>NC_088795.1:97395543-97705543 GCF_011386835.1 Chrysemys picta bellii | reverse complement strand
TTCTTCACAGATCAGGGTTTCTAAACTTTTTATCATGTTTGTTGCTCTACTCTAGATTCTCTCCAATTGTCTACATCTTTCTTAAAGTGTGGCACCCAGAACTGGATACAATATTCTAACTGAAGCCTCACGTGTTCTGAGCAGAGCAGAACAATTACCTCGCATGTCTTTAACATACCACACTCCTGTTAATACACCCCAGAATGATACCTGTCTTTTTTTGCAACTGCGTCACATTGTTGGTTCATATTTCATTTGTGATCCACTATAATCCCCATAGCCTTTTCTGCAGTTCTACTGCCTTGCCAGTTATTCCCCATTTTGTAGTTGTGCATTTGATTTTTCCTTCATAAGTGTGGTACTTTGCACTTGTCTTTATTGAATTTCATCTTATTGAATCCAAATTCTAATCCTGCTCATGAATGTGCATGTGACCCCCTCCCAGCTTGGTGTCATCTGCAAATTTTATAAGCATACTCTCCACCCCATCATTCAACTCATAATGAAAATATTGAATAGCACCAGACTCAGGACTGACCTGGCTTTGATTTGCCATGCTGCTCACGGGCCCTTCTGAACCAATTTTGAATGGGACAGTGTCAATGTGCAGCCAACCTTCACACCTGGGGCCAATGAGAGGATCCCACATGTGATGTGGCCAAAGACAGACAGTGTCTCACATCACTGACCACTGCCCTCTGACCAGATTTGATGGTGGTCTGAGGGATCTGCACTTCGCTGATGAGGCTGCCGCAAACTGGCTCCTCAGACTCCACATCTGATAAGAAGATTCTGCTGCCCTCACTCCTTTTCCTTAGAATCATGAAATCTATCATTTCATTGTCACTTTCATCCCATTCCCTTCCATCTTCACATTCACAGCCAATTCCTCCCTGTTAATCAGAATCAAGTCTAAAATAACTGTGTCACTGGTTACCTCCTCCATCTTCTGAAACAAGTGGTCCCCAGCACATTCCAATAACTAATAAGTGTTTTGCTGTATTACTTTTCCCACAGCTGTCTGGGTAGTTAAAGTCCCCAATTACTACCAGGTCTTGTGTTTTGGATAGTTCTGCTATTTGTTCTAGAAATCCCTAATCTATCTCTTCGTCTTGAATTGGTGGTCTGTAGTAGACCCCTGCCATGATGTCAGCCCTGTTCCCCCCCCCATTTTCCTCAAGTGAATGGTTATTACTGTTATTTACTCTTTATATTACAGTAGCACCCAAAGGATTCAATCAGAAGAAGGACCTCATTGTGCTAAGTACTGTGGAAATCCCTTGCAAACACAGTCTCTGTCCTCGTGATCTTACAAGTGAAGAAAAGGAATGGATGTCAAAAATCAAGGCCTATGAATATTGTTGCTGAAAGCTGCTAGGTTTACTTCTCACTACAATCTTAAATAATCTTCTCTGGAGCCTTGATCCTGAACCCACTGATATCAAGGGAAGTTTTGTTATGAACTTCAATGAATACAGGTTCAGGTCCATACTCTCAGTGATGATAAACACTAGAGAGTTCTAGAAATTTCTGCAGATTGTAGTGATTTTAAATTTCTGGATCAAATACGTTATTTTGTTCCTTTCAAATTTCAAATGAACATATGTTCCCAAACATATGTTTATGTCATGAATGGTAACAAGAAAAGAGCATGTTGCATATGGAATAGGTGGCTACACCTGAGAAGAACAAAGAATGAATGAAATGACATTTAACCACTACTACCCCATATCCATATGAGCAGATCACTAGTGCTTGATGCAATAGTGAGAAGTCCTCTCATCCTGTACAGGTTCCTTTTATTCTAACAAGGAGAGAGGATTAAATCTATGTATTCACACAGGCAAAGCAAAAATATGTTATTCCTATTAATATTTATAAATATCTACCTATCATATAAGCTTTAACCTGGTGTTTTTCCATTGAGAAGGAGGGGTGTGAACCCAGAGGGACAAAGGAGTCTTGTCTTATGCAAAAGATATATAAGTGGGTGGAACAGAACAAAGGGGGCAGCCATCATGAGAAATCCCCTAGCTACCACCTGAGCTGGAACAAGGGCTGTACCAGGGGAAAGGAATGTGCCCAGACTAGGAAGGCGTCCAGTCTGCGATAGAAGCTTATTGAAACATCTCTGAGGGTGAGATTTTATCTATATTCAGTTTTATTACTGTATTAGGCTTAGATTTACGTGTTTTATTTTATTTTACTTAGTAATTCACTTTGTTCTGTCTGTCACTACTTGGAAGCACTTAAATCCTACTTTCTGTATTTAATAAAATCACTTTTACTTATTAATTAACCCAGAGTATGTATTAATACCTGGGGGGGGGAGGGGGCAGCAAATAGCTGTACATCTCTCTATCAGTGTTATAGAGGGCGAACAATTTATGAGTTTACCCTGTATAAGCTCTATACAGGGTAAAACAGATGGGGTTTGGACCCCATTGGGAGTTGGGCATCTGAGTGTTAGACAGGAACACTTTTTAAGTTGCTTTCAGTTAAGTCTGCAGCTTTGGGGCATATGGTTCAGACCCTGGGTCTGTGTTGGAGCAGACTGGCATGTCTGGCTCAACAAGACAGGGTGCTGGAGTTCCAGGATGGCAGGGAAAGCAGGGGCAGAAGTAGTGTTGGCACATCATTTGGCAGCCCCAAGGGGGTTTCTGTGATCCAACCCATCACAATATGGTACCTCCATTTTCCCTCAGTGCAAATCTAGGGACTATCAGCAGGAGCACCTTTACTGATCACCATTGTTGGGGTGGTATTTAAGGAGAAACGTGTTGAAATGCAAGTTTCAATGGGCTGAATTCACATGTATGGCTTTTTGAGATAACAATTACAACAATTAGCCAATACAAAAGGGATACACAATGCTTCTGCAGTTGCCAGCAGTCCCAATTTATCTGGAACTGTCTCAAGTTTTGGGAATTTGTCCTGGGCACTTTCAGAATACAAAGGAAGAGATAAAAGGGATTAGGACGCGTACAATGCGGGATGTAGAGGGAGAACAAAGGACACAGTGGGGGCAATTATGGTTGCTCTGGAAGGAATACAAGTGGGTGCTATATAAGGAGCACAGAGGAGTGCAAGGGAGTGGTGAGAAATGGGAGGGAGGTGAGAAATAATTGAAATAGTCAAGGGACAGTTTTTCAGATAAGCTAGGGGTCTGGAAGCCTTGGCGCCCTTCATCCACCTGGGCATTCTGTTGTAGAAAAGGCTACTTACAGAAGTAAGTTTTGTTTTCTGAATATATTGCCTCCACAGATCCCCTCTGTAAACTGTTGGATCAATTTAGATGGAATAAATGGGCAAAGGTGTTAACATAAGCCAGTCACTGTCCAGCATTAGACAGTGTTAAACTAGTTTGGGGCTTTGTATACAGAGATCTTAACCTGCTGAGTACCATGGCAAACATATCATTAAAAATCCTTTAAAACTTTTATTAAATGTACAGAAAAGAAGGAAAACCATGTGAAGGTTTAAATAAGGCTGTCATTTTAACAACATTCCTTGTTCCCTTTCCTTGTACCTGGAGAGAGTTTTAGAAGGAAAAAAAAACCCTGTTGTTTGGCAGTCTTGTAGATGGTGATAAAGATTGTAATAGTTTTCCTTTTGGGGAAAAGAGAAAAAGATAGCTGAGATACTGGAGCTGCTGCTGCTGTTGTTAAAGTCAGTTTTAGAAAGGAAAAGCCCCCTTGTTTGACAGTCTCCTAAATGGTATCAAAGATAGTAACAACCGTCATCCTAGGTAGTCTTTGGGGTTCAGCTGGAGCCAGTAGAGAGGGTGATGTCATCTGGGCCACTCTCTCCAGCCTGGTCTGGTCAGGACATCTCTCAGAATTAGGATGAAGGTCCAGGGTACCAGGAGATGGTGGGGGTTGACAGCCATAATGGTGAAGTTTGCTCCAGTAAGCTTCCATCTGTTCTTTCCAAAGTCTCTTTCTTTAAGGACCCACAAAGGGGATAGTGGGTGGAATAGCCAATCCGCTGATTAGTTTGTCCGTCAATTAGTTCTAATTTTCAACACACCAATTTTGGTTCATTAATTTCTGGTTCCACATCTTCTGCCTTTTTGTTTAGACTAATTTACTTGTCTGGTTTTCTTGCACCTGTTTAACACTTATTTTTGAAAACAACTTGAGTTACTTTTCATAGTTAGTTCTTATTAACATTTGTTATATAGGTTATTGTGATATCATATAAACTTTTTACAGTAGAACTCCCAGTTAGGGTAAATTTGTAGGCCCAGATATCACAACGTAATTCATATGCCTTGCCTCATTTCAAGCCATTGTGTGACTATGAGTGCATGACCCTCTGTTTCACCATTCTAGAACTGAGGGTGTAAAAGCCCACTTTGTAATGGTTCCACAGTTCCTCTCAGACTCAGGCAAGACACCCTTTAAAGTGGAGGGGCCAGTATGGATCTGAAGAAGCAATAAATTGAGAGGACAAAAGTTATTTCACTAAGTAACCTCTTTTTCTCTTTCATGTCATCACCTCTACAGATTGCCAGAGGGAGAGACTAGCTAGCAGTGAAAAATCCTCTGAAGAAGGGTTGAGCAATATTACTAATTGAAAATGACTGACACACTGCTGTTGTGACTGCAGGATCCAGACGGAACTGGACATAGTCATGAGGTAATAATGCTTTGTAAATGTATCCACTGATTTCCAGGTAGCAGACTTGCAGTTTTCAGCAATCCCAGCATTTGACAAATAGATGCTTCAGAAACTGCTACTCTCTCTGCATCTAGTAGAAAGGGCTTTAAATCTTTTCTGGTAAGAACAATGCACATAGCCTGTGTTAATACAGAATTTGTTCCATTTATATCACTTCTGGACTGCAGTGGACTGGCTTTTAGCTTTTCACAAAAAGCCACAAACAAGGTTGTGGATTTCTGAGAAGCATTTATCTGGACACAGAAATAACTGATCAATCCTCTAACATCCAAGGTGCACAATAAAGCTCACTGTTAGAGGCTGCAGGCCTTGAACCCTGGTCTACAGAGCTTGCTGGTACTAGTAAGCACCAGCCTGCCACCCACTGACCTGCTGTTATCAGAATAGGACCTGAACTCGGACAGAGGATGCCAGTCCTGTAATGTGATTGGCAGAATGCTGGGCATTCTGATTGGTTCACAGCTTCTATATAAACCTAGCACAGGAACAGGAAGCTGTCTGTGCAACTGGGTTTTCCTTGCTTGGGATTGTGTCCCGTACTCCTATGTCCTGTTGCTAATCTCCTGGTAAACTGACCCTGCCTGCCTTCTGACACCTGACTCTTGATTTGCCCTCTGGCCTGTCTTGGACTCTGACCTCCTGGTATTGGACTGGGCTCGACTTCTGCTTTGATTGCTAGGTGGGACTGCCCACATCCTGGTCATGACACTTACCCAGAAATGAGTGAAAATGGGTTGGAAGGTATGCAAAGAGGGGCGAAAGAGTCCCATGAATTACCTCCCCTTCTACCAAACTTGTGGCGGTTCCCTTACTGTTGGGTCAGAGCGCCACAGACTGAGAAAGGAGATGGCTACTCTCTGTGGCATCACCTCACTCCAAATCTGCAGAGACTCTGTAGAGTAAGATGATGCTGACCATGTCCTTCCCCTCTGTGCACCAAAATGCTGCTGGGCAGAGTGCTGGGATAGGTTCTGGCAGGGAGGCTGTGGCAACACAATTGCTGTGAGGAAAGGAAGCTCTGGGGGTAGTGTAGAGGGATTGAGCCTGTGTGCTAATTCCCCAGCTCTCTATAGGTGTGCCAGGATCCACAGTTTCAGTGTAAGAGTCAGGCCACCTTCCCTTTCTGTTGGGGGAAGGAAACTTTAAGTGTGATAAGGAAAGATCTAGTTGAGGCGTAGTGGTTGATGACAAAATCACAATAGTTGGGAAGCAGGAGGTGACATCGGAGGATGGAAGGGGTCCCTTTGAGAGGGTCATTTTGCTCACAGGTGAGATGAGTGAGCAAAATGACCCTCTTTGGGGCTGGCGGCTGTAAGAACAGGCTGTAGGTGGATGAAGGTTGAATGAGGTACATAGGACAATGGGATAATATCCCTTTTCAAACTTCAAAATGGAGAATGTAAGTGTGCTATCTCGGATACAAGGTGGGTCTGATACAATAATAGCTCACTATAGTCACTGCAGAGCAAGATGATTGTGTTTCTAGGTAGGTGTCATTAGCTATTGTTAAGGTGATTGATCTCTTCCATCATTATTTTATGCAAGGAGTTTCACAATCGGAGCTAATTATGGTGCATTACGGAGCCACTGCCTGCTTAAATGTTGAAATCAAAAGGGAGAAATTGTTAGATGATTACAAAAATTGCAAGATGGTCATTTCCATATTGAACATGGAAAGGGCAAAAAATTGTAAAAGATGTATTCTCTAGATACCTTACGTTGGGGAAAAATACTTTTAAAGTCTGCATTCCACATGAGATGAGGGAAACAAACAAGTAAACTCTTCCGTTTAGTTTTTCCAATATAGAAAGATCCTATAGTCTTCAGAATGTGTTATCTCTCTATCTAGGTTCTTGGATACCCCCATTGCTGACTGCAAGATGGTCTGAGTTTTCAGTGCATAAACTTCTGAATGAGATTTTTTTTCTGTAAATGTTTTCAAAACTTAGATTGATAACTAAATCTCTCAGATGCAATCATGCAAAGGCATATAGGCCCAGATTTGTAAAGGTATTTAGGCATTGCTCTGCTAAGCATTGCAAAGCGTAAGCAAGACAACAAAGTCCCATTTTCAAAAGTCCCATAGCATTTGGGAGCACTTAATGATGAATAGTTAGCTGCCTAAGTCACTTTGGCCCAGATCCTCAAAAAGACTTGGGGCTAGTCTACACTACCCGCCCGGATCGGTGGGTAGAAATCAATCTCTCTGGGATCGATTTATCGTGTCTCATCTAGACGGATAAATCGATCCCCGAATCGATGCACGTACTCCCACCTCGTCAGGAGGAGTAAGTGCTGTCGACGGGGGAGCCACGGCAGTCAATTTGCTGCCATCCTCACAGCGGGGTAAGTCAAATAGGATATGTCGAATTCAGCTACGCTATTCACATAGCTGAATTTGCATATCTTAAATCGATTTCCCCCCCCCCCCCCAGTGTAGACCTAGCCCCAGGCACTTAACTCCTATTTATTTAGGTGCCTAAATACTTTTGGGGATCTAGGCCTTAGGCTTTGTGACACTGACTGAAGCAATGCTAAATATCTTAAAAGTCTGGGCCGTAGTCTCCTCCGGATGTTCCATAAGGGCATCAGAATGAGTCTCCTACTAAGGACTGACTGCAGCTACCCCTGCCTGGGCGCGTGGGAGGACAGACCCCATGTACACACATGAAGAAGACAGACAGAATGTTGGGGCTTTTCTCTCTGATTGAAAGGGGAAGCAGTATGTCCAGGTGAGGACATGACCATCATCCCAGCCCCCAGTACATCTACTAGCAACTGGGAATCAAGACTCGGGGAGTGCACTTCTGGAAGGTGCTCAGATATTATGGTCATGTGAGCTAAGAACATGAACAGAACAGAGGAGAAAAGTATTCATACAAATGGTCTAGAGAGGGATGCTTTAATTAAACCATTTAAAGTTTTTTTTAATGATGAATGGTGCAGTATTAGTTCCATCACTATTAATTATGTAACACACTGGTTGTGTTAAAAATCATGTCTGCCTCTAGTGTGTGGCTCACATGGGGAGAAGAGCCTGTTCCAACGATCAGCTATCGAGGAGTTATTCTTTTATGCCAATATATCTGAGGCCTTACCCAAAGAATCCCTTCCCTGTCACTTCTCTGCTTATTCTGTTTCCTTCTGCAGTTCCCTCTTCCTACCCACTGCTATTCCATAGAGGCTTTGGCAGTATTTGTGGAGTCTGGTTTGGCTATAACATGCCCCCTAGCCACCTTTGTGTCTTTCATACAAAGACTTACAATGGGCTTTCTGGAGCTTTTCTGGCCTGACAAGCTTTCAGAAGAAGTCCACACACTTATTGTGCCTGAAATACACTCACATGTAAGTTATTTGCTTTCTTCCCTTATGGCGTGGGTGACCCCTGGCCAGAATTTAGTCCATTTTTTGTCTCGAACAGAGTCCTCAAAGGTATTTAGGCACCTAACTCCCATTGATTTGGGCCTCAGTGCTTAGTAATAGGCATGATGATGCCTTGATAAGGTGATTTTGGACCCATTGTGTGTTAATAGTATGTTTATTTTGGGAGATGTTGGTACCCAGTGGAAAGTAGGTAACATTTGGTCAGCCAGTGTCTACAGATTTCAAGCAGCTAGTTACCTCCCCTGCACAGAGGAGAAAACAAGCCCTGAATTCTTTGAACATACACATACTATACTTGCAAATTAGATTTGTACTGATAGCTTTTGTTTCCTATCCTTTTCCCTTGCCTAGTTTAATATGCCTAGCTATAAATGGAGAAAATGTGCCTCTGTGCTAGCTTTGCAAAGATAATCTTGAAGGGTATAAATGAATGTACATATTGATGAAGCAATTTGTTTTTATTGACTTCTTGCTATGTCTTGCTGAATTTCTCGTATGTAGAATAGGCTGTAACTATTTTGTTATGAAGAGTTCTGCAAAATGTATTTTTCCACGACAAGTTCTAAAGGGGCTTGGATGGCTTATACACAAAAGTGCAGTACCTATGGTATCGATTCATTATAATTGATATAAGTATGATCAAGGGTCTAAAGAATGATGCTGAGATAGATATCAAATGTAGGCACAGCAGAATTCTTTTATAGGGAGCCAGAGCTGTTAAGGTGAGGTGATATCCCTATCTCAGCCTAATATGCATAGCTTGACTGAGGGTATTATAAGAAAAATTGAAAGTTAAAGTGATAAAATTGCATTTCTGCCAATGAGTGGAGGGAGTGTTTTTCATACAACCAGTCTTACAGAATACAGCTGAACAAAATGTTGCTGGACTCCAGTTAAAGCTATCTGATATGTTGTTTGTAGTAAGTAGAAGGGGAATAATGTCCTTTTAACATTTTGCCATAGATTATATATAAAGTACCATAGGTGTACTAAGCACTATATTGAAACAGAAGTCAAGAGCCCTGTCCTGAGGCATCCAATTTCCTCTAAAACTCTCCAAATACTAAAATTTCCTCCAAAACCCTTTAAATGCTAAAAGTGGAAATTATTATAGGACTCACTTTCTTTCTCTTCTTTGGAATCCAGGACCAGTCTTTAGCATCACACACACACAATTAATAATTTCAAGTCCTTTTTACTGAATAACATTCTGCTGTGCTGTAACAGTTGACTGTAGTTACAATGCACTCTAGCTAGACTATCATCACTGCAAAAGATTTGTTTTAATTTAAAATGAAAAATAAACACAGGACCCAAGCCCTAAAATATATATATTTATAATACTTTACAAATACAGGGATTGGGACTTCTGACAATTAGAGATCTTCTGCTTTCAAGTAGGCTCACCCTGGTTTTATATTGACACTTAAAATATTTAGTACTACATAACCAGTTGTTTCAGCATCCATTTGAACACATTTGCAACTTCAAATAAGGGAAAAAAACTCTGACAACTACTGTATTTGGGGGGTCATAACGGGTCTTTGGTTTAATGATGTGATACACCTCATAAAGACACCTGGCCTCCGGTCTATAGTTTCTCCTTTATGGTGTTTTCTCAGTCTCAATCCCACTGACTTCTGTAAAATTACAGCAAACTGTATTGAGATCCAGCCCACAATTCAGTCTGGGTTACCCCTGGCAGCTCTCTTTTCCCGGGTGGGCTGTGTCTGACTAGTGTTCTACCAGTCACGGTGCAGGGTGAGCAACAAGAGTAAGGCAACAGCCTTTTAGGCAAGTAGCAAACTTCCCTATCCCATTAACTATAACCTATTTCTATATAAAAATGCTTATTTTCCTTCTTGGTACTAAGGACTTTACAGATACCTTAAACTATAACTGCTGTAGACCAATAAGATCCAACAATGCTGTGAAATTACAGGAAACTGTATTGAGACCCACCTCACAGATTCATTCTGGGTTACTCCTGGCAGCTCTATTTTCTTGTAAGGCTGGGCTGGATCTGACTGGTGCTCAACATGGCTACCAACACTGAACCCCTACCAGCACTCACTACTGATTAGTCAGGAGTTAAAGGGATATGTGTACGGTGTATATGCAGGAATATCTGCTCTTTACGAAGCCTCCCACATCAGATTCAACTTCCTGCACTCCCCCTAGTGTGCTGAAATAGCAACTACTATTTTGCAGTCACTCAAAACTCTATACTGCCACCTTGTCTGGGAATGTTTCCATATCAACTCAGAGCATGTAGAAACAGCAGGTATAACTGCAGCAATAAGGTTTGTTTGTTTGTTTTAGCTGAACACCATAAAAGAAGAAAAAGGAGGGGTTTACACCAACAAATGCAGGACTCCTGCTCAGGTGCCACCTATTGACACTTGCCTTGCCAACTTGCCTTGCCTGTAATATTACTTTTGGGGGGAAAGTTATGACAAGACATCTCTGGTACAACCTTGAGTCATCTAACTCTCTTGACCCCTTTCATTCCGGCTTGTGCACAAAGACTACATTAGTCTCAATTGACGAAAATGTCCACCTAATGATGGACAAAGTTCAGGTGTCCAAGCTAATTCTTTCAGATCTCTCAAAAGCCTTTGAGATAATTGACCATGAGATTGTTGACCTGCCTATGAGGTAGATGTTTGCTTCTGAGCTGTTTCATTCTTTCCTCCCAGAGAAATCCTAAAAAGTTAGAAGTTGGACAATTGCTCAGCTGGCTCTAGTGCACTTTCTTGAGGTGGCCTGCAGGATTCTTGTCTTTCAACCATCCTATTCAACATCAATGTGAAGAAACAAGGAGAGGTTGAGATGCTCTTGCCTGAAGCCATCAATATATATATATTCATGTACATGTTTTTTTTTATGGACTTTGTTACCATACTAAAAGGGACAAATTAATGTACCCATTTTATGCATGGTAAAAATTAGGCACACAGAGGTGATTTTGCCCAAGGTGTCACAAGCCCAGGAATAAAATCCAGATCTCCTGATTCTCAGTCTAGTGCCTTAACCACAAGACCACGTGTGAATTCTCTTGCAAATATGGATGTCATGCAGCTGCACACCTCTTTTTTAAAATGAAACACAGACAACAGTCACTTGGTTGCGATTAGGGCTTGTTACAAGTGAGTTGGCTAAGACTCAACCCATCTAAAGCAGAGGTGATGTTGATAGTCAGGGGGAAGCACCTGGAAGCCCACTTTTTTGTCATAGATTTTCACAAATGAGGTGTGCCTTCTGTATTCCTGTTTGATCCTTGGATCCCATGCAGCTTCTGTGGTCTCAAGCACCTTTTTCTTCTGTTTAACTAGATGAACATGATAATTTTTTTTCAATATGGACCTTGTAAGTTTCCTTGGGAACTCCCAATTGGATTATTCCAATGCACCGTACATGGTACTGTAATAAACTTGAAGGCCACTCAGTTGCTTCAACTAGTGCAGGTTTTGTGTGTCAATTTACTTAGCAGTGTCAGTTACAAGGAACATATATGGGTTCTCCAGAGGTTGCAGTAGGTACCTTGTCACTTCCATTCATGGTGTTGATTTTGGTTTGTAAAGCTTAAATGGTTTGAATCCTAGCATCCTGAGACTGCATCTTTCCTTGGGTACCTACGCAACAGGGGAGATCAGCTAGGGTGCTTTGGCTAATACTCTAGATTTGAATTTGGGGTGCTGGAGGAAGGGCCTTCTCAGTTGGAGAGACCTTAGCTTTGGAATTTATTTCTCCTTTGGTCCACTAGGGCCAAATATTCAGAAGTGCCTGTCACCCAGCAGCTCCCATTATGATGCTTATGTCATGATGCTCACATTAAGAGTCTTCAAAAGCACATGGCACCCAATGTGCAGAGCTCATTTGAAAATCTGGCGACTAAAGTGCAGACCTTCAGGACGCTATGGCA
Organism: Chrysemys picta bellii; assembly: GCF_011386835.1. Classification (NCBI taxonomy): domain Eukaryota; kingdom Metazoa; phylum Chordata; order Testudines; family Emydidae; genus Chrysemys; species Chrysemys picta. Next base: position 97,693,551 of record NC_088795.1, on the reverse strand, counting down.
TGCTCACTTATCTATTCAAGCTGTGCTTGAGGGAGTGGTGGAGTGAGGGTAGGGATGAATTTAGGGACAGTATAAGGCTGCCTTGTTAATAATTGTATTTAACTAGGGCTGTGTGGGAATTGGAAATTGTTTTATGGGAAATTCCACAATTTCAACATTTTTTGTGCTCGGAATTGGAACAAAACCAAGGAACTTTGAAATGCCCTTGGAAACAAAATTTCTCAAAAAGTTTTAGGTCAATCAAAACATTTTGTTTCAATTTTGACATTTAATTTTTTTTTCGTTATCAGAATGCATTTTTCAACTTTTTCTGAAATAAAATGTTATTGAAATTGACATGTTCTTATGGGAAGTTTTCAATTTCAGCAAAACAGCACTTTCTGATTGAATGCGTTTCCATCAGAAAACTTTCAGTCAGCTCTATATTTAACTTTTTCACATGCTCTTTGAACTTGTTGGCTAAGAACATTTTATTATCTTAAATAAATCTATCTAATGAAAGCAAAGGAAAATATGGTTGGGAAGGATAGCATTCAGTCACAATGGACCTTGCAAACTCAAAGTACTAACCAGGATCTGTGCACCACTGCGTGTCATGTTGGAATACAGTAACTCCATTGGCAAAGTTGCCAGCCTTATTTTTACATAATACTGTTGTATTTTAGGCTTTCATAAATGTAAGCTAACAATATTGTAAAAAAACTCTATAAAAAGGCCAGCAGAGTGAGGCTGATTAAGAAGAAAAGCTGACCTGGATTATTGAGATCTGAAAGTGTGATGGTGGAGTGAGGAGAATGTCTGTCTTTCACTCTCTCCCACCAAGTCTGTTGAGATCAGCCGGGTTGTCCTTGCTTGCAATCCCAAGGACCCATCTGGTTTAGACAGGGGACAGAAGCTTCCTGTGTTCTGCCTCCTCCATGGAACTCCTTTCATGGGCATGGCTACATGAATCCTTCTGTTGCAGTTCTCAAAACTCATAAGCTATTTTGATCATTTTATTCATGACTATTAGAAATAGCTTCCTACTTCCATTTATCCCTCTACACAGACTGGAAAGGAATAGATTAGCGTTGGCATGTGGCTATAGTTGGGACACTGAGCCCAGTGTCAGCATTTTAATAAATGATTTCTTTTGTTTGTTTCGTAGATTTCCCTGATGCCTTTTTGGACACAATTGATTATAATTACTACATTGTCATAAATATTTAAATTATTGAATAAACCAGAGTAAATAGTGAAAGTTTTAAAACAAACATCTGCAAATATCTGAAGGGAGAAAAAGTGAATATCATAATATGATATATGGTATATGCTATATATGGTACAGTAAAGTAAAGGCCTTATAAAGGAAGGAAGAAGACTCTTATAAGACAATCCCTGAATGAACTCGGGGAGGGAAAGAGAGGGAACACTTTTTATACCCCAGAGATGCAACACCCTGTCCTCTTCCACCAGCATACATCTTTTTGAATAGTTAGCCTCTCTCCCATTATCTCCTCAGCTTTCCCCTATTCAGGCAGTTTGTCAGTAAGTAAAGGATGTATCTTTGGGTAGGGTAAGAATATCCAGATTTAAAGTTTGTGTTGAGAAAAGCATGGGAAATAAGTACTCAAGACTATTTTATTAAACACTTGGAGGTTGATTGTTCATTTACTGAGAGACCAGACAAAGCTCCTTTTGAAGAGGGTTACCCGTTCCTCCTCTTTTCTACAAGTGAGTTGGGATCTTCAACAGATGTGCAGCTGATATAATGTTCCTTTTACTGCTCATCAACCAGATGACACAACAGACATTACTGACATCAGTCAAATCACATCAGGGGTATTGTGGAGGAAATATACCCATGACTATTTCCTAAAAATATGTGAACTTGTAACCATTTGGCTCACAGACAATTATATTATGTCTTGTGAAGTTTGATAGTTAGACATAAAGGGTCAAATACATCCTTGGTGTAACTTCAATGGAATTGCAACAGGGATGCATTTGTTCCACTCTGCTGAGCATCAAACTCAGGTTGATCAAGATCTTTCCTGTTTTACAAGATTGTTTTAATGTTAGGGAGATTAGACTTACCACAAATATTTTCAAAATGTACCCATATCAGAACATATGACATTTAAAGTTGATCAGATCCTTAGAAAGATAATCTCTTTGGATTTGTTTCATTTTAGGAAGGAACAGATGAGTGCACAGAAATTACATACTGATGGGAAGCACATCTTGTTTTCAATTACAAGTCCAACAAGGATAATCATATTAGGAATATCATATTTAACTTTACTTTTGACTATTCAATCGATCTAAGATAAAATAAGGAAAATTGTGATTGTAGCAGAACTGGAAACTTTGATCATATTGCTCCTTGCATTGACAGGCACTTTAGAAATGCAGATGGATAGATGCATAGATAAGAAAGATAAGATAAAGCCAAGTGGAATTCTGCTAATTTTGAGTCATACTGCTAAATAAGTCAACTTCCAAGGTCTTTTGAAGACTAGTGCTCCTAGAATCATGACAGTTGGAACAGTTTACATAATCCTGATGCTGTAAGGCCAGATAAAGTAAAGACTGAGACATTGAATTTGTGTCTCTTGCTTAGTTAGGGTTACCATACGTCCTCTTTTTCCCGGACATGTCCGGCTTTTCGGCAGTCAAACCCCCATCCGGGGGGAATTGCCAAAAAGCCGAACATGTCCGGGAAAATGGCGGCTCTGCTCCTCCCCTGACTCTTCGGCTCTGTTTAAGAGCCGAGCTGCCCAAGCGCTATGGGCTTCAGGCAGCCCCCTTGCCTCCGGACCCCAGCCGCCGGCCGGGCACTTCCCCTCCCGGGCTCCGGTGGCGCAGGGTCCGGAGGCACGGGGGCTGCCCGAAGTCGGTAGCGCTTGGGCAGCCCGGCTCTTAAACAGAGCTGAAGAGTTGGGGAGGAGCAGAGCCGCCACGGCTGGAGGCTCTGCTCCTCTTTGGCTCTGTTTAAGAGCCGGGCTGCCCGAGTGCTACCGGCTTCGGGCAGCCCCCCGTGCCTCCGGACCCTGTGCCGCCGGAGCCCGGGAGGGGAAGTGCCCTGCTGGGGGCACAGGGTCCGGAGGTATAGGGGCTGCCCGAAGCCGGTAGCGCTGGGGCAGTTCGGCTCTGTGTAAGAGCCGGGCTGCCCGAGCGCTACCGGCTTCGGGCAGCCCCCGTGCCTCCGGACTCTGCGCCGCCGGAGCCCAGGAGGGGAAGTGCCCGGCTGGGGGCGCAGGATCCAGAGGCAAGGGGGCTGCCCAAAGCCCGAGCGCTACCGGCTTCACGGATTTGCCGGGCAGCCTCCAGACCCTGCGCCCCCGGCTGGGCACTTCCCCTCCCGGGCTCCAGCTGCACTGGGGAAGCGCCGGCTGGGAGTGCAGGGTCTGGGGTCTGCCCGGCAAACCGTGAAGCCGGTAGCGCTGGGGCAGCCCTTTCCCCGTGGCTGGGAGTGGGAGGGAGGAGGGGGCGGAGTTAGGGCGGGGAAGGGGCGGAGTTGGGGCGGGGCTAGGCGTGGGGAAATGAGTGGGGCCAGGACCCGTGGAGGGTCCTCTTTTTTTATTTATTAGATATGGTAACCCTAGCTTAGTTATGCTTTTAATTTTAATTAGCTCCTTGAAAGAACTAGGCACTTGAAGAATCTGACACGTTTGGCAAACTCCAGCAAAAGATGATATAATACTGATCCTGTGAGATTATATATTTTAATTCCTTTTAAAACTAAATTCAGAGTGAACAGAAGCCATGTTGCAGATCCAAAATGGCAGCTCTGGTGTGCTGGTGGTTTGTGATTCCTGTAAGCAGTTTCAACTATGTTTTCATGTGATGTCCTACACATTCAAAGTGCCTGAGACAGTAAGTCTGCAAGTGGCCAAAACAAATTATTGAAGTTTTCTTATTTGCATGAAAATCCCTACAACGATGATGTAAACAAAGGTACGGGTTTCATTTGTACCTAGGCAATGTGTGCTCTGATTTTGATGAGACTGACCAAGTTTCAGGAAGATGTCTATTTGGCAAGAAAAAGACTATCTAATTTTTAATCTAAATATCCTGGAGTAGGTCTCTGTTAGAACTAACTTTAGATGATGGTACTTAGCCTCTGAAGACACTGCTTATCACACCAATTCTAAATCTTCAAACTCTTAAGTTGCAGTTGCTCTCTTTGTTTTCTGTTGGTACTACCAAGTTCTTACAGCATACATACATCTTCAAAGAGCTTTACCCGCACTAACTCATCAATTCTAACAACATGTCTGAAGGGAAGTAAATACTGTAAGCTTTATTATCTCCATTTTACAGATCAGGAAATCACAAGGGCTGAGGGAGAGATTTGAAAATGTGCTTAAGTGATTTTGAGTACGAATCCCACTGGCTTTCAGTGAGACTTGTGCTTCTAACTTCCTCCAGACACTTCTGAAAATCTCACCTGAATCTTGGCCCCAGTAAAGCCCTCAGCAGTTCAATGACCTGCTCAGGCTCTATTGCAGTACCTGGTTACATGGAGCCTGAGAGGGGAGGATTCACCCCCGCATGGAGCCAGCTTCCTCGCACAGCACTTGTGCCCACCCAAATCCCTCCCCCTTCTCAGGCAGGTTTGGGTCACTGACTCCACTGAGGTTGGCTGCTATAAAAGGCAGTGGGGCGCTTTGGGTTAACATTAGTGGAAGCCCTAGATTTACCAGCAGGGGGTTGGGTTCTTCCTTGGATGACAGACAGCTGGAGAGAGGCTGAAGGGGCTGTACAGTCCAAAGATGTTCCCTAGGTGACAGCTCTAAAGTAAGTTAGACAGCCAGGTAGCTGTAATGGGGTCCACTGGGGCAAAGTTCTCTCAGCCCCACCAACTCCATGCATGCGGAGCTGTAAAGAGTTTTCCAGTGATCCCTATCCCTGTGTGCTAAACAAGTGTGGTTCGCTTCTGATCTCTTTCTGCTGAAACAAAGTAGGAGTTACTCCTAGGACTAGAGGAACTCTTGCAGCCCAAGCAGGGTTGAGCAAGCATTGGGAGCTTTATTCTGTATGCCTGCTTTAGGAGTAGTGGAGTGCTTATTTACAGGAATTCATTGCCTTGTGCCCTGAGTTGCTCCATAACACCCAACCATAAGAGTGTGCAGGTTTTCTCCTCTCACTATGCACCAGTCCAGCCATCCTCTGGTTCAATCAGCCTGATAAGCAACTAGTTTACATGGCTGTACACAGATTTAGGGGCAAGTTACCCAGGTGACTACATGGGGTATGGGCTCAGGGGGTGCTGGTCTCAGACTTTTTGTTGTTAGCAATAAAAGGGAAAATAGAATGTTTGAAGTAGCATGCAAATTTATTGTCTTATATGACAGGAATAAATCATGCACGCAAATTGTGCATCAAAGTTGTGAAATGGGCTACAGATGCAATAAAAAATAAGTTATTGAAAAGTTTAATAAATGGAGGGGGTGCTGAAGATTCTCCTCTTCTGGGGCACCATTTGGTCTAGGGTCAGCCCTGGCTATACAAAAACTCATACAGTCCTTTGAGTGTGGTCAGACCAGTTTACAATTTAAATAGAAGAGACAAAGGAAGGGCGAAAGGAAGTATGTCTATTTTAAGGGGAGAACAGAGACACAGAAATCAAGAGTTTTACCCAAGGTAATAGAGGCAACATGTGGCAGAGCCAGAAATAGATCCCCAGTTTCCTGAGTCCCAATCTAGTGACTCAACTACTTTTCCTCTGTATTGAATTTCAGTGTTTTGACTTAAAGAGCTCCCAGCAACTTGGGACATGACAGTTCTCACCTGTAAAACTGCATAGAATACTAACTGCAACTGTTTAAAAGAAAAGAATGATTTATAATGTCACCAGGGATAATTTTTATGGTGAAATGCCTTGTTATTTTTGGTATAGGCGTCAATACTTTTGTTTCTATCACTGATAGATAAACTCCTGATGGTCTATATTTAATTTATTTGCAGAGTTATTGTAGCTGTGTTGGTCCAAGGATATGAGAGAGACAAAGGTAGGTAAGGTAATTCAGAAGTCCGTCCAATAACAGATATCACCTCACCTACCGTGTCACTCTCTGTATTAATTTATAACAGATACACTGCTCTCTACAATAACCCTCATCTGATCAGGAGCACCTAACTGCATATTATAGGCATGTGCAAAAACGATGAAGTTCCTTTATATTTCCCATAATATGAACACATTAAAAATTCCATATTAGGAATACAACCTTCATGGAAATGGTTGTTTCCAAAACTCTGTACAAATGAAATACCTCTAGAGGGCACTATCAGATTCCAGTTGAAATGAATTCACATCATGGTACCGTAATAATGCTACATAGACAGAGAAGGTGCAGTACCAGTTTTAAAAAAATAGCAATTTTGTTTTTAATAAATGCTCTTGGTTCACATATTTAAAATATGGACTTAAAGCCATCAACATTTTGCAGGTGCAAAATAGCTTAATTCAGTTCATATTTGCTAATAAAACTTATTTGCATAAATATCACATTCCAGAAGAAAGCAGAAAAAAGATATTTGTATTCAATTGCCTTGTTATAGGCAGATGTTGCCTTTACAACTACATGATGTCCTCCAGATGTTTGGACAACTCTTGTGGATATCAAGGCCACTGCATGGAGAGAGGACAGTATGTGGTTCTTAGTAAAATTTTCCAAACAGGTATTTGCACAGGTTTTTCATTTAAACTTTACAGGAAGTAAAACAAACAAAAGCCAAAAACATTAAAATAACAACAAAGTTTTGGGTAGATGACAGTGAGCTCCTACTGCTATCTATCCCTGCAGTATGAGAACCTGGATACATCAGATAGTCCCATTATTTTAAGTAGAACTAGTTAAAAAATCTTATGTTTTGAATCATTTGGGATCCAAAGCACACTCATTTTTAAATAACATCAGTGGAACCAAGTGTGCTCAATTTCTCAGGGATTGCCAAGTACCTCCCTGGATCAGTCCTAAATCCTAGATACAGTACTGTACAACCTTAATTATTGAAGAGTCATGGGGCAATTGAATAAATTTAAAATAGAGGTGTCAGAATCAAAGGAATTTTCAGTGTAATTCACTGAAGTATTAATTGGGACATATGATCTTGTTTTTATATCCCAGTAGTTTTGGATAACTGAGATTTGGATAACAGGAGATGTTTGGTTTATGATTCTGGTACTCTTCCACTGCTGTCAATACTCTGCTGTGGCTTGCTCAAGTATTTTGCTCTGCTTCATTTACTGTATGGAGTCCACAGTGAGTAACTATTCATGCTCCTGCCCTACCATGCGATTCCCTTTCTTTTTCCTACCTGGATTATCAAAGTGTGTCAAACTAATAAGTAATAGCCTTGTTGCACTAAAAAGTACAGTAACTTTAATTTAGTCAGGCTACAAACGATGCTGAAAAACCTGATATACATATATTTGACACATCCTAATGTTTTCATGCAATCTGCCAGTGCATTTTTTTCAGAGCACAACTTGTGTTTGTTTGCACACATTGGCAGAGGAGACAGTGTGTTTTAGTGAGCTGCAAGTTTCGATTGCTTTAGCAAACTCTAAGGATTTGCACTTGCTGTTTTTCTAAAAATAAGCACATATAGCCTCCTAATAAAATTTGCATGCAAATTTGGCTCATTCATCTCAACACAAGAGTCTAATTCATTCACTTAAAAATGTTAATTTTGTAGTGTATGCAAATTTGCATATAGAATTCTGAAAAAAATGCAGGAGTAATCTTATATTCTTGTCACTTCTGACATTTTTAATCAATGATTTACATCTTAACTTTAGATTGATTAAACCTCTTTAAGAATGATAGGACACATCGATGGCACACATTTATGCAGGAATTTCTATACACACAGAAAGCTCTTTAAAACTCTTTGACGGAAGGATGGTCTTGTAGTTAAGGCACATGAATAGGGGCCAGGCACTTACCTTGCCCACAGGCTTCCTGGGTAACCTTGCTAAACAACATGCCTGTGTCTCAGCTTCCCTATCTATAAAATAAAGATACTATTACTTGCCTACCTCATAAGGCTATCAATGTTTCTAAAGCAGTTTGGGATCCCTAGATGGAAGATGCTAATGAGTACTGTTATGATAAAATAGTGTTAATGAAGGTACAACTCAGTGTAACAAACACAGTGAGTTCTTTCTAGTTTTTGTCTTAATTTTAAAATGTGAATCTAGTCTCAAAAGTCACTTTGCAGAATGGCATCTTCTTACTCAATAGATCTATTCCTTGTGGGTATTCATGGTCATATTCCTAGTGACTTTTGTGACAAAAGTTTACTGCCGTTTTCCCTTGTTATCATTGTTGTCTCTGCAGTTCTAAGAGACAGTAAACTGGATTCTATTACTTTCTATGCAACATCAACAGAACTGTTTCAATTACAGCACCAATCAGTTACCCCTAGGCCAGTGGCTTTCAACCTTTCCAGACTACAGTACCCCTTTCAGGAGTCTGATTTGTCTTGCATACCCACAAGTTTTACTTCACTTAAAAGCTTCTTGCTTACAAAATGAGACAATACAAAAATAGAATAAAAAAATTCAAAAGTGTCACAGCACATTATTACTGAAATTGCTTACTTTCTCATTTTTACCATATAATTAAAAAATAAATCAATTGGAATATAAATATTGTACTCATTTCAGTGTATAGTATATAGAGCAGTATTAACAAGTCACTGTCTGTATGAAATTTTAGTTTGTACTGACTTCACTCGTGCTTTTTATGTAGCCTGGTGTAAAACTAAGCAAATATCTGGATCAGTTGATGAACCCCTTGGAAGACCTCTGTGTATCCCCAGGGGTACATGTATCCCTGGTTGAGAACCACTGCCCTAGGCAAATCCACTGATAGCAATGGAGTTATAAAGATTGTTGGTGAAGGCCTAATTCGAAGATCAGGGACCACAGAAGTCTAATCAAGGACCTAATTTGACCTATAGGAGCTTTATGGCTATTGATGATGTGTGAGAAGAAAGAACCAGCTCGTCTCCCTGATACTAGTTTGTATTGGCAACTATTTAAAAAAAATATTGTAAACTCATATCACTTCTTCTGGAAGGGAGTGAGAAAATAAATATGGAGTTCTGCAGTTTCACTTTTCAGGGCAGAACTGCACATTAAAGATAAAAAGTTGGATTTTGTAGTCCTCACACAACAAATTCTGCTTAAGTACAAAAATTCAAGATCTTCCCCCACTAAAACAGTTATCATTTATAAATCATTATCCGGTGTTTTCCCAGAGACAACTTGTCAAAAACAAAATCCCAAACCTTTCTTCACCTAACACATGCAAACTCCCATTGATTCCAGTGGGGCAGGATTGGGCCCTGTAGATAGGGGTAATATCTCCTCTCTTATTTAGTTTGATAAATACTGCACTAGGATCTCTGAACGCACATACCTTTGTGAGAATGTTACTTATTGACTGCAGATCCTGTCATAAACACTAAAGAATGTCGTAGCTTATACTGTCTTTGTAAAAAGAAACTGTCCTGGGTGACATATCTCAAGGTCTCAGTTCAAACTTTTTCAATAGTGTGTTGTAAAAATGGTCAGAACTGTATAGTCCAGAACAATTTCTCTGAGAGTAGAAATCGGCATTGTGCCCTTGATTTCAACAGAGCTGCACCGATTTACACAAGCAGAAGATCTGGCCCAAAATGTAAATTATCAACCCTGTGAGATGCAGTATATATAAGCAGATGTTGTAACTACAGTCAAGGCCAATCCCAGATAGATGCTATTCTATTTAGGTTGTTTTACCACGCTCATCGCTGTGGTATCTATCTGGGTGCTTATGCTTCAATGCTATCCAGTACAAGCATATGATTGTAACATTTATGAATTTAAGGATTAAAATTCAAAATGATCTGGACAAACTGGAGAATTGGTCAGAAGTAAATAGGATGAAATTCAATAAGGATAAATGCAAAGTCCTCCACTTAGGAAGGAACAATCAATTGCACATATACAAAATGGGAAATGACTGCCTAGGAAGGAGTACTGCGGAAAGGGATCTGGGGGTCATAGTGGACCACAAGCTAAATAAGTCAACAGTGTAACGCTGTTGCAGAAAAAGCGAACATCATTCTGGGATGTACTAGCAGGAGTGTTGTAAGCAAGACGCAAAAAGTAATTCTTCTGCTCTACTCTGCGCTGATTAGGCATCAACTGGAATATTGTATCCAGTTCTGGGCACCACATTTCAGGAAGGATGTGGACAAATTGGAGAAAGTCCAGAGAAGAGCGACAAAAATGACTAAAGGTCTAGAAAACATGACCTATAAGGGAAGATTGAAAAAATTGGGGTTGTTTAGTCTGGAAAAGAGAAGACTGAGAGGGGACATAACAGTTTTCAAGTATGTAAAAGGTTGTTACAAGGAGGAAGGAGAAAAATTGTTCTTCTTAACCTCTGATGATAGGATAAGAAGCAATGGTCTTAAATTGCAGCAAAGGAGGTTTAGGTTGGACGTTAAGAAAAACTTCCTAATTGTCAGGGTGGTTGAGTACTGGAATAAATTGCCTAGGGAGATCATTGGAGATTTTTAAGAGCAGGTTGGACAAACACCTGTCAGGAATGGTCTAGATAATACTTAGTCCTGTCAGGAGTGCAGGGGACTGGACTAGATGACCTCTTGAGGTCCCTTCCAGTCCTATGATTTCACAAATAGGTAATTTATATTTTGGACCAGATCTCCAGCTGCTGTAAATCATTGTGGCTATGCTGAAGTCAATGGAGCAATGGTGATTTACACTAGCACAGGTCATACACTCTGCACTGTGATTTTATTTCTAAAAACAGTGTGCAACTACAGCATCTATCTATTAAAACTTACCCCTGTCATACAGAAAATTCATTCTAATGACCTACCAAGATAGATCTGCTGAACCCTCTTCTCCTAGAACCCTTAACTTAATGAGGTTTAGGTTGCTGCTGAGAGCTAGGATCTAGGAAAGTGATAGAATAAACATATCATATTGCTCAGGGGTTAAGGAAGGGGAGCATAGCAATATATTATCAGCCCCATGAATTCAAAATTCTTGAGTCAAGACCCAAAAATTCATGAGATTGGCTTAGAAATTGTGACATTTTAAAAAATAATAAATGTCGCGTCTTTTTATTTTACATCTCGTTTTTAAGCCTTTAGAAGTCATGTGCCCCTTCACCACAACCATGACGGCAGAACTTGGGTGACAGCCTACGGTGCCATGGTCAAGAGGCAAGGAGCTGGGCAGGCCTGGGCTCCACTAGAGGAGTGACCAAAGAGGACCTGCCCCCTCTTCCCCCAACAGAGCGTTAGACCAGGCAGCAGCCCTGGTGAGTGGGGAGCTCCCCCTCTCCATTTGATTTCCTTCAACCACTGAGGTTGCTAAACTCAAGTAAATAATTGCATAGATCTCTATTGCCGAGCAATAAACTTTCTGCCTTACTGTGTAAAGCCATCTGATCTTTTTCAGGGAGTTCTGTGGTGTCCATCACCATAATATGTAAGTGCTGAATGGGAAAGGAAAAGTGGGGGGAGAATCACCGTTAAACAAAATAAATAATAATAATTAATCATGAGGAAAAAGAAATCCCAAAGAAAGAAAAATGTGCTGAGATAGAAGCATGTTGTTTGAGGTAAAATGTACCAAAAGAGTGACTGGAATTTTGAACACTAAAGAACAGCACAGATTAAAAATACTGTTTGCTGCTGCTGCTGATGATCTGAATGGGCCTCTGAGGACCCCTCACATCTTCCTTTCCTTTGCTCTGCCTGGACTCTATTTTTTGCCACTTAAATGACAGCAGGTAGAAAGAAGCACATGTACCTCTCATGCAACAATGTGGCACAGAGGAGGGATTCTTACAGAAGAGATGGCACTGGCAATATTGTGCAAATTATGATGTGATAATTAGTGTTGCTTTTGTTGTTAATTACTTTTACAGTGCCTAGAAGCATGCTGAGTGCTTTTTGGAAGAAGCATAAAGGACAGGAGCCAGATCCTCAACTGGTCTAATTCTGTATAAATCTCTTAAAGTAATGGTGCTATTATGATTTACACCAGCTGAGACTCTGATAAGGTCCCTGTCCCAATGAGTTTACAGTCTTGCTAATACTCATGTGCTTAACTTGATTTCAATGGGACTGCTCACATGCTTAAAAAGTTAAGCATCTGAGTAAGTTTTTGAAAGATTGGGGCATAGCTTTAGATGTGATGGGAAAAGTGGTGGTTGAGTGGGGAAAATAGGATGAGGAAGATGGGGAGCAAGGACTAGAGTTGTAATAATAAGATGATATAGATAGTTTGGGCATGTGTCCATCTTGTTGAATTAAAAGTACTGTATTTTTAATATTAATTATCATCGCTGGCTCACATCTTGTGGATATCGGGGAAATAATGAGTCTTTAAGGAGGGATGTGAAAGAGGAAAGAAATAGAAGCTGTGAACACTATTGTAGATTGTCTGTTTAATATTCAAATAAAATTTAATATTATGTGTGTACAGTTCCTAGCACAAGGAGCCCTGATCTTTAATTGGGTCCTTTGGAACTACTGAAATATAATTAATAATATAAATAAAGTCATTTCTTTGCAGTCAGTGAGATCTTGCCGCACAGAATATGGAACTTTCCTCCTTTCTTTAAATGGAAAAATAGCGATGGAAAGGAAATGTGAACTTCATGTAGGGGTTTGTTTTGTTTTTTTGCCTTAAAATGGTGTTAGTTTCCACCACCTGCTTATGAAATAGGTAACATTTCCTTTACTAAAGGATCTTTGTTTTAAGCCTTCACTTCTATAATAAATGTCATAACTAAAAGGCAAACTTTTAGTAGTAGGTTTGTGCTGTTCTCCCCCTCTGAATGTGTAAGTGTGGTTACTGGTTATATGACCCTTTGAACTTTTCATAATGAGTCTAACTAGATTTGATATGTTTGCTGTCTTATGCATAGACACTAGCAGTTTCTTTCTGATAGTAAATATTTTTCATCTGATTCAACCTCAAAATATTATTTGTGACTTTAAAAGTAATTTGGCCACAAATAAGGACGGCAGACCAGCTGGCTCTAGCCAGCATTTGTTTCACATAAATCATGGCTTGCTTTAGGTTAAATTCTATTTGGAATGGAAAATTAATTTTTTTAGTTATGCTGGGCTGAAGGCATTTAATTGGACCATATTGTCACTTTTCTTTGGTAACATAAACAAGCTCACAGACTGTTCAGCCAACGCCAGTAAACGTAATCGGTCAAATAGGCTCACTCAGCCATAACTCAAAAGGTAAAAGTCTGATAACTTAGTCAAAGCTTCACCTTTCATGAGCTATCAGTTCATACATCACCCTTGACATAAAAAGGGCCTCATTCCCAAAGCATTAGCCCCAAAGGCTTTTCCTTGTGTTAAATTCTTAAAAATAGCATATGTGCACAGGACATAAACCTCAGAAACTTTACACCAGCACATACTATCTTACTAAATCAGACCTCAAGAATACATCAGGGCTACTTACGTTTATTTGAAATTGTACTGCTCATTCAAAGTAATACCTTTCAGATCAACGCTTTAATATTAAATCCAACCAAAAGTATCATCACACTTCTGCTCTCAACAACAGTAAAATCAAGTAAGGTTTAGCTATACTATTTGATATTATTTTGTTAATTGAACCTCTACTGCTATCCTCTATAGTTACTTATAAGCCATTTGTTTATAAATATCAGCAGCATTTGTTTGAGCCCACTCCCAGTCTAATATTCTAGCTCTGCATGTATTTCTTATTGAAAGGTTCCATGCTTATTTTTTAATTAGGTAATTTTTTTTTTATTTTGAGATCTATGATGTGTTTGTGTTTCACAGCAACACCACAAATAGTTGTATGGAGCAACAGACTGATTTTATTAGTGGGTAAACATGAGAGTGCTTGCTTAAAATAGGAAATAACCATGGTATTGCTGATACCACTGTGTGATAACTATTGGTAAGTGATGGTAAGTAATGCGAGCTGCTGTACGTTATTATAGGAACTCCCAGATCTGGGCTGCCCAATCTTTGCCCAAGTGAGGGTCAAATTGCCAATGTGCTAGGCTCTCGAGGCCTGCACCTATGTGGTACAAAATGTAAAGGATAGCAGCTAATTATTATTATTATTTATTGGTACTATGGTGGTGGCTAGCAGCTCCAGGACCCATTGTGCTAGGCACTGTACAAACAGTGAACAAAAAAATGTTTCTTGCTCCAAAAACCTTACAGTCTAAATAAAGAGTTTACGTTCTACCTATCAGGAATCAGGCCCGCAGCAGAACCAATCTCTGGAAAACCTAATGCACGGTGCCGGCCTGTAGTAGGCTGCTTGATTGACTGGCAGGGTGACCAAACTGGCTCCTAAGCCCAGCAGCAGCCTCAGTTAAGCAGATTCTCAAAGCATTTAGTCATGGTTGTGATAGCACCTTTGCCTCCTTTTTCCCATCCTTGTTCCAGTCCATCCCCTGCCTTGGACCCAGCAGTGCCGCTCCCTTGCCTCACTCCAGTAACCTAGTTCTGATGTGTGGCTCTGATTAGTGACCTCTGACTTTGGACTGACCCTAGACTCCCGCTCCTGACTCCAGCTGTGACTCTTAGCTCAGGCATCGCATCTGACTCGGGTTCTGGCCCTTGGCTCTGACTTCTGACTCCTGCCCTGACCACTAGGCATAGCTGGTCGCTGACACTATCTGTATCCTTAAAACAGAAGTGTTGTCCCCAAGCCTAGAGAGCCCAACATTCAACACTACATCTTGATCCAGGCATTTGACTCCTCCCTTGTAAGAACTTCCACTAACCCCATGAGGTGAAGAAGCTACAGATTCGTTCTGGAACACCTTGCGTAACTCGAATTTTGCATAAGTCAGAAACGTATACTTCTGGCTTTGGACAGTACAGGGAGCCATCATATTCCCGAGGGCAGTCTGGCTTTAGTTCCCTTGGTAACAATGGAAGTTGGTGGCCATCTTTGCTTGGAGCAGCCCGACTGTGGCCTGCAAAGGCTGTAGAGAAATGCCCTCCATCATGACTAAAGGCAGCCTGTGACTTCTATCCTACTGGGAACAATAGTAGCTATTTTGAAAAAGGACAGAACTTTGCAAGTTTTTTCCTGATCATCATCTGATCAAGAGGTTTTTAAAAATGACACTGGAATTGTGAGATTTGCCATAATATTGAGAGCATCGTCAGCAATGCTTCTGTGAAGCCTCTCTTCACCATTTCTAGCATACTGTCAATTGGGTATTATGTATTTCTGGACTATTTGTTTGCATTTGAACTAACTAAATTGTATGCCCCTTGGAGTAGGGACCATGTCTTCTCATTCATTTGTACAGCACTGAGCACACGCAAGAATTAAACACTGTAAAAGTAGTAATAATTAATAATACACAGCATCTTGAAGTTGATCAGTAATGGACAAATGACCAAGCTGTGGGACAATTATATTCAAGCCAGGGATCAGATGGAGCATGGGTGACACTTGAATGTATAAGGTAATGGAGATTGACCCTGCTTAATGCCTCCTTTCAAGCTCTAGTTCCAGCTATTGTATCAGGCTGTGTCCATGGTCGATGGAGGGGCCACACTGAGAATGTTTAATCAGGCCAAACTGCAAATAAGGAGGCAGAAAATCCCCCAATCTGGTGGTTTATTCTTATACTTAGATCCACCAAGCCAATCACAAAACAACTTCTGTAATACTTTACTTGTTACCAAGAAGCCAAAAATACAGTTCCCCTTAGGCAATCCAGCCTTTGGCTCCCACCCAGACAGCCAAGTCAAATCTAGTGAGGATTACTTAAAATCTTTTTCACCATCTGTAAAATTCTACCAATCCCAAGAGATTGGATACATTACCCACCAGGTCAATGAATATTTCAGATCTTACCCAAATACACGCTTACAGACAATTCTTATTAACTAATCTAAGATTTATTTTAAAAAAAGAACAAAAAGAGTTACTGTGGTTAAAAGATCATTATACATACAAATAAATATGAATAAAGTTCTTAGGCAGTTTCATAGTAGAGATGGTGAGGATTCCGATTTATAAAAGTCCTTCCAGAATCAATTCATTAGGTTTATAGTCCAATAGGCAGTCCATGTGTCAAATTCTTCTATGAAAATTTGCAGGGATATTCCAGCATAGGCCTGGAGACCTCAGTCTTGTGGCTTGAACTTCCCCTGAAAAAGGTTAAGCAGATCTGACATAAAAAAGGATCAGTCTCTAGAGTTCTTTTATAGCTGAAGCTCAGCTGATAAACCTCTTGGTAGCAAGTGATCACAGTAGGCATTCCTTAGATGAAGAATAGTTAATGCACATTGCTGCTTTGAACTAAATCCCTTTTTCCTAGCATACACCGGTACCTAGCTGCATTCATTAGCATAAGGTAATTAACCATTCAAGCAGTTCATAGATAGTGTACTACAAACTTCAAAGAGAAATATAGCCAATGATATTATTACACCACAAGTTTCATCTAAATGTTTTGATCTCTGAATCTATAGAATATAGTAACAGACAGGAACAGAAGTTTATCATCTACAAGCTAATGAGATCACAATGTGAAGCTTCTAACAGATATAGGTAAACATAGACAAAAACAATTAGTATTTACTTCCAATTTTTTGACAATGTAGGTTTACATTTCAAAGAATTTAGTCTACTTAACATGACTTTGATATCTATCTATAAGGAATGGCCCTGTTTACCATTTCAATACTTCTCCAATATGTTCTTAAAGCTTGATTTTGGATCACTTAGCCTTCTGGTTGCTTAACCCTCACTGGCTCAGCGTCACATGAGCATATAAGCAAACAGAAGACAGATTCTTGGTGCTGTCTTTCTTCAAACTTTATGAGCATAAACTATTGAAAAATTAGGAGGAAGTAATAGGCTTTTAAACAAACCTTCACATTAGTTTCTTTCCTATTACAGATTTCCTCTCCTAATTTCATATTCTAGTCATTCTCACCTTTACTCTCAACATAGCTGATAAATGATCAGAAAAAGAAAATGGAAAGATTATGACATCAGGGAGTTGCTCATCTGAGTTTAATAGTACTTATTTTTACAAATATTGATTTAAAATTGTTATCTAAGAGCTGCAGAAGTGCATTTCAGTGCAAAACGGAGCATGGAAAACATCTACACTTCCTATGGGATACAATTGCCTTCAATTTATATAAGCTTCTGCTTGCAACAAATATGAGCTTCTCCTGCAAGGTTCTTTATACGAGGTTCACTTACAGTCTGCACACATTTACTGGAATGTGGCAAAAACAATTTGTAATAGGTCTGTCTCCTGGTGTCATTTTGAGATAAGGAAGATGAGATGGAATTGTGACTTGAAGTGAATGACAATGATCCAAATTGATGTCCATATTTACCACCCATTTGCTAATCGCTATGTGATAAGAGCAATTTAATTTGATTTAATGTCAAGGCATGTTCTGAAAAGCTCTATGAATGATCTAATATGGGTCTATATGAAGAATATTTGTTGAATTGATTATTAGTTTGTTTCCCAGATTATTCAAATTATAACTGTGTATAATACTAAAAATATGGAAATAATCTTTCCCTTGATTCAAATAAGCTAGGATTGGCATACAATCATATACTGTATATTTGGGGCCAGATTCCTGGATGGGCCTCATTCAAGGGTGAAGGGTAGAAGGAGACTTCTCCTGTCCCTTTGTGCAAGGACCAGGGACAGCTAACTACAGGCTTCCATAGTGGAGGAAGAGGGCTATGGCCCCCTTATGGGTTTGCACTGCCCAGTTGAGGCTAAATGCCACAGGTTAGCCCATAAAATGCAAAACTATATCAAAATTATCCTTCTGGGAGGCAGCTTCCTCTTTATACTTACTGGAATGTTTGGGCATCTCAAACAGCAACACTGTCAACTGTGCCAAAGAAGCACATTTATTCCTACTAAAGCACATTTATTCCACGGCCAGTGCACTTGGGACTGCAGAACTGTTCCACGTTTTCAGCAGGCACGTGGCTATTTTACAGTGTGAGATGAATACTTATTTTTCTTATTGTTACAGCCTGTGCTGTAGTAGCCACAGTGGAAATCTAGGACTGGTTTTATAGTTTATATTTATAAGTGATCAGTAGGGCTTTTTACTCCCATAGGAGGCTGAGTAAAGAAATTTAGTAGGGGCTTTAAGAACAGGCATGTTTCACTGATGCTGGTAGACATCTCCCTCACTGTAGCCCAGTGACAGAGATGTTAATACAACTAACATGTACACATTCAGAACACACTTTTAGACCATTTGTATAACACTAATCCCTCTGTTTCTGTTTTATTTCCTCCAGAATGTCTTGCCTGCTTTAAGTATTCTGTCCCATAGCAATTGTCTGCTAGATCTACTCTGTCACTATCTGCTATATTGTTTCTCAAGAAATAAATGCCCAGAAAACGTTGTGGTCTAGACTAAAAGTCATTTAGACATCTTTTCCACATTCAGCCAAAAATGACTGATGGACAGTTAAGCTGTAATCACATAAATTCCCTTCTTTCCTGTTCACAAAAGTTCAAACTCATGGTGAAGAAGTCAGTGGAATTCAGCTATCCTCCTTGGGGACGTAGGTTACCATCAGTCTAGCCTCTAACAGGGTACATTTAAAAAACATTTTTGTCCCATTTTCAGTTTAACACATCATGTTGTAACTGGGTATTAGAGATGCCTCAGTACATGTTATGTATCACATGTGCCACAATGACAATAAAGGGCTTTATCTAAGTTTCTTTTATTAGCTGATTTAATCTCTTTTGGTATTTTAACCGAGACTTATTGCTTTGGTATCTGAACACCTTGGAGTCTAAGCCTATGCCCCTAGCCAATGTAAGTTTTTGAAAATAATGGTGTACTCCTTTCATGACTGCCTGAGAAGCAGAAGCTGCACATTGGGCAAATTAAAACAAAACAAACTTCATTTCAAAAGCCCACTGAGGTTTTAGAGTAACAACAATGTATTTACCTACCGTATTTACAAACCTCAGTTCCTAAACCAGGGAAAGGAATAGTCAAGGATATCATCAATTTTACACTGCCCACATTATAAAGACGTACAACCAGCAGAAAACAAAACAAATAACAAAATATATCAAAATCTCCCTTCCCCTCAAATTCCCCAAAGCAATACCCATCCTAGCCACATTAGCTGTCCACAAATGCCAGTGAAAAAGAATGTCTTTTTCTAGATGCCCTGAAGATAGTATGAATTGAGTTGAGGAGTATTCGCTTGCAGACGATGCCCTGCTAGCAACTCCCTCTCTTAGGGCCTAATCCAAAGCCTACTGAAGTCAATGAGAATCTTTCCACTGACTTTAATGAGTTTTGGATCAGTCCCTTATATAGCAAGGCAGTTCCAGCCTGATCACTTCTGCTAATCTCAAGTACGGAATATGGCATGTGGAGGACACAGTCTTACCATTTGGATGGTCCTAAACCCTTTTTTTTGCTTTGTTTCAAAACCAACATCTTGGGGCTTGTCAACACTGCAACAATGTGCATCAGTAAGATGTGAATTCTAATGTACACCAACATGTTGTGTACTAACTGGCCAGCTGCACTAGAAGTGCCCTAGTCCACTTTAACTTCAGTGCTCACCAGGAGGGTCCACAAGAGCCAGTTAATGTGCAACACGTTGATGTGTGTTAGAATTCACACCTCACAGGTGTTCATTTCCACACTGGATAGACAAGCCCGGTGACTCCACCTGGAAACCAGTAGGCAGCTTGGACTGATCAAAGAATACCAGTGTCCTGTACTCACAAATGAGCTGCAATATTCTTCAGTAATTTCAGTTTTGAATGGATTTAAGGTGCAGATCACATTGCAGTACTCCAATCATGAGCTGACAGATAATGAATAGTAGGAAGGTTTGCATCCAAAAGAAAAGATGGCAGTTTTCTGGCCAGATGCAGATGGAAAATAACAGTCTAGGTCACTGCTAATATTTGATTGTCTAAAACAGGGGTTGGCAACCTTTCAGAAGTGGTGTGCCGAGTCTTCATTTATTCACTCTAATTTAAGGTTTCGTGTGCCAGTAATACATTTTAACATTTTTAGAAGGACTCTTTCTATAAGTCTATAATATATAACTAAACTATTGTTGTATGTAAAGCAAATAAGGTTTTTAAAATGTTTAAGAAGCTTCATTTAAAATTAAATTAAAATGCAGAGCCCCCCGGACCGGTGGCCAGGACCCAGGCAGTGTGAGTGCCACTGAAAATCAGCTCACGTGCTGCCTTCGACACGTGTGCCATAGGTTGCCTACCCCAGGTCTAAAAGCAGCTGCATGTCTTACCAGACCCATAACTTACAACCATTGGTAACATGCAATAGATAAATATCTTTTCTAGGAGAGAGTTGCTGCCTCTAACCCACCGGGAGGTCCCTTCCAGCTCTACATTTCTATGATTCTATAATCATGTCAGTTTTGTCTGCACCAAATCTCAGGCAAATTGCTCTGACTCATGCCTAAATTTCTCCCAGTCACAGGGAAAGACACTTGATCTCACACTCTGAAATGGACAAGGTAGAGATATAAAGTGTTATCAGAAAACTGAAAAAACTTCCACTCAGAGTTTGTGGCACAAAGTTCGCCCAGCGTATCCAGTACCTCAGTAATGCCTGCAAAGTCTCAAACAGCAGATTTGTTCTGGATGAAAGATAGCCTGGTCAATCCAGACAGTCTTCTCTTGGTTGCTGATATGCGTCCATCCTGATGTGAGGAAATTTCTGGCTACTTTGCAGCTAAAATCCATCAGATTCAGCGTAAACTATGTGCATCATGGAAGGTAAGGCTGAATATGGAGGGGATAAATGCAAGGTGTTCTCGGCTTGAAACTGGCTGAATTCAAACAGAGACGACCTTCCATCTACGGAGTTGGAATTTAAACCTAGAAAGTGGAGCACCCAACAGTGTTTGATCGGAATATTAGAATGAGGATTCAAGTAACATCAGACAGGATCTATGGGCTCTGGGGACCAGAAGGTGCCTGGAGGCAGACCAGAGCATGGTTGATTGACTTTTTGCCAGCTGTCTTCCTGCTGAGGTGGGTGCGGCTGCCTCACTTGGAAGGAAGAGTGGGAGAAAGACAAGAGTCCGTCTGGATAGTTGGGTGGGAGATCATACTCGGGAAAGGGCTGGGCTGATGGCCAAAATTTGTCTGGGGAGGGAGCTGATGTCTTGGTGGATTTAACCCCTTTTCATCTTAATCCACCTCTGACCCCAGCAAATTGGTTAGAGGAGAAGAAGCAAGAGTATGAAGTATATAAAAGTAAACAGAAGAACTGCAAAATCAATGTGGTATTTAAAGATACAGAGTGGTGGAGATATGAGCTTTGCAGGCTAGACTGAGGGTGAAAATTTCAGAATAACCTAAATGATTTAGGGGCTTAAGTGCCCAAGTCATTTTTTAGAATGGTATTTAGGCTTCTAAGTCATTTTGAAAATTTGAAAATTTCCCCCCAACCCTTTAAAACCCGTCCCTGGGTGGAGTGAAGTGGAACTACCCTGGGCTGAGGAGATTGCAGGGAGAGATTGTGCCTTAAGGAGTCACACTAAGCTTCCTAGTATATGTGGGGAGGAGTAAGGAGGCATGGGTTGTGCAGGCTGCTCCCCCCCGTTGCATCCATCCTGCTAATCAGGACCATAAGGAGGGGCTTTTAGCTTGCTTTTAATTCACTTCTAGTGTGACTCAGCAGAAACATGCAGATATTGGAACTAAAATAAATGCTTTCAGGACTCCCAGTGGTGGGATTAGCAGTGGCAGATGAAGCTGTCTAGGCAACAAATAAATTGATATCTGTTGGAAAATATCTGACCTAAATCAGATAAGCTATCCTTGATAGATCAGTGTTGCTCTGAAGTAGTTTTAATGATTCCTTTTTATATGATCAATGGTATTGAAATCCATACTTAAATAAGTACAATGAAAGCAGTTAAGTTGTTAGTTTCAGAATTAAGCAGGCATTTTGTAATTAGTCTAACAATGACTACCTTAACCCTTAAAATATCCAGAAAAATAGAATGGAAATGAGCTATACATTTGCCAAAGTCAGATGAATAACAAGATGGCACCCTGACAGAATTTCAGAAGTCTGTGGACACAATTGCATGCACAAATATATGTGAACATTTATTTACTTAAATTACATATCTGACTGGCCATTTTCTTGTACAATATTTGTGACTGAATGCACAGTCATAGCAATCATATACGTCTGCGCCTATACGTCGGTTAGTCTATAAGGTGCCACAGGACTCTTTGCAGCAATCATATGTGTTGACTAGGTGATCAAACACCTATGCATTTGTGTTTGCATTTTTACATGCAGAGTTCTAAAAGTCTAACATTCTAAAAGTTATATTTTATCTTTCATCTTTGCACAAAGCTGGCCAATTGATGTCAAAGTGGACTCCAAATGTGGAACAAGGGTAGAAAATGGCTGTAAATTTTAGACACATAAGGAAAGTGAGCTACAGGCATTCAACCCTAATAAAATTTAATGGTGAAAGAGTTTTGAGGATTGCTATGGTAGCTTTAAAATTTGGTTGGAATATGGCCATTCTGATTGAAATGTATAAGCAAATGAGAAATGGTGGGTAGTGTCTGAAATAAGTGATTAAGTTATCGCATGCATAGTAGGATTATCAATAATGTCAATTTATGAACATTCTCAATGGACACCACCTCTGCTATTTTCCTGATATCGGATGGAATTTTCTTTGCCGATGTTAACAATGAATGGTGCATAATCAATATCTTATTGTAGGTATTGATGTTCTTCTCTGCTAATCTTATTAACAAAGAACTTAGGGAAAGTAACCCATTTATTAGCTGACACTGTACTAGATACTGAGAAGGAAAACCAATTTAGATTATCTATGATTTTCAAAAGACGAGCAGTTTTGCCTTGATGTGTCTGATTTAGTTACTTTAGAGAAGTAAAAAAGATTTAGCCCTTTTCAAAGCAGCAGCAGAATAAGATTGGCAATGAAGATCCCTTTTTGACAATGAACAGATAATGTTGAAGCCCTGCACAGCATTTAAAGAGACTGCCCCTGGGCTTTCAACTACTCTGTTGTTATTTATGTTGCAGTAGTGCCTAGATCTAATATGGAACTGTGGGAGGTACCTGGAGAACCAAATATAGTAAATGTAGTGAAATCCCAATAACTTCAGTGGGGAGGGCATGCAGTTAGGATGACAGCCCTTGTCCTTCAACCCTCAGTGATGTGAGTAAACAGTAGGACTGTTCACATAAGTCAAGTTTCAGTATCAGATCTCTCAGTCCCATTTTACAGGTGAGTATAGTGAGGCACAAATACCTCACAGGTCACACATTTATTAATGTGTCTTCAGTGCTTTGAGAACCTCAAGTGAAGAAATTATATAAATATTAAGTATTTTTTTCTTAGAAAGGGACTACTCATGGTAATAAAATTAAACACATGAATAAATTTTTGCAGGATTGGCATCTTAATTTGCATAAGTAAATTGACCTTATTACTAGGGCTAATTGAATTATTATTTACAAATAAATAATCAGACAAGTGTAGCCCTGTTTTCTTGATCACAAATCATTCACAGATCAATCCAAATGTCTGTAAGTGTATTCATAACTTGTAAATATTTGCCAAATAGAAGGGAAATTGTTGATCCACCTTCACAAAATGAAGGTTAGTTATCTGTATCAGGAGTTCTTGGAAACGGATTCTTAACATTCCCATTCATAGGATGCGCTACAGTGGGATTGTGCAGAGGACACTGGAAGGAGAACTGTTCATTTTAACTATTACCTACTCCTTATTCAGAGTGTGTGATTGGTCCCCTAAATTGCGTGGGATTGCTTCTGTCCTGATTGGATAACTGAAACTTTAAAAATAAGAGATTAAGCCATGATGAGCAGGAAATGACTAAATAATAATGACTGTGCTTGCTCTCATGCCTGAATACCCTTGTTTGCATGTGAATATGGTTATTTGGATGAAGAACAGCCATTCCACAAACATTTGTGCGAATGTTCACAAATATTGACTCAAAAGGGATATGAACATGGTTGAAATGAAGAGCTTTGGCATTTGAACCAATGTTCACAAAGTGTTCTTGGAGCATTCAGCCAGCTTTACTTTTAGTTTGCATTCAGTAGCTTTGTTAAAAAGAAAGCAAAAGAATCTACACTAGGGGACAATGGGGTGTTGTAGTAACTTAGCCACAACTCTGCAGTGTGGGATGCTGAGAAAGGATAATAAGATTGAACAACACTAAAAAATTAACCAGTGCTCAAAAGTTTAAAGGAGTGGTAGTCTCTAAGCCAGGCCAGTAGCATTCAGTGGCTGTGGTAAATGCTGTGAAATTCAGGGTTGACCATAGCATTCAAGACCAGCTTCAGAACTTTAGTTAAAAACAGTTGAGCTGCTTCTGTTTTTAACTCCCCTCTCTCTTTGCATGTCTTTTGTTTGTTTCAGAAATGCTAATTAATGCTCATTAATAAGCATCTTCAAAAGAACAAAAGCCTGGGAGAGGGAAGAAGAATGAGAAAGTGGGACAGGAGGATTGAATATTGACAAGGAGATAAGTGTAGTGGAAGAGTTGAGAAGGGAAGGAAAGCACAATTATTTTTTCTTAACCTTCTTCAGTCCCTTGGACAAACTCATGTCAGATAAAAATCTTTTTTTTTTTTTTTTTCAGTTCTGTGGCCTATGTGAATGACTGGGGGGGTCTCAGAGCTGGTTGGTTTGTTTTTAACTTTTCATAGAACTTGTTACAGCAATAAAGTAAAACTTTTAAACAGAGCCAATGTGGAAGAGACTCTACTTATGTCAGCACTTGATGGATAGATGTCCATTTCATAGTACCATCTCAGTAAATGGCACTTGCTATTAGGAGACTGAATGAGTGTGGAGACTGATTCACCATGTCATCCCCTGAGATGATCTTTCTAGGTCACATCTGAGGGTCACTGTTGGAAAAGAGTGGGGGAAGCCTGCACTGCTGCTGATGTTGTACCAGCAAGGCGGTCTCATGGGTTGGTGACATGGGCGACCGCCCAGGGTGCCGTGGTTGGGGAAAGGAGGCGCTGCCATGGTCAAGAGGTTGCAGAAGGGTTGTGCCCACCCGGGAGATAAGAGGAGGGTATAAAGGGGGCTGTGGGGTGTGAGTCAGGTGCTCACATGCATCCCTCCCGCTCCACCTGCTGCTGCGCTGCTTGTGAGCGGCCGCCTGTTGCTTGGGAAGCAGTACTTAAAGGGCGCCAAAGAAAGTTCGCCCAGGTCACCATTTTCCCTAAGGCCATCCCTGTGTACCAGTTCTATTGATAAATGGAGCAAATAACTGGCTGGCACCTTTCACGAGCACTAAATCCACTTGAAAGTCAAAAAGGAAAAAAAAATCTTGATTCCAAAAACCAACAGTGAAAATGCTTTCAATAAAGGGTCACAGTTAAAAGCAGTCACAGGTGAACCAGCCTCAATTTTATTGTACAAAAATCTCCCAGAAGAGATTAAAATTCTCTTTTAACCCACCCTCCTCAGCATAGCACTGAAATCTATTTCTTGCCTCGGTGGCTGGATTTGAGGGCATGCTCTTCTCTCTATCTATACTGCAGCAATGCCCAAACACATCTGCTGTACAGGAAGTGACCCTGAGGTGCTATAGGTTTCTATGGATCCTTGTTATAAATCTAGGTTAATGTCTCAGAGTAGATCATTCAAAATAAAAGCAGGTGAAAAAGTTAAGAGAGAGACATTTGCATTGCTAAATCAATCCTTCTACCCCTCAAGGTGTCTGGCTGGTGGGTCTTGCCAACATGCTCAGGGTTCAAATGAGTGCCATATTTAGGGTCAGATTGGCGGAGACCCTGGGGGTATTTCATCTTCCTCTGCAGCATGGGTCATGGTCACTTGCTGGTTTAAACTAGAGTAAATGGTTTATTCTCTGTACCTTGGAGTCTTTAAATCATGATTTGAGGACTTCAGTAACTCAGCCAAAGGTTATGGGTCTGTTTTGGTAGAGGATGGGCAACATTATGTGGCCTGCAGTGTGCAGACTAGATGATCACGATTGTTTCTTCTGGCCTTAAAGTCTATGAGACTAAATGTTATTTGATAAAAAGGCCAGATTGAATCAGAGAACTCAAGTCAGTGAAAGTGTCTTCCAATTCAAGCAAGGTTTCTGTTACCCCCCAAAAATGCACACTGTGTTGGACAATAAATTGGAAAGCTGCCTTGGTAGTTAAAAACTAGATAATAGACAGAGGCTGCAGAACACAGTTGGAACTTGGATTACAAGCTTATATTGCAAAATGAGACATTGATAATAATGAATCTGGGAATTTTGATTTTTACTGTGCTAACGACTGTGACTAACAGAAGAGTGACTGCAGTGGCTAAGGGATATTTGATAAAGTGGAATGAACATGGTGCTATGAAATCTGTGATGGGTACTGGACCAGCAGTTAAGTATGCCCAATGATTGGATAATATAAGGAGATGATACTGCCTATGATTAAGACCACCAATATCTAATATGCAGATATGAAAATGTGCAGATTGCAACCTGACACACAGTTTGTGATCTTTCCAGGACAGGGACTGTCTTTGTTATTTGCCTGCACAGAACTTAACACAATGGGCCCAGATACTTAAATGGGGTTCCTAGGTGCTCCTGTAATAAAATAATAATAATAAAATATGCTTGATAAGTAGTATATGGAGGTGAACATGTTGAAGATGAAGTGGATGCAGAATGAGTGTTGTGGAGAAGGAATCAGCACTGTAAATGGGAAAGTAATCGAGAAGGTTGACAAATATATTTACCAGGATCAGCAGCTGGTAGAGACAACTCATTCGAAGGGGAATGTAGTAAGAGAAGAAAGGTAGGGTAGGCAAGTTTCAACAAAATAAAGACATCTGATAATGTGAACTGCCCATGAAGAAAAGGAAAGAACTGTTTAACTCCACTGTTCTGCTAGGAATGATATACGGAGGGAAAGCTGGTCAATGATGGAAGTGGAGGAAGAAAAATTCGCTGTCACCCAAAGAGCAATGGAAAGGCAATGTGTAAGTTATTGCTCCGTGATCACATACCGAATGAGGAGATCAGAAGGTGTACAAAGGTAACCGATGTAGTGCGGAGATGGGCGGATAATGTAGTCTGCAGACAAGAAGACAAGACAATAGGTGGACCACAAGCGACCACTGGGCAAACCGAAAGTGCACTGGGCCAATCCCATGACAAAACTCTTTGGCCAGAAATGGAAAGAACGTGCTCGCAACAAAATGGAATGGTCACAGCCTGCCACCTGCCTGCCTAGCCGTGATCAGGCTGAACTTTACTGAATGCACTTGGGAAGAGGTGAGCTGGGAGGAAGGAGTTGGCGGGAAGCAGAGTGATGGTTTTTCAGATTGTCACTGGGAGTTTTTAACCACTTATAAGGGTAGCATGGGAGAAAGCACAAACGTGGTTCTTTGGAGAAGCAGAGACATGGGAAATCAAAGCTGGCAGCATTGGCAGAGTGAAGGTGGGAGTCAAACTTGCAATAAAAGAATAGGTTGAATAGGAAGTAAACAAAGAATGTAGCAATATTCTTGAACTGCACAGTAGGTGGCACTGTGCAGTTACTTTCCTTTGTGAGTTTATATATAAACCATCTATTTGACATTTGTTGTAAAAGTACCACATTTGGTAAAAAATAAAAATGATAAGGTCTGAGACTATATTTTAAACACTATCAATTTCATATATATATATATATATATGTTTTAAGTCTGTTTTTAAATGTTAGTATATCATAAATCCAGTTGCTTTTATAGGTCAGATCCCAGAAGAAATCCAAGCCAAAAGAGATTAAAATGTAGATAAGCAAAAGAAAATTTCTTTAGGCTGTCATATATAAAAATATTAAGTAATTTTTAGAAGACAAGTTATTAATTCCCCAAACACATGGATACACTGAGTCTATGTGAGTATTTTAAGTCAAACTGAAAACCTAAATATTTTAAATCAACATTACTGCCCTCCAGTAAAACTAATGTGTTCACCATTTTATGAGTCTATTCTTACTTCCTTAAAGATTTGGGACTGTTCTGTGCTTACACACCATAGTCAACACTTGTTCTGCATTCAAAGACCAGGCTCCTAAATTACTCCGCTCTTTTCTTGCTTATGTGTGCTCCTAAACTTCACAATTGCACTGCAACTACTGTATGTGCAAATTTCATATACTTTAAACTATAAAGTGGTGGAATATGCACCTGTTTTTGTTGTTGTTTGTTTTTCCAGATGAATCCAGTGCCTGTGAAAGATGCCATAGGGAGAGCCTGGGAGATTGAGGTCCTCTAGTTATCCATGGAACAGTTCAAGCACAGGGAGCAGCAGGCCAGATTTCTTTATATCACCAGGCCAATGTGAATGAACCTTTTGGGTTCAGGACCAGATTCTGTGGTCAGCTACATGCCCTTTGTGCTCCTCTGAAGCATAAAACCAGCCTGAGCCCTTTAAACTAAGTATTCTGTTAGGCCCTTTGAGCTAGATTCACAAGGGGGCTGTGGTATCTAACTGCCACTTTATGCATCAAAATCCAACATTTGAGCACCACTGGCTTTCACAAAACCACCAGCTCAGCTGCTGCCTAACCCTGGAGGTGCCTAAGGTACCTAGGAGCTGGGTTTTAAAATGTATTTAGGTGCCTAACTCCCATTAATTTCAATGGAAATTAGGTGCTTAAAGCTTAAATACCTTTACAAATCTGGGCCTAGACCCCTAAGTTTCTACCAGCAAAGTCCCCAGATGCCTAAATTTCTGCTGCTGGGCATGTGCAAACCTGCCTAAATCCTGACACTGGTGAGCAGCTCAGCACCTAACTCATGCCTAAGCCCCATTGGGATTCACAAACTAGCTGTTCCTCTGCCTATCTCACCTGTGGGACCATAGGTGTGCTCAGAGTAGGCCTAACCTGTACAAATAGTAGTGATGGTGCCTCTCCTCTTTTCTACCAGTAGCCCAGGGTTTAGTGCATTCACCCAGGATGTGGGAGATCCAAGTTCAAATCCCCATACTGTCTGATTTACACGTCTCCCACGTAAGTGTCCTGACCACTGGGCTATAGAGTCAGTCTCTTGCTCTCCTGCTGGGTTAACGACTAGTTAATTAACCCCAGGGCTATTGGCTATAAGGGGGGCATCAGCACAACCTTCTCCTCAGTTTTTCTTGAGAAAGGACTGATCTGGCTAAAGTACCTGACTCCAGGAGAGCATTTATGGCAGTGAATCCTGAGCAGAGATAGGCACCTTCCTCTGGCCTAGAGTTAGGTGTCTAACTCCATTTTAGGGGTAGGAGTTGACCCCACCCCTCTTTTTGGCACTTCCCACTGGCTACCTTAGGTGGCTCCTGACTCAGCATGCTGGTTTCTATGAATCTCTTTTTTAGGCACCTAATTCTCCCCCAGCATTATATAGGAAGCCTGGATGTAAATTCCAGTAGGCAGCTGGGAACCTAAACATTAAGCGTTGCAACGATCAGCTTCGCAACGCCTATGTCCCTTTGTGAATGTAGCCTTTTGAAGCCAGGCTTTGGGAGACCAGTTATTAAGCAGGTGGGAGGAGTCAAGGCCTTTGGGGTTTATTCAGGGTGGCTATATCTACAGAGCTAGGCAGCAAGAAGCCCTTCTCCAGTGCGGCGAGGCCCCAGATGGAGTGAGAAGACACCAGACTGAGTGAGCACAAGGGACTTTGGATTGTGTGGCAGTTAGTGAGGGAAGCAGGCTCTGAGTTGAACTGTTACTAGATGGTACACTGAGAAACTAAAATCTCTCTAATAAAACTTTTCCCTTGAATAACTAACAGAGCATAAAAAAGTAAATTCTTTCCCGCTCACAATTAAAACCCAATCTAGTAATGGAGGTAGAAGACCAGCAGCTGACTACCCAGGGTGAGCACTACCCAATTTATTGCAGAGTGAACACTGTGTGATTGTTTGCTTTGTGGCCAAGTGGTGTATGTATGCATCCGGTACAAGCAGCTCATGGCCATCAGAGCCCAGGTACAGAATCCTGAGGCCAGAATTGCTGAACTGGAAGAGTATAGACAGATGAAACTGTTTATAGACATTGGAACATTGTGGAGCAGGCCCTCCTCAGAACTGACTTCCCTGATCCTCCAGTTGAGGAAGCCAGTCTCATGGTGGAAGGGCACCAAGGGGAAATGGAGGGACATACCCCCTTAGATAGGACTCTCCCTTCCAACTGAGATAGTGGAGACTGGCAGCTCCTCATTCACCAAGGAGGTCTCTCCAGAGGATGGAATTCCAGTGGGGAGAAAGAGACAGGCTGTGGTGACAAGGGATTTATCATCAGGGATGTAGACAGTTGGGTATGTGGTAACTGTGAGAACTGCTTGGTGACTTCACTGTCATGTGAGAAGGTAGCAGATATCCTGGGACACCTATACAAACTCTGATGAGTTCTGGAGGAAGATCTGTGGTCATGATATGCACCGATAGGAGAAAGGTCCTGGAAGCTAGATGTAGAAACTAGGTAGAAGGCTTAGGTCCGGACCTTAGTGGTAGCGTTCTCTGAAATGCTTCAAGTTTCATGCACAGGTCCAACGAGGCAGAGGGAACTTTGAAGTCTGAATGCATGGTTGAGAAGATAGTGCAAAGAAGAGGGATTTCAGTTTATTAGGCACTGGTGAATATTTTGGGGAAGGGGGAGCCTATTCAGAGGGCATGGGTTCCACATTTGTCAAAATGGAACTAGACTGCAGGAATATAAAAATAAATAAGGTATTGGGGAAGTATTTAAACTAAGTGTTGGGGGGAAACGAGGAGCTGAGGAGCACGTAAGTCAGACAGAGATATCTGATTCATCAGTTATACACTGGTATCTGTGTAGCCAATAAAGGGTAGGATGCAAATTACAGTTGAACTAGAACAAGGAGAGGATAAGAACACAGAGTTAAATAAATTCTGTAAAATTGGAAAGGTGTCAGATTAAGGAATAAAACAACAACAGGAACTTAGCCATATTTTTTATTCTTGACTATATACAAATGCAAGATGTTTAAAAATTAGATGGGGAACTAGGATGCCCTGCAGCGGATGAGGACCTTGATATAATAGGCATTAAGAAACTCAGTGCAATGACAAAAACAATGGGATACTGAGTTATAAACTATACAGGAAAGACAGATTAGGCTGAAGAGGTGGAGCAGTAGTGCTGTACCTAATGGATTCCGTAGACTCTAGTGAGCTAAAAATGGTGAGTGGAGAGGAGCACACAGTTGAACCTACATGGATACAATTCCCCATCTGTAAGACTGTAAATATACTAGCAAGGCTAAACTATCAGCCATTGGACCACAAAAAAGAAATTGAATGAACAATATAGGGAGAGCTCAAAGAGGCAGAAAAATCTGACAAATAAGGATAGTAACTGTTCAAATGGCACAACAGGACAAAGTTTAGAGAAACAATTTCTCACTACTCTAAGTGATTGCTTCTCAGAACAGCTAGCTCTAGAGAAAACAAGAGGCGAGACTGACTTAGTCTTAAGCAACACACAGGAGCTAATTGTGGAATTGATGGTAGCTGAACCACATCTCTGGGGCAGCGACAGTACCAAAAAGTGACACTGGAACTAAACTTTAGAAAGGGAGAAATGAGAAACCAAGTATTGCCAGGGCTAAGAACTGTCTAGGAGACAGAAAGCAAAGAGCAGGAGTAAATGATCAGTTTTCATAGTGGGAAAAGTTTAACAGCAGGATGCCTCAAGGGTACATACTAGTCCTGTGTTGTTTAATATATTTATTAATGACCTGGAAAGGGGGGAGGGTGAATGTGCTGTGGCAAAGTCTGCGTGAGCCAGTGTTTTGGTATGTTACTGAGCATTCTCTCACTCAGGTGCTTACCCACATGCTCAGGGTCTAACTGATTGCTGTATGTGGAATTTCCCCTCAAGTTACATTGGCAGTGACCTTGGAGTTTTTCACCTACCTCTGCAGCATTGGGGTGCAGATCACTTGCAAGGATTATCTGGGCCTATCTCACTTAATGAATTCCCTGCCATTGCAGGGGCCTCGAGCACTGGTGCACCTCAGGCCTTCCTATTCTCTGCCTGTGATATGCAATAGCTTAGTCTTCTGTGGGCTGTAATGCTTTGATCTAACTGTGGTTATTGGATTTAGTGTTCAGGTGCTGGCGGTCTGTGATATACAGGAGGTCAGACTAGATGAGCTGTCCTTAAGCTCTATGACTCTAAATGAACTAGGTGAATGGGCAACACAATGGCAAATTAACTTCAGTGTCAATAAATGGAAAGTAATGCACAGTGGAAAGGAATATTTAAATGTACGCTTTATAAGGCTCTAAATTCACCATATCAGCCCAAGAATGATTGATGGTCTAGAAAACATGACCTATAATGGAAAGTTGAAAAAATTGGATTTGTTTAGTCTAGAGAAGAGAAGACTGGGTGGAGGACATGATACATTTCTGAATATATAAAAGGTTGTTACAAGGAGGAAAGAGGTAAATTATTCTCCTTAACCTCTGAGGATAGGACAAGAAGCAATGGGCTTAAAGTGCAGCAAGGATGCTTTAAGTTGGACATTAGGAAAAACTTCCTTACTGTCAGGATGGTTAAGCACTGGAATAAATTGCCTAGGGAGGTTGTGGAATCTCTATCACTGGAGATTTTTAAGAGGAGGTTTGATAAACACCTGTCAGGAAGGGTCTAGATAATGCTTAGTTTTGCCATGAGTGCAGGGGACTGAACTAAATGACCTCTTGAGATCCCTTCCACTCCTATGATTCTGAGAGAGAGACCTCGGCATCACTGTAGACTGTCAAATGGAGATCACTACTTAATGTGCAACTGTGGTCAGAGGTCGCATAAGGCATAGGATGACTAATAGTGATACAGAGACTATTATAATATGGATATGAGTCGACAGTGTCCAGCGGAGGGCAACAAAAATGATTAGGGGGCTGGAGCACACGACTTCTGAGGAGAGGCTGAAGGAACTCGGATTGTTTAGTCTGCAGAAGAGAAGAAGGAGGGGGGGAATTTGATAGCTGCTTTCAACTACCTCAAAGGGGGTTCCAAAGAGGATGGATCAAGACTGTTCTCAGTGGTACCAGATGACAGAACAAGGAGTAATGGTCTCAAGTTGCAGTGGGGGAAGTTTAGGTTGGATATTAGGAAAAACTTTTTCATTAGAAGGGTGGTGAAGCACTGGAATGGGTTACCTAGGGAGGTGGTGGAATCTCCTTCCTTAGAGGTTTTTTAAGGTCAGGCTTGACAAAGCCCTGGCTGGGATGATTTAGTTGGGAATTGGTTCTGCTTTGAGCAGGGGGTTGGACTAGACGACCTCCTGAGGTCCCTTCCAACCCTGATATTCTAGGATTCTGTGATAATGCCCTTACATAAATCAGTTGTGCGGCCTCACCTGGAGTACTGGAGTCAAAAAGGCTATTACTGAATGAGAGAGAGTTCAAAGAAGAAGGAAGAAAATGATCAAGGACATGGGAAAAACTCTGATATGAAGAGAGAGCGCAAAGATAGGAATTGTTCACTTTAGAAAGGAGACAAATGAGAAGGAACATGTTAAAAGTGTATAAAATAGTGAATAGTCTAGAGAAGTCAGATTGGGAACTTCTGGTCTCTCTATCTCATACCCAAGAACAAGAGGACACTCCATGAAATTAAAAGGGCTGAAATTCAAAACTGATAAAAGGAAATACTTTTTCACACTATTAAACTGTGCAACTTGTTACCATGGAAGACATTGAGCATGTCTATGCTGCAGTATAAGCCCAGGGTTAATGGGATTTGAATCAGCTGACCCTTGGTTAGAGAACCAGGGCTTGAGCATCTACACTGATTATTAACTCTATATTAAGAACTTTCTAACACAGGGTCAAAACTGGGGATCTGATATTCGCATTGCAGTATATAGACCCAAGTCAAGCCAGCCATGTCCCAGACACCCTAGTGCCCTTCCATAATGTGGCTACTTAGGGATGGGCGATCTGGGTGCTCACCCACGGTGCAGTACTCAAGAGGCACCATGGTGCAGAGGCAAGGGGCTCAGGCTCTCCTTCACTGCCTGCGGGGTGTGGCCCAGCACAGCAGGAACTCCCGCTTCACTGCTCTGGAGCGGAGGCCCCCATCACCGTCCCACGTGGTTTCCCAGCCCGGCTCCTCCTAGTCCTGCCTCTGCACTCAGTGAGCCGGCGGCCTCCCCCCACCCTGCACACACCCAGGGGACTGTCCCAGCCCAGCTGTTGTTCTTTCCAGGGCAGCCTGAATGAAAGCGATGCCGCCCCATGGAAGGCCAGCGTGGCATCTCAGCTGGCCAATGGGAGCTGGAAGTGAACAGCCTCTTCTGGGGAAGGGAGTTAAAATTGCAGGGCAGAGAGACCACTAAGTCGGGGGAGATCCTGACCCCATGCCTCAGCTCCCAGGGGGCTGGTAGGGTCACAGCCCTACCAGCTCCTGGGGGACCTCTTTGTGTACCCCAGCTTCCAGCCCCACCAGCCCCCAGTGGGGCCTCTCTCAGTGCCCCCAGGTCCCTGACCCCCCTCCAGGTCCTAGCTGGCCCTTTCCTATGCCCCCAGATACCAGCCCCCAAGTCCTGGAGGCCCCTCCCTGTACCCCAGGTCCCAGCCCCGCTCCATGCTGACCCAGCGCCCATTGGGCTCTGCCCTATGCCTCCAGCTCCCTTGTGTGGGCCCTTTCCTGTGCCCTCAGATCCCAGCTCCCGGGAGTCCCACCCTTGTGCCCCCAGGTCCCAGCCACCCCAGTTCTCGGGGGCCCCACCATGTGCCTCTATGTCTTAGTCCCACTCTATGCACAACCAGCTCCCTGTGGGCCCCTCACTGTGCACCAGATCCCAGTCACCCTCCATACTCACCCAGCTCCCAGTGGACCCTTCCTTGTGCCCCGAGGTCACAGACCACCCCCAGGAGCCCCTACTTTTGCCCACAAATCCCAGTCCCCCGCCATACTCATTCAGCTCCCAGTGGGCCCCTGCCTATGGCCCCAGGTTCCAGCCCCACTACTCCCAGGGGGTCCCTCCCTGTGCCCCAGCTCCCAGTCTCCCCAGGGCCTCCCTGTGCCCTCTGATCCCAACCCCCACCGCTTGGGGGCACCAGATTCTACCCCCCCATGCCAACCCAGCTCCCAGTGGCCCCCCTCCTCCCTGTGCCCCAGATTCCAGCCTCCCCATGTCCAGTCCCGCAGTCCCAGTCCCCTTCCATGCTCACCCAGCTCCCAATGGGCCCCTCCCTGTGCACTCAGGTCCCAGCCGCCAGGTCCCGGGGGCCCCTGCCCCCAGATCCCAGCACCCCTCCATACTCATCCAGCTCCCAGTGGACCCTTCTCTGTCCCACAGGTTCCAACCCCGCAGCTCCCAGGGTAATCCTTCCTGTGCCTGTAGGTCACAACCCTCCCCCACCTTTAGGGGCGCCACCAGACCCCAGCTATTCCTGCTCCCTGGGGACTCCTCCCTGACCCCGCCCAGGTCCAGCCTTTCCTCCTCCCGGGGATCCCGCCCTGTGTCCCTAGGTCCCAGCCTGCCTGCTCCCTGGGGGGCCTCTCCCTGTGCCCTCAGGTCCCAACCCTACAGCTGCCCCTAAGGCCCAGCTCCCCCCAGCTTCCTGGGGGGGGAGGGGTACTGCCTTGTACCCCTAGGTCCCAGCCCCCCAGCTCTTGACGCCGCCTCCATGACTACCCAGCTCCCAGTGGACCCCCCCCTCCTTGTGTCTCCCCATCCCAGCCCCACTCCATGCCCACCCAGCCTCCAGTGGGCCTCTCCGTGTGCCCGCAGGTGCTAGCCCTCCACTCCCAGAGGGACCCCAGATCCCAGCCCCCTTACATGCTGGGGTCTCTCCCTTTGCCCCCAGGTCCAAGACCCCCCCCCCCCCCCACTCCCTGGGGTCTCTCCCTGTGCCTCCAGGTCCCAGCCACCCACCTCTCAGGGTGCCTGTCCCCGTACCCCCAGATCCCAGCCCTCCCTTGAGGGAGTCTTCTTGTGCCCTCAGGTACCAGCCTCCCCCAACTCCTGGAGAGCGGGCCTCTCTTTCCCCCAGGTCCCAACCCCCCCCAGATCCTGGGAGCCCCTCCCTTGGGGCCCAGCCCCCCAGCTACTGGGGAGCCCCTCTCTGTGCCCCCAGCTCCACGGGGGGTCCCTCCCTATGCCCCCTGTCCCAACCCCCATCTCCTGGAGGGCCCCTCCCTGTGTCCTCACATCCCAGCCCCATTCCAGGCCTGTCCAGTTCCCAATAGGCCCCTCCCTGTACCCCCCCCCCAGGTCCTAGCCCCTCCCCAGCTCCCAGGAGGCTTCTCCATTGCCACTAGGTCCCAGCCCCCCCAGTTCTTGGGGACCCCCCTCCCTGTGCCCCCAGGTCATCTCTCCCTTTTACCCAGGTGCCACACTCCATGTGTACCCCCAGGTGCCAGCCCCCCCACCTCCCAGGGGGTCTTTCTCTTTTCCCCAGGTCCCTGCCCCCCCCCCCACCACTCCCTGGTGGTCTCTCCCTGTGGCCCCAGGTCCCAGTCCCTCCACCTCCCAAGGGGCCCTCTCCCTTTTCCCTCATGTCCCAGTCTCCCAGCTCCCGGGCATCCTCTCCAACCCCCACAGCTCTCAGGGGGCCTCTCCTTCTGCCCCCAGGTCCCACCTACGTTCCCTCTAAGCTGCACAGCCACGCAGCTGTGCAGCAGCCTATCAAGGACTGCACAGGTGCTCAGGGCTGTGGCGGGGCGGCGTGAAGGCACCTCTCCGTGGCTCCAGCCCCGGACCTGCTGCGTCCTGGAAGAGTTGGGGAGTGATGCTCTCCTCGAGCCCAGGTGCTGCTGCCGTGAGAGACGGCTAGGTGGTGTCCTCTCTCCCCACCATGGCCCTGGGGCAGCCTGCATCCCAAACCACTCATCCCCGGCTCCAGCACAGAGCCAGCTGGAGCCCTCACCCCCCCACCCCTGGACCCCAACCCTCTGCCCCAGCCCTGAGACCCCTCCCACACCCTGAACCCCTCATCCCCGGGCCCCAGCCCAGAGCCCAAACCTGCAGCCAGAGCCCTCACCCCCCCACACACACCTCAACCCTCTGCCCCATCCCTGAGCCCCCTCCCACACTCCAAACCCCTTGGTCCCACCCCCACCACACATCAGCTCCATATTCGTGCACATAACAAAATTAATTCCACACATGGACAGAAAAAGTTAGAGGGAACCATTGGCTCCCAGCTCCACCCCTCCCTGGGTTCCTGGGAGCCCCTCCCTGTGTCCTCAGATCCCAGCCCCTCCCCCCATTCCCTGGGGGCCAGTCCCTGTGCCCACAGATCCCAACCCCCCATCTCCCTGGGTCTCCCACCCTGTGCCCTCAGGACCCAGCCCTGCCAGCCTCCAGGGGCCCCCTCCCAGTGCTCCCAGGTCCTAACCCCCAAGGTCGGTGGGGGGTGGCTGCCCTGTTCCCCCAGGTCCCAGCCCGCCAGAGCTCCTGTGGGGGCCCTCCTTGTGTCTCCAGGCCCCGGCCCCCTCAGCTCCCAGGAAGCCCTTCCCTATGCCCTCAGGGCCCAGCCCCCCCAGCTTCTGGGGCCTCCTCTCTGTGTTACCAGGTCTCTCAGGGAAGACTGTCAAAAAACAGGGCAGTTACCGCAAGCTAGTGGTGTGTCTATAATTAGCTTTCACCAAGCCAGTGACAAATATGAACTCCTGGATCACTATAGCAGTCTCACCATGGAGTCACAGAGAGTCCACTCAAACACCTCCAGTCTAGCTTAATATCTAAACCAATGGGACTTTGTGATAAGAGATCACTTAAACCAAAAATCACACTACATCAGGTTGCTCCCAGTCCCACGAGGCCAGTTACTTACCCCAGCTCAATTGCTACCACAATGGTGGTACCCAATTCTATAGTAAACTCACTAAAGGTTTGTTAGCTAAGAAAAGGAAGTGAGCGTTACTGAGAGGTTAAAGCAGGTAAAATGTATGCACATAGTTTATAATTCCAAATGTTGGCAGTGATGTAATAAACTGCCAGTTTCCCAAAGTATTTCCAGGGTACCCAGAGTGTCTCTGGGGAGCGCCGCTTTGCATCTGGTACACTTCTCTGTAAGAGTCCAAACAGTCCAGTGATGACAGATCGTTCCCTGAATCCATACTTACAGCTGCTTTGCACAGAAAACCAGCTGACAGGGTCACTAGCCACATGTGCTTTTCCTTTGATTACAGAGCATTAGAAATCCATTTGGAGTCATTGACCTCCGATCAACACACACAATGACCACTGCTTTGAAATTAATTCTTTTCTGTTCAATTACTTCATTTGCATTCTAGAAGGCTTCTTTCTCTTTTGATGGGTTCTTTAGTTATAGGGGTATACACAATGTAAATGTTTGCTATTATTTTATAACAGGATACAGATAAGTGAAAACAATTTAAGTAATGTCTCATTAGTTTTCATGAAGTTTAAACACCAACTACACTTTGATCTATACTAATACACAAGTGAATTGGTCTGGGGCATCGGAATGAGGTGGCACCTGGTCTGCCAGTGTCACGCCAGACATGACCAACTCAAACTGCATATGCCACACGGTGTAGCTGCTGATGTCCCCTACATAGACTGGAGCATCTGGTGCAAGGCCACAAGTACAGACTGGTGGGATCACATCTTCCTGCAGACTTGGGATGACCAGCAGTGGGTCCTCAACTTTTCATAAAGGTGGCTACATTTCTGGACCTTTGTGAGCAGCTTGCCCTGACCCTCCAATGTAAAGACACAGGCATGAGGCCACCCTTGCCAGTCCAGAACCGGGTTGCTGTAACTGTCTGGAAGCTGATTACCCCAAACTGATACAGGTCTGTTGCCAACCAGTTTGGTTTTAGGAAGTCGACGTGGGGTAAAGTGGTGGCAGAGGTTTCTGAGGCAACCAGCCATGTGGTTTACCCCAAGGTGGTGGGCATACAAGATATACCTGAAGTAATTGCTGGCTGTGAGAGAATGGGATTTCCTAACTGTGCTGGGGCCATTGATGGGACTCATGTGCCTAGAATTTGCCCTCCCCAAGGAGCACAAGTATGTAAAGTGCAATGGGTGCTACTCCATTTTTATGCAGGCCTTTGTGGACCACAGAGGTCAATTTATGAATATCAACGTGGTCTATATGGGGACAGTTCATGATGTCATGGTTTTTTCAACAGTCAGGAGTCTACATTCATGGACATCCCCACCAAACAACATTGTCAGAAATGGAGTTACTGTCCTCACTGATATTCTGGGGGACCCTCACATAACCCCTTTTGCGTTGGCTTATAAACCGTACCCTGATTTCAGAGGCCCTGGCAAAATTACGCTCCCAGTAGGTGTAGAACGGGTGTTGAATGTGCTTTTGGCAGACTGAAAGACTGTTGGAGATGTTTACAGACCCATTTGGATGCCAGTGTCCTCAATGCTGTCCGCATTACTGGGGCTTGCTGTGCTCTTCACAATCTCTGTGAAGCCAGAGGTGAGCCATTTCCCCCTGAATGGACCTATGTCAGCAAGGGGCCACTGAATCAGTACCCTCAGCCAGAAAGTGCAGCTACCACAGCTGGAGCTGGATGTACCTGGGCAACAGAAATCAGGGATACTCATGGCCCAGCGGAAGAGGGGAAATAACACCTTTATGAATGTGCTTGTGAGGATGTGTGTGTGCGGGTGGGGATGGGACTCATTGTTTAGGGGTGGGGTTGGATCAGTGCTTGGGGACGGGTGAGAGCTTGATTGCCATGCAGTGTGCTTATGAATGACATGACTACCTATAAAATGAGGAGGAGGGGGTGATTCACAGTATAGATTCATAGAAGGATATGATTGAAGTGTGGATTGCTGTACCTAACTATGGGAACAGTGTTTGCTTACTAATTCCTAATTGTCCCTGACCACGTTTACCTTTATTAATTTTAAATATACATTGTATGATGTGATGCAGTGATAGCAATGAACTTTCATAATGACATAACAAGCTTTATTCATAACCATATATTAGAAGAGTACAACATTCACCCATTGCAAGGCACGCCAGCTGCCCTCACCACACCAAAACACCAGTAGCAACAGAACCACACAGAAAAAAAAATAAATATAAAAAACGTGCAAGATCAAGTGCAAACAGTGAAAGCAAGTACAATACAGAAACGCCCTCTTGTGGCATGGCACCTGGCCCCCGGCTGTCCTTTCCCTTCATTCTGTGTTTGCTGTGCACTTGGTGCTGGGGGTGGAGGCATCCACAAGAGAGGGGTAAATATAAAGGACTATACGAAGGAAGGTCGTCCTGCCCAGGCATTCATGGGACTTGACTGCATGGGCCACCCAGCCATGGAGTCTTTCAAGCTGCTTCTGGACTGCAGCACAGGGTAGCATGCAGGGGACTCAGGCCATGGTGTGGGTGATGCCACTAGTCTGAGTAGCTGATATCACTAATGACCACAAAACAGTTCTTTCCGCTGAGCTCTGTCCTTCTCCCTTAGGCACTATTCCTGTTCCAGGAACTCCCAAGCAAGTGCCTGCTCCTGCACTGCAATTCTGTCCTCAAGTTGTGTAGCCAGCCTGAGCCTTTCCTCTTGCCTCTCATCCCACGCCTTTCCTCCAGCTATCAGTCCCTCTGTCTTTGGTACTGGACCTACTTGTTGGCCCTCTCCAGAACTTCAACTCTAAATTCATCATGGACACACTTCCTCTCAGAACAGTACGTGAAGGTTTGTTGGCCCAGGTTTGTGCTGCAGTGTGGGCGAGCTGTGGAGGTGCTGCAACCAGTATAGGTCAAGGGGCCTGGAACAGGACAAGACAGAGGATCATTGTCTCAGATAACTCACTGCAGGAGCAGTGAAAAATTCTTGTGGAATTTCGAGGACATAAAATGTTACTTTTCCAAACTGAACTTAAGTATATTGTGTGAGGGATGCTTCAGTCCACAGAAGCTCCCTGGACGCAGCCAGGGTTAACCACAGCAAAAGAGGTGCGGAGACAATGAATGGTAAGTTAGAAATTCAGAGCTGTTTTTTGTTTTCTAAAAATTGCAGAACTGCTTGGGTTTGGGAAGAGTGCCATCCATGGCTGTGCAACAAAGGGGTTTTCTATCATTTCAGGCCTTCCACATTGTGGAGTTCATAACAGTTCTTGTGTTGCCTGACTGGCAAAGGGAGATGTTATTCCAAGCTGCTGGGGGGAAAACTGAAGTGGAAGCAGCCAACGTATTAAAACGTATAGTGACTGAACAACATATCTATGAGTGGAGTGGGCAGATCAGCTACACAGGTGACCCTGCAAAATACACCCTTCCCCAAAATGTGACTATCTATCTGGATTGCCTGAGTCAGGAAAAGTTTGCAGCTATCAGCATCCAGGATGGGGTCAGAATTCATAAGGCAATCAACAGGATGCTGTGTTTGCTTCCACATGGCTTAGCTGGTTAAGATTGCATGCAAACACACAGAACTACACAGCCAACCCTCCACTCGCTCCTTCTCTCCTGCCATATTTCTGGATGCATTTTCAAAACTCAGTCAAATTTGGGGCAAATGATTTTGTCACCTATGGACTGCATGGCCTACCTTTAACTGAAATGGACTAGATTTGTTAATGGAACACATTTCTCCCTTCCCCCTCCCCCAGTTCACTGTTTCCAGGCGGCTCGTTACACTGCTGAGTGGTTACAGAGCAGCATACTTACAGGTATGGCAGTGTAAGGTGATTATTTTTAGGAAACATAGCAAAAATCTGCATCTTTCCAGTAAAAATTCACTTTCAAGGCATTTCTATTGTTTGTATTTCTCCACGTGATGGTGGCTGAAGCCAAGCCGCTGGATACAATCTGCTATTAGTGGATACACGCTGATAGCCAGAGCTTCTAATAACTTTTGCATTGTTTCATAGAATGGAAATTCCTCCCATTGCTGTATTAATAAATATTAAAATGGAGCCAGAAACGTACCAGGCTCAGGGGCGGCTTCTATCCTGTCTGTGTGTGCTGCAGGCTCTGCAGCAAGCTGTTTTTCTGGGGGGTGGGGGACATCAAACAGCTCCTCTGAGCAAGGCCCAGGAAGTGCTGCTGCTGCTCCTATGGCAGAGGCTCCCCGGGGAGCCAGTTTCAGAAACAGAGTCACTTCGCTGGCCTCACTCCGCCCCTGCTGCTGGATTCTGGGGCCAGCAGGGCGCCATTCTGGCTGACCAGGTCATCATGCACCACGGTTGGCTCCGTGCTCAGTGCAGTGCCCAGCGCCCAGTCAAACTCCCATAAAATGGGCATGATGTTGGTGAGCTGCCTGAAGTGCGGTTCTGGTCCATGGTTTTCTTGTACTCACTCTCGAGATGCTTAATCTGCTTCCTGCGCTGGTCTCCAGTCTGGTAAATTTGCAATGCTGCCAGCTTCTTCGCTATTTGCTGGGATGTGTGGTCATTCGTGGTGTGCTTACTAAAATCCATTGTTTTGCTGGCCTCGCACCAGAGAGTTACCAAAACCTGGCTGTGCTCCCATGACCATGAAACAGCACGCTTGCAAAAGGCTTGTTCTGTTCAGTCTCCATTGTAAACACAGACGGTGTGTTTGCAGTTTAGTGGTCAAAAGACAATGGAAGGGTTGAATGCTGACTCAGTGAGCTGCTGCACTAAATCTTCTGTTGTCACTGGAATCGACTGGAGATTCGTGGGCTAGAGAGAACAAAGGAAGCTGGCTCATGGGACTGTTGGATTCTTTTTGGAGGACTCCTGGGACCTGAGTGGGGTGGGCGGTCGGGCTGTCTCTATACTGCAAAGCAATAGGGCTTGAACCCTGGGTCCCAGCTTGACTCAGGCTTGGACTCTCAACCCCCTTAGAGTCCTAGGTCCAAGCCCGAGTCTGACAGATTTGTGTGTAGATGGAAGGGAATTTGGGCTCAAGCCTGAGTCTGAGGCCGGGTTTACATTGCAGTGTATACATACCCAGTGAGGCCCAGAGCTTAACGAGGTTAAAAAGGGGATTGGATATTTATATAGACAGCAAAAATATCCAGAGTTATCCTAATTAATGATAAAAAGAAGTGGAAGG
Source organism: Chrysemys picta bellii (assembly GCF_011386835.1). Classification (NCBI taxonomy): domain Eukaryota; kingdom Metazoa; phylum Chordata; order Testudines; family Emydidae; genus Chrysemys; species Chrysemys picta. Next base: position 97,650,433 of record NC_088795.1, on the reverse strand, counting down.
GAGGTTAAACCCTCATGCTTTAGAGCTTAAGCAATCTCCAACGATTAGAGATCAGGATGAGACCTAATGTGGAGGTGACAGGCAGGGAACAGATTATTCCACATCTCCCTTCTGTGGGGTTCTTACACCTACATCTAAGTGCAGCCACCACCTTCTGCTGGTGGCTGCTGACAGTTTTTCCTAAAATACGTAACTGTAGGAAAAACAAATAAATATGGACATACATATGTCCGAGTAGTTGTAATTTATTTATATAGGGTTTTTTTTTCAGACTCAATAATAAAAATAATGTATAAGTGTCTCTATTCTTTACTGGACCTAAACAGAATAGAAACACAAATAAGGTGCTTTGCGCATTCTTGTCTTTTTGTTGTTTCTTTTGATTTTTTTTTTTTTTTAAACGTGCTGGCTAGTAAGCCTGCTGCTGTGAAAAGTGATACTTGTATGTAAAATCACTTTTCACAGCCTCCCAGCTAGCTACTAAGTCTGCTGTGAAAAGTGATATTAACAAACATACAAATATCATTTTTCACATCAGATTTACTCAGCCCTGGCAAGACCAGGGACAAATTAAGCCCTTGATGGAAAGGTGGGTAGGGAGGCAGTGGGGACCTGGAGCGATGGGAGGGAGGTGAGCCCAGGGGCCAGAGTCCAAAGCCCTGCAGTCTGATCCTGCTGCCTGCCACCCCAGGGCTGAAGTCTGACCCCACCGCTTCCAGGACCTCAATGGCTGCCTGCTCCTCCAGTGTTTGTCTCTGCAGAGAGGGGCAGGGTCCAACCCCTGCTGATGGCCCCAGGGGGAGGTGCCACTGCTTTGCCTCCCCCCGCCCCCACGCCCAGCCAAGGAGGCTGTGGCTGCAAGAAAAGCCCTTGGTGGTCTCATGCGGCCACGGTGGCCGCATTTGAGAAATGCTGATCTAAAGCATCCTGTGCTGGCCGTTGTTGGAGACAGGATACTGGACTAGATGGACTTTGGTTCTGATACAGTCAGGCATTTCCTATGTCCCTACGTTAACCTCTGAGGGTTGTGGGCAGCTGGGTGCAATTTACAGCAGCCCTGAAGTTTCTATAAATTGTGCCAGCTGGCTCTAGGATTGGGGGAATGCAAAGGTGCTTAAAGCCTCAGTTGTCCCTCCCTTATGTCCTATGGCAAACTCAGCTGGGTGAGATCAAAAAACTGGACCTCCACCTAATCCTTGGTTCTTTGGCTAAAGCTATCAACAGGGGTGGCAGTTACTGTCAGTCATGGTGGTGGTATTTATGATGTAGAGCTCTGTCCATTTGCTGTACTTAGGCCATCAGGAATACAGCTCAAGTATAAATCGTGAAATGCTGGTATTTTCTGACCCAGAACTTTATATTCATGTGAGGAAACTCGCCATGTGCATGGAGCTGCAGAAATGGAGAAGAAAAAGGGGACAATGGTAAAAGACTGATAAAAAGAGAAGAGCCCGCACAGAAATAACAAATGTTCAAACTTTCAAACCCCAGCTTCCTTTTGTGTGTGTGCAAAGTTGTGTATGCAAAAATCTGCACACACATTTTTGACCATTATCCCCTGTGTGTACAGGGTGTAAATCAGGGATAATTTTGGCCCAGTGAGACAACTCAAGATTAAGCATGCAATATTTATCTCTGTGCATTTGGCATTAAATACTTATTATGCAAAGATAACCTGGTGATGACATAAGCTTGAGCCTTTGTCAAGTTTACATCTATAGTTGTAGAATTTTTATAAAATTGGCCTATGAGAATTGTTAAGGAAAATTCCAAGAGGCCAGTTCCACAGGTATAATGTGGTAGCACGATTATTCTTTTAGGTGAACTCTGTCACTTATTAAGGAATTATTTGTATAGCACTTTGAAGATGTAGAACACTATATGCAGTGCTAAGTATAAGCATTTCCCATAGAATTACTTCCCTCATATTTTTCTTAATATAATAATCATGCCCACATTTTAATTTCTGTAGTCCGTCCAGTTGGAGATTTTTCTGACATTGGCTATTAGATATTTTCATGACATTGTTTTATATTTCAAAAATTAAACTACAAAATTTCTATTTAGTAAACATTAGGAATCTGGGCTCAGTTCACTTGAGGTTGAAATTTAAGTGCTCTCATACTCTGCAGTGTGTTGTAGAAGCAAATGCATCGGTGTGTTAGTATATTAATGAAAATCCCTATTTCCTTTTTCATTCAAATGTTTTTTTTTTCTTGGCTATAATGAAAAAGCAGGAGTCTGTTCCCCACTCTGACAAAAACAAAACTTATAAACACTATCTTCCTGTAGGTAAGCCACCCCTCTTCATCCTTTATGGCATTGCCTCCACAGACCCCCATTACAGGAAAGCACTCACCTCCTTCAGGAGTTAGGCTGAGCAGCAATGAATGATCCATTGCTGAACTCAAACCAGCATCTGTTCTTGACGTTGTATTGAGAGAATAGTGATTTGTGAAGGCATCATCCAAACTCCACAAAAGGGCACATTGCTGATATATGCCATTGAAGCTGTCATCTTCCTAACTGAGTGAGCCCTGAGGCATTTATAACACAGAATCATAGAAATGTATATATGGAAGGGATCTCAAGAGGTCATTTAGTCCAGCCCTCTGTACTGAGACTGGATTGTGTAAACTACACCATCCCTGACAGGTGTTCGTCTAATCTTTTCTTGAAAATCTCCAATGACAGATTCCACAACCTTCCTTGGAAGCCTATTCCAGTACCTAAAACATTTTTATAGTTGGAAAGTTTCCCCTAATATTAACCTAAATCTCCCTTGTTGTAGATTAAGCTAATTATTCACAGGTAAGGTTTTTCTAAACCTTTTATCATTTTTGTTGTTCTCTGGACTCTCTCCACCTTGTCCACATCTTTCTAACTTGTGCACATCTTTCTTAAAGTGTACTGCCCAAAACTGGACAAAATACTCCATCTGAGAACACGCCAGTGCCAAGCAGAGCAGGACAATTACTTCCTGTGTCTTACATACGACACTTCTATTAATACACTCCCCAAAATGATATTAGCCCCTTTTGCAGCTGCATCATAAGGTACGCTGGATCTATCGGGGATCAATTTATTGCGTGTAGTGTAGACACGATAAATCGATCCCTGATCGCTCTCCCATCGACTGCTGAACTCCAGCAGTGCGCGAGGCGGAAGCAAAGTCAATGGGGGAGCTGCGGCCGTTGATCCAGTGCCGCGAGGACGCGAAGTAAGTAATTTTAACTCTATCTAAGATATGTCGACTTCAGCTATGCTATTCTCGTAGCTGAAGTTGCGTATCTTAGATCAACCCTCCCCTCCCCTCGCGTAGACCGGGGCATACTGTTGACTCATTTGTGATCCACTATAACCAGATCCTTTTCTGCAGTACTACTGCCTACCCAGCTCTTCCCCATTTTCTATTTGGGTTTGATTTTTATTTCCTAAGTGAAATACATTGTATTTATCTTCATTGAATTTCATCTTGTTGACTTCATACCAATTTATTAAGGTCATTATGAGTTCTAATACTTCCAAAGTGCTATTAACTCCTCCCAGCTTGGCGTCATCCTCAAATTTTATAAGCATATTGTGCACTCCATTATCTAAGTCATTAATGATGTACGAGACTCAGGACAGACCCCTGCAGGATTCCACTAGATAGGTCTTCCAGTCTTCCCAGTTTGGCAGCAAACCCTTCATAACTACTCTTTTAGTATTGTTTTTCAACCAGTTGTGCACCAGCTTTATAGTAATTTCATCTAGTGATTCTGTCAGAGAAGGAAATCAGGTTGGTTTGGCATGATTTTTGACAAATTCATGTTGGCTATTACTTATTTCCCTGTTATTCTCTAGGTACTTACAATCTGATTGTTCAATAATTTGTGTCAGTATCTTTCCAGCTATCAAAATAAGGCTGACTGAATGCATAGACTTATTTGCTTAGATAGTCTTTGGCAGAAATGGCCTGGCCTCAAAATTTTTCTTCAAAGATCACAAGTACTGTCTTTGACTTTCTAAGTGGCTTAGTTATATGCAACAGCTCATTTAATATCCAGAGAAGCTAACCTCACCTCCCTGGTATGCCTATAAGACTTTGGAAAAAACCCACAGGCAGTGATATAAACCATTTGGAATGAAAAATTGTACAGTACTGGTCAGAAATTTGGGAGAGGCCCATTATCATTATGGAAGAAGGTATAAGGTGTATTGGCCATCAGGAGTCATGACTCTAAGCCAAGGTAACCAGAAAAAAAAATCACAAAAAATTCTTTTAAATAGTTGAAAAATTACAAACACTAAACAAGCATTTTTAGAAACTATAAAAATGAGTCTGTTAATATTTACAATTTATTTTGTCCATTTTCTGATACAGAAAATAGAGAGACGGTGGCTCCACAACCCCTCTGGCAAGCAGAGAGAGAGGAACTGAGGCCTGATGAACATTACTTTCCATCACTCTGTCAAAGGGCACTTGTGAGCAATCTGACCACCAGCTGTCACTGAAAAAGGTTCTTTAACTAGGTGGCCTGGCAGCTGACTCTCCTTCATGACACTGCTTCCGCTGTAGGAATGAGCTTTTTCCAGCTGTAGGTCAAGAATAAGGATACAAATTTAGGGGCTAATCCCATAGACTTTTACTCACTTATTGTGAAGTTAATGGTATTAATAATGTGAATAAAAACTATTCATGTGACTAAGGGTTTGCAAGCTCAGACCCTGTTTCTTCAGACTACATTTATTTAGGGTTAGGGCAAAGCGGTGATGGGTGGGTCATGTAGTCCGCAGGCAAGACTATAGGTGGACAACCCGCATCAGTGACTGGATCCCCAGAGACCACAAGCGATCGCCGGGCAGACTGAAAACGTGCTGGGCTGATCCCATGACAAAACTTTTTGGCCAGAAATGGAAAGAATGTGCTCGCAACAAAATAGAATGGTGGGGCATCAACTTGCATTCATGGATGGACAGATGAGGACAAGCCAGACAAAGGTGACATTTATTTAGGGAACTTGGTTTGCATCACACCTAGTTTTCAGAAGGTGACAGTTAGATTCAGCCTTAGTGTCATTTGAAATTCAAGACATTTAGGAGGGGTGGGGGAACCAAAATGATGTCAGTTCTGCTGAAGTGTGACATACCTTCTGTGCCGTGTTGATTTTATGATATACATACCTCACCCCTGGGCTAAGGTAAGTCTTTCTAATTGCTTATGAATCTTTGCAGGACTTTCCTCCATACTCGCTTTTGGGGAAAAAAATGGATTGATATTCTCCAGCTAAGCATCCAGAAGTTCTTCTGACCTAGGAGCCACTCATTTAAAAGCGCCCATGGTATTACAAGGTTGTCACTTTTACACAATAGCTTCATGGATTGGGGCAATCTTGGCATTGCTTTTTCCTCAATCTTATGGAAATCCAAATTGTTTCATGGAGCGAATGAAAAAAGTCACCACAGAAATCACATATACACCGCTACCTTGATACAACACGACCCGATATAACATGAATTCAGATATAACACGGTAAAGCAGTGCTCCGGGCGGTGGGAGGCAGGGCTGCGCACGCCGGTGGATCAAAGCAAGTTCAATATAACGCGGTTTCACCTATAATGCGGTAAGATTTTTTGGCTCCAGAGGACAGCGTTATATAGAGGTAGAGGTGTAGTAGAACTATCAGTAAGAAATGTGAAGACAATAGTCTTTTAGTTTAATACAAGTTTTTATAAAAGCACTTTGTTACTAGTTCCGCTTTCATGCATTACCAGATCAAGCCACATTAACAACAATCATTTATCAAAAGAATGGATATTTGGGCTTTTAAAAATAAGTAGCACTTTACTTAATTGCACCTGTCCCCACAATTCAGGATCTTAATGTTTCTTAGAATCACTAAGGCTTCGGGTAATAAGAAATAAAGAGCTAGGTTATTACTATCATTTTGCAAGATATAATAGACTCTTGATTATATTGGTCTGTTTTACTCAGTGTGAAAATGGCTGATGGCAATCTATAGTTTAAGACAAATATCTAAAACAATTTCTACAATAAATTATTTCCACAGGTTTAGCTTAAGTATGTAACATATACACACAAATGAATTTAACCTAAAATCAAAAACAAAATGTGGCAAATTAATTTTAGGTATACAAAAGTTCCAAACTCAGGGTAGCTACTGTGCACCAAAGCAGATGAAACTGTAGCAAATGGGGAAAAGAACATAGGAACTGCCATTGTGGGTCAGACCAACAGTCCATCTAGTCTAATGCTCTGCCACGACCAGTACTTGTTTTCAGGGAAAGGTGCAAGAAAACTCACAGTAGACAGTCATGAAATAATCTATTAATTGGGAAACTCCTGCATATTTTTAAGCATTCAGATTTCATTTTATATGTGGGATGGCCTCTGCCTCGGATAACTGTGCAAGGTGAATCAAATCCTCTGTAGTGGATAGAACATCGATGTTTCATTGCAGTCAATGGACCTACACACGTGCATAAAGTTAAGCACATGTGTATGTGTTTGCAGGATTGGGGCCAAGATTTGTGCCATTTAGGGATTTTAGTGAATAGATAAGTAATTGTGCAATTGATGGTTGTGTTAATTTAACTGAGACACTAACAAGAACTGCCATCAGACTTCATAAGAGGGGAGTAGAGAGCAGGGAAGCAGCATCCATATGGCAGGACACAAAAGATCCAACTGGTGAACTTGTACTGAGAGTCCCAAGTATTAAAGACCCAAGAGAGCAAAGGGGGATCAATTGAAAGACCAAAAACAACCCCTAAAACATCATTATGTTTGTGGGGTGAAAAAAAGAGAGAAAGATTCCTGTATCTACTATTAGGTCTATATCAAGGAGAGAATGGGAGTACACAAGAAGTCAAAATAGTGTGTTGAAAACTTTTTTTTTGTTTAAAAGGAGACTTGTTTCTTCAAAGGGATGTTAAGTCATTGGAAAACTCAGCTATGACTTTCAGCATTTCCCCCATAATTCCTATGACTTGTGACACTTTTTATCATGGCTGTTCCCCCTCCAGTGCTTCTCCCCAAATTTGATATGATAAATCTGCAGCATATAGAATAGCCACTTAAAGGCACCTATAAAAATATGTTCTTGATGCCCAGCTAAAGCCTGATCCAGCTCCCACTCAGGTCAATGAAAATATTCATGTTGACTTCAGTGGGAGCTGGATCAGGCTTCTGAAGATCATACATTTGAAAACATTCCTTGCAGGCTATGTTTTTTAAACACAGACATAGTCTTAGCATCATCCCACAAAAACTAGCAAAAAATAGGCAACTTGAAGTCAAGGCAGATGGGCAAAGTTTAATTTAAGCCATTGCAGCAAAATGAAGAAGCAGAAGTAGGACAGAATATCACACTTGTAACTTTAAATTATTTGGCTGTTTATGTCACAAACCTATTTTCTTTTCTTTCACTTAATATCCCATTTACACTTTTTAAAATAAATCTGCCACCTAAAATAGCCATGAAAATGCACCAGCAGTTCCAACCTCATACGTCAGAACCACCCCGACAGTCAATCACACAGGAGGCACAACAGATCACTTAATAAAACTGATGAGTCACTTGCTCTCTATTTATTGGGGGCATTCAGGATGAGGCTGGTGGAAGTAACATGTGTCCACCTGGTCATTGACAATGAAAACACTAGTGGGCACATCCTCAGCTGCTGTAAATTATCATAGTTCCATAGTCAACTTAGCAATGACCATTAACACAAGTTGAGGAACTGGCCCCAGGAGCAGCAAAACAGGTTCCAGGTGGCAAATCCACCTCAGTGACCAAGCAGGTCACGCACAAGGAATTGTTTGGAGTACAGAAGTAGCCATTTAATCAGAGTCATCAAGATGAGATGGCAATTATTGACAAATGGCCAATAAGAGGCAGAACAATCATCTCAACTGTTAGAGGGCTCAGTTCATCTACCCTGACCTTCAGCCCAGATGTTTTTGTTTGTGGGTGTTATTAATTGGCTGTATCAGTTTGTGGTCTATGATATGTTTTGTTTGTATTTGATTTCAGAAGAAACTGCAGATGGAACAGTAGCCATTACAATCAGTGGATATTGACACCTGCCACGTGACCTTTCGTAAACAAGACTCAGGCAGGGAGTGAGGCCAGGCACTAAAAATAAGTCTCTTACCAATAATTCAGTGGGACACACCTTTATTCCCTTCCCTGTCCTTGTTGCACTTATTCTCTCTTTTAATGACTTTCCCATACAGAACTCAACCCTCTTCTATTGCCACCTTCCCACATCACTAACCACCTCTTCTACTACTTCCTCTACCTCACAGGCTTTATTTCCCTCCTCTGCCACATCCTTCATGCAACACTTACCCACTTCTCCACCTTTCCCTCCCTTCTTTCCCCTTCCCTGTTGTAATCATCTCCTTGTGTACATCCCATTTCATAGTGCATTCACACATCTCCCATCCTTTGCTACTAGAGCTTTCCCTAATATCCCATCTGCTCAAGGCTGTTCACTTTCTTACCTCAGATGGAGTCCATCTTCCCCACCCTGTTTATGCTCCTGTTGTGTCCTGTCTGTCATTTAGATTAAAAGCATTCTAGAAAAGGAGCTGCCTGCTTTGTTGCATGCCTGTACAATGCCTAGCACAAAGGACCCTGATCCTGGATTGGGGTTCCTAGGTACTATCCCAGGATAAACAATGATTATCTTTAGAACATCTTTCCCCATCTTTCATTGTCCCTGTTAGAAGCCATTGTTCCTTGAAACTCTGGAGTTTTTTTCTCTGTGTAAAATCAATAAAGCTGAAAGGTCCTAATGGATTAGGAGAGGGGAGCCACTCATTTTAGCATCATTAAACGTCCCCCTTTCCTGCCCATTATCCTGCAACCAATGGAGTTTTTATTGCATCAACAGTTTATGAAAGCAGCCCAGAATTTTACTTTTAACAATGCCACTTTGTACATCAGTTTCTATTACTAGGCTTCCTCTAAATTTTCCTTATTTCATTTCCTTTTCTTGATAATTTTCTATTTAATTCACAGCCCTGTTCAAGCCCACACCAGGCCTGTCACCTTTATTTTCCAAAGAGGGCGGAGCCTATGAGGCTGAGAAGGAGTGACATAGCTATTCCTATGGACCCTCTCATCCTTTTTCTGCTGGTGGAATAATGGCATGTCACCAAGCAGCAGGAACCCCCCAAAAGGAACTGCTCAGTTATTAATGCTTGCAAAAAATATTTTCAATTACCTTTCTGTTGGAAATCTAATTCTTTTCCATGTGCATTGGGGGAGCTGTTTGGAATTCTTATAGTGTCTCTTTTGTTATATTACTATTTGACATGTTATGCACCCAGCTGAATTAAAAAAAATAAAGTAGTAGCAGTCCTCTAAGTGTGCCTTTTGCAGTTTACGTTAGTCCACTTTAAAACCTAAACCATACATAGGCACTCTTAGCATGGAATAAGAGTGTTTACACAAGGAGCTAGTGCAGAATAGCTATTGTGCTTTTAACCCTAGTTTATTCCACACTAACTTTCCGTGTAGACAAGCCCTAAGAGAATTTTTCCTGTTTGAAAGATCTGTAACAGCCTTGGACCACAGGCAAGCCACAGTCCAATATTGTTTCAGTAGTTCTTTTCATACTGTTCCTCTCTCTGTATTTCTGATTTCACGGCTGGATTTCCTTTGACGGCCCACCCCTGGGATGCAACCTGGAACTGGGGTACCCCTAAGCCCTCTGTTTTATCAATCTGGGTTCCCTCTCAGACTGTGATGTTGTGACAAGCTGAAAAGCCCTCAAAACTTGCCCTTACACAAACATCCGCAGGCAGGGGTCATACCCAACTGTGTTCATGAATGCTTTGCCAGCCACCGCATGAACCAACAAAAGAGAGGCTCCAGCCAAAATACCGTCCAGCTCTCCAGCCTAGGACACCGGAGCGGTATGGTCCTGCCCTCTCAAAAGCCTCACCAGTAAAGATTATTACAATTTTTCCCCAAGCACTTAACGCAAACCACACTGTTTTAGGTAAAAAAATATAAAACAGATTTATTAACTACAGAAAGATAGATTTTAAGTAGGGCTGTCAATTAATCGCACTTAACTCACGCGATTAACTCAAAAAAATTAATTGAGATTAAAAAACGAATCATGATTAATCGCAGTTTTAATCACACTGTTAAACAATAGAATGCCAATTGAAATGTATTAAATATTGTCGATGTTTTTCTATATTTTCAAATATATTGATTTCAATTACAACACACAATACAAAGTGTACAGTGCTCACTTTATATTATTTTTATTGAAAATATTTGCACTGTAAAAATGATAAATGAAATAAATAGTATTTTTAATTCATCTCCTACAAGTACCATAGTGCAATCTCTTTATTGTGAAAGTGCAACTCACAAATGTAGATTTTTTTTGTTTGTTTAATAACTGCACCCAAACACAAAACAATGTAAAACTTTAGAGCCTACAAGTCCACTCAGTCCTACTTCTTGTTCAGCCTATCACTAAGAGAAACAAGTTTGCTTACATTTACAGGAGAAAATGCTGCCAGCTCCTTATTTACAATGTCATCAAAAAGTTAAAACAGGTGTTCGCATGACACTTTTGTAGCTGGCATAGCAAGGTATTTACGTGCCAGATGCGCTAAAGATTCATATGCCTCTTCATGCTTCGGCCATTGTTCCAGAGGACATGCTTCCATGCTGATGATGCTCATTAAAAAAATAATGCATTAATTAAATTTGTGACTGAACTCCTTGGGGGAGAATTGTATGTCCCCTGCTCTGTTTTACCTGCATTTTGCCATATATTTCATGTTATAGCAGTCTCAGAGGATGACCCAGCAGCACATGTTGTTCGTTTTAAGAACACTTTCACTGCAGATTTGACAAAATGCATAGAAGGTACCAATGTGAGATTTCTAAAGATACCTACAGCACTTGACCCAAGGTTTAAGAATCTGAAGTGCCTTCCAAAAACTGGGAGGGAGGAGGTGTGGAGCATGCTTTCCAAAGTCTTAAAAGAGCAACAGTCCAATGCGGAAACTACAGAACCCGAACCACCAAAAAAGAAAATCAACTTTCTGCTGGTGGCATCTGACACAGATAATAAAAATGAACATGCGTTGGTCTGCACTGCTTTGGATTGTTATTGAGCAGAACCTGTCATCAGCATGGATGCACGTCCTCTAGAATGGTGGTTGAAGCACGAAGGGACATATGAATCTTTAGTGCATCTGGCATGTAAATATCTTGCGATGCCAGCTACAACAGTGTCATGCGAATGCCTGTTCTCACTTTCAGGTGACATTGTAAACAAGAAGTGGGCAGCATTATCTCCTGCAAATGTAAACAAACTTGTTTGTCTGAGCGATTGGCAGAACAAGAAGTAGGACTGAGTGGACTTGTAGGCTTTAAAGTTTTACATTTAATATAAATGTATGCAGTTTTTGAATGCAGTTATTTTTTGTACATAATTCTACATTTGCATTTCGCACTACAGTACTTGTATTAAGTGAATTGAAAAATACTATTTCTTTTACAGTGCAAATATTTATAATAAAAATAAATATAAAGTGAGCACTGTACACTTTGTATTCCGTGTTGTAACTGAAATCAACATATTTGAAAATGTAGAAAACCTCAAAAATATTTATATAAATAGTATTCTATTATTATTTAGCAGCGTGATTAATTGTGATTACGTTTTTTTAATTGCAAGATTAACCATAACTAATTTTTTAATTGCTTGACAGCCCTAATTTTAAGTGATTATAAGTGATAGGAAACAGAACAAAGTAGATTACCTAGCAAATAAACAAAACACAATCTAAGTCTTATACACTACACAGGATTTGAATCAAACTGTCTCACGCTGTTAGATAGTACAAGCAGTTTGTGGATGTTTCATACACAGGCAGGGGGTTTATTCTTTCCCACCTGGGATCAGCATTTCCCCAGTTCAAAGTCTTTGTTCTTCCAGAGTCACTTTCAGGTGTTGATTTGTGGAGAAAGTGCGGAGTTCAGTATCACGTGATTTAGTCACAAGACCTTGCATGCTTCGATGAGTCATAGCAGCTATTATCCATAGGCAGACCAAAGCGTCCACAGCTTAGGATAAGCTCTTCCATGGCCCATTGTCTAGGTCAGAGGTGGGAAAACTACAGCCCGCAGGCCACATCCGGCCTGCAGGACCGTTCTCCCCAGCCCCTCCCCTACTGTTCCCCCTCCCCCTGCAGCCTCAGCTCACTGTGCCACTGGCGCAATGTTCTGGGCAGCGGGGCTGCAAGCTCCTGGGGTAGCGCAGCTGCAGAGCCCGGCCTGACCCGGTGCTCTGTGGTGAGCGATGCATGGCAGGCTCCAGCCGGGCGGCGCAGCTGCCTGTCATGGTACAGCTGCGCCGCCAGGCACCAGTGCTCCAGGCAGTGCGGTAAGCGGGCAGGGAGCGAGGGAGGGGGGGTTGGATAGAGGGCAGGGGAGTTTGGGGGGTGGTCAGGGGCCGGGGGTGTGGATAGGGGTCAGGGCGGTCAGAGGGCGGGGAACAGGGGGGTTGAATGGGGGCAGGGGTTCCGGGGACGGTCAGGGAGAAGGGGTGGTTGGATGGGGCAGAGGTTCCGGGGGGGGGGCAGTCAGGAAGGAGAGGAGGGGTTTGATGGGATGGCTGGGGGCAGTCAGGGGTGGGGGTTTCAGGGGTGGTCAGGGGACAGGGAGAAGCGGTGGTTAGATGGGGCAGGGGTCCCGGGGGTGCAGGCAGGAAGGAGAGGGGAGGTTGTATGGGGTAGCAGGGGGGCAGTTCGGGGCAGGGGGTCCAGGGGTGGTCAGGGAACAGGGAGCAGGAGGGGGTGGATGGGGCAGGGGTAAGGGGGGGGCTGTCAGGGAACAGGGGGGTTGGATGGGGCAGGAGTCCTGGGGGGCCGTCATGGGCGAGAAGCGGGGGGGGTCGGATAGGGGGCGGGGGCCAGGCCACGCCTGCCTGTTTGAGGAGGCACAGCCTCCCCTAACCAGCCCTCCATACAATTTCTGAAACCCAATGCGGCCCTCAGGCCAAAAAGTTTGTCCGCCCCTGGTCTAAGTTGATAGGCCATTCAACTTGAACAGGACATTCATAACGTGCTGTCTAGACTATATGTGAAGCTTTGTGGGTGTTACAAGCATATTTGAAATACAAGATGCATAATCAATAATAATAACTCCAGATACAAAAAGGATACATGCATACCAATAGGATAATCATATTCAGCAAATCATAAATTTGTCCATTGACACCTTACATGACACATCTTGTACAAGATGCAACATAATTATATCATAATCATACCATAATCATATTACTATGGTGAATATGGGGTGCAGAGTGTCTATCTTCAATGGTGTCAAGTATCAGAGGGGTAACCGTGTTAGTCTGAATCTGTAAAAAGCAACGGAGGGTCCTGTGGCACCTTTAAGACTAACAGAAGTATTGGGAGCATAAGCTTTCGTGGGTAAGAACCTCACTTCTTCAGCATAAGCTTTCGTGGGTAAGAACCTCACTTCTTCAGATGTCTGAAGAAGTGAGGTTCTTACCCACGAAAGCGTATGCTCCCAATTCTTCTGTTAGTCTTAAAGGTGCCACAGGACCCTCTGTTGCTATCTTCAATGGCAGTATCACAGGGTGCCCTGCGTGTTGAGCAGGGCCACCCGCATTGGCACAGTGTGGGTTACGTACACCCCATCACACAATCATTAGGACTTCCCGTGGGAACAGGCAATTGTGATACAGAGGGCTCAGGACCCCTGGCAGGGCCAAGTGAACAATCAGTCTGCAGCCCCTGGGCAGAACAGAGCACAACAAACAGTCTAGGGTCCCTAAGCCTCCTGGCTGGGGCAGGTAATAGGAGTTGGAGCTCTGACCCTCTGGGCTGGGCAGAGCATAGCAACCAATCAGTCTGCAGTCCCTAAGCAGGGTAGAGGAACCAATTAGCCTGTGGCTGTAGCCTCCGGTAGCCACACCTTGTGGCAAGTGCGGGGGTGGGATGTAGGAGAACCCAGGGCCACCCTAGGTTCTGACCTAGGGCCCTATGAAGCTGGGAAATTCCTAGTTAGAATAAATATCATTTTCTAATACATTCCCTGGGTCACTTTCTACCTCAAAGCTCAGCTCGGGCATCTCTTCAGCTGGCAGCAGCTCAGTGCCCCAATCTGTCTCCATGGTCGACTGGCCATCTGCAGTGCAGTCCAGGTGCACAGCTCCCACCTCTTGGAGAGTTGCAGGCATTTCTGCAGGAGCTTGCAGCACATATCCTTCTCCTTCATCTTCATCCTCATCCTCCAGGCCAGACTGAGCTGGGCCGCCTCCTTTTATCTGCCCCTTCCACCTGGAGCATGTGCAGCAGAGGAGAGGGGGTCATGGTCTCCTGGGCCCACAGTGATTGGTCAGGCCTCGTTGGCCCAGTGCGGGGTAAGGACACCTCATCACAGGTAGCATTCAAATATGGCCAGAAGAAACCCCCTTGGCTGCTATTCTTAAACTTCCCATACCCAGCTTGGCTCTGTGGATTATAAAACCATAAAAGTGGCCATCTTGGGTCAGATCAATGGTCCAGTCTAGCCCAGTGTCCTGTCTTCTGACAGTAGCTGGTGCCAAATGCTTCAGAGGGAATGAACAGAAGAGGGCAATTATCAAGTGATCCATCCCCTGTTGCCCATTCTCAGCATCAGGCAGTTAGGAGTTTAGAGATATCCAAAGGATTAGGTTGTGTGTCTGCCCATCTTGGCTAATAGCCATTGATGGGCCTATCCTCCATGAACTTATCTAATTCTTTTTTGGATCCAGTTATACTTTTGGCCTTCACAACATCCCCTGGCAATGAGTTCCATAGGTTGGCTGTGTATTGTGTGAAGAAGCACTTCCTTAGATTTGTGTTAAACCTGATGCCTATTAATTTCATTGGGTAACCCCTGGTTCTTGTGTTAGGTGAAGGGGTAAATAACACTTCCTTATTACTTTCTCCACATCATTCATAATTTAATAGACCTCTTTCATATCCTCTCTTTGGTGTCTCTTTTCTAAGCTGAACAGACCCAGTCTTTTTAATGTCGCCTAATGTGGAAGCTGTGTCATACCCCTAATCATTTCTGTTGGTTTCTCTGTGCTTTTTCCAATTCTAATATATACTTTCTGAGATGTGGTGACTATAACTGCATGCAGTATTCAAGGTGTGGATGGATTTATATAGTGGCATTATGATATTTTCGCCTCATTTTCTCTCTCTTTCCTAATGATTCCTGACATTCTGTTAGTTTTTTGGACTGCCTCTATACATTGAGCAGGTGTTTTCAGAGCACTATTCATGATAACTCCAAGATCTCTTTCTTGCGTGGTAACAATTAATTTAGATCCCATCATTTTATATGTATAGTTGGGATTATGTTTTCCAATGTTCATTACTTTGCATTTATCAACACTGAATTTCATCTTCCATTTAGTTGCTCAGTCACCCAGTTTTGTGAGATCTCTTTGCTGTTAGCTTTGGACTTAACTATTTTGATAGGTTTCAGAGTAGCAGCCGTGTTAGTCTGTATCCGCAAAAAGAACAGGAGTACTTGTGGCACCTTAGAGACTAACAAATTTATTAGAGCATAAGCTTTTGTGGAGTACAGCCCAAAGAAGTGGGCTGTACTCCACGAAAGCTTATGCTCTAATAAATTTGTTAGTCTCTAAGGTGCCACAAGTACTCCTGTTCTTTTAACTATTTTGAGTAATTTTGTATCATCTGCAAAAGTTGCCACCTTACTCTGTACCCCTTTTTCCAACTCATTTATGAATATGTTGACCAGCACCGGTCCCAGTACAGATCCTTGGGGAACCCTGCTATCTACCGCTTTTCACTGTGAAAACTGACCATTTATTCCTACCCTTTCTTTCCTATCTTTTAACCAGTTACTGATCCATGAGAGGACCTTTCCTCTTACCCCATGACTTCTTACTTTGCTTAAGAGCCTTTGGGGAGAGACCTTGTCAAATGGTTTTTGAAGGATCAGGTACACTATATCCACAGGATCACTCACGTCCACATGCTTGTTGACACCCTCAAAGAATTCTAATAGATTAGTGAGGCAGGATTTTCCAGTTTGCCTAGTATTGAGGTTAGGCTTACCAGCCTGTAATTCCAGGATCACCTTTGGAGCCTCTTTTTAAAAATTGGTGTTATGTTAGTTACCCTCCAGTCATCAGGTGCAAAGGCTGATTTAGGCAACAGGTAACATACCACAGTGAGTAGTTCTGCAATTTCACATTTCAGTTCTTTCAGAGCTCTTGGGTGAATACCATCTGGTCCTGATGACTTATTACTGCTTAATTTATCAATTTGTTCCGAAACCTCCTCTAAAGACACCTCAATCTGGGACAGTTCCTCAGATTTGTCACCTAAAAAAGAATGGCTCAGGTGTGAGATTCTCCCTCACATCCTCTGCAGCAAAGACAAATGCAAAAAATTAATTTAGCTTCTTTGCAACTGCTTTGTCTTCTTTGAGTGCTCCTTTAGCACCTTGATCATCCAGTGGCCCCACTGACTCTTTGGGAGAGTTTCTGCTTCTGGTGTACTTAAAAAAAATTGCTGTTAGTTTTTGTGTCTTTAGCTAGTTACTCTTCAAATTCTTTTTTGGCCTGCGTAATTATACTTTTACACTTGATTTGCCAGAGTTTATGCTCCTTGTTATGTTCCTTAATGGGATTTGACCTCCAATTTTTAAAGGATGTCTTTTTGTTGCTAACTGTCTCTTTTACTCTGTTATTTAGCCAAGGTGGCTTGTTTTTTGGTCCTCAATGTTCCCTCTAATTTTTTCCATCCATGTGTGGAATGAATTTTGTTATGTGCAGCACAATATTGAGGTAATGTGCGGATATGCACCATCATCTCCGTACTTTCATGGCAGCCCTTATCACACCAAGAGCTCACAATGTGCTACTGCTAGTACCTAGCTGGGTCTTAGGGAAAGTCTGTCTTCAGATGATGTCTGCAATACCTATCTGTTCATTCCTACTGCCTCCTTCCATAAGGATCAGTACATGCTTCGCAAACTATACATATAAATGCACCACTGAAATGCAGCCACCTCTGGGGAGAAAAGTCAGCAGCCAGCTAGGCCAACAGCACAGAGAGCACTGTGCAGTAGTTTGGAAAGAGAAGGGGAATTGTGGATAGGAAGAATCTTTTCCTCTCATGCAAAATGCTTGAGATATTTAATGTTCAGACAAGGCTTCATATATAAAGGTCTCATCTGAATGTAAAATATAATACTGCAATATTAGAAATTAAAGTAACTGTTTCTTTTTAAATCAGGACACTAAGGCTCAAAATAATTAAAAAAAACCACTCAAATTCCCCTTACTACCATCCTCTTGTATTAAGAAAACAAAGCACTTTAAAACTCCTACAAACTATTCAACCTTCATGTTGTTTATATTTTTACACTGGATCAGCTTGGACAATTAAAGTTCACCTTGAGATTCTC
This sequence comes from Chrysemys picta bellii, assembly GCF_011386835.1. NCBI lineage: Eukaryota > Metazoa > Chordata > Testudines > Emydidae > Chrysemys > Chrysemys picta. The sequence continues at coordinate 97,632,938 of NC_088795.1, read as the reverse complement.
ATGCACACACACAAAGTTCCAATGTCTTGGTCATTACAGTGAGACACACCTAGCTCTGTAAATTTACACAGCACTTTACAAACACGTGGGCTCAGGCAACTTTCACTTGGCATGAATTTCTCCCACTTCTTTCCATGAGGCCACTCACATGAGTAACAGCTTCATGAGTAATACTTTTTGGGATCAGGCCCCTAGATAAATCACATGTCCTCTCGCCAACAAAAGCTTGGCAAACACTGCTAGGGGAGGTTTAAATCCACAACAGGGAATTGTTATCCCAGCCCCAGGGTTGCAGCGGGGAGAGAGGACTCCCCCTACCCCAGGGTGGCGGAGAGAGACATCTCTCCCCACCGCAGCCATGGGGCTAGGACTCGCAGTCCTTTCTGCCCGCCACAGCCCTGCACCCCCCAAGCTTCCCCATCACCTCCCCCCCACCCCACTGCCCCCCGTGGCTAAGTCCCTGGCCTGGTCCACACTAAGCCCCCAGTTCGAACTAAGATACACAACTTCAGCTACATCAATACCGTAGCAGAAGTCGAAGTATCTTAGTTCGAACTTAAAAGTACTTACCGCGGGATTACTGGTGTCGACGGCGAGCACTTCCGGGATCGATTTATCGCGTCTAGACAAGAAGATCGATTGTTGGCTGCCGAACCAGCGGGTAAGTATAGACGTACCCCGTGTGTGCTCCTGCACTAATCACGTGGCGGCCCTTGATGGCTTCTTGAGCAGTCTCGCAGGCACGCACCTTAGAGGGAACACAGGTCCTCATGCTGTTTTTTTTATTTGGGGTGTACATTTAGTTTGAGCCTCTATTAGAGTGTTTTTAAAAAGTTTCCATGTACTTTGCAGACATTTCCTTCTTGTAACTGTTCCTTTTAATTTCCATTTCACTAGCTTCCTCATTTTTTGTAGCTTTCCTTTAAAATACCACTGTGGTGGCTTTCTTTGGTATTTCCCTCCCCACAAAATTAAATTTAATTACATTATGGTTGCTATTACTGAGTGGTTTGACCATATTGACCTCTTGGATGAGATCCTGGGGATTACTTAAGACTAAATCAAGAATTGCCTCTCCCCTTCTGGGTTTCAGTACCCAAGAAGCAGTCATTAATGGTGCCTAGAAATGTTATCTCTGCATCCCGCCTGAGGTGACATGTACCCAGTCAATAGAGGATATTTGAAATCCTCCAGTAGTGTTGGGTTTTCTGTTTTTGTTGCCTCTTTAATCTTCCTGAGCATTTCACAGTCATTGTCACCATCCTGGCGAGGAGGTCAGAAGTATATTCCTACTGCTATACTCTTAATGTTTAAGCATGAAATTTCTATCCATAGAACTTCTATGGTACAGTTTGAGTTATTTAAGATGTTTACTATATTTGACTCTGTGCTTTCTTTCTCATATAGTGCCAGTCCCCCACCAGCATGACCTACTCGGTCATTCCTATATAATTTTATACCAAGTTTCTGTGATGCCTGCTAGAGCAATATCCTCATTTAATACCAAGCACTCAAGTTCGCCCATCTTACTATTTAGACTTCTAGCATTTGTATACAAGCATTTATAATATTTAGAATTTCCAACCTAATGCTTTGTGATACTCTGCCACCATTAGAGAGACAAGGTAATGAGGTAATGTCTTTTATTGGACCTCATCCACCTTGTCTCTCTAGTATTCTGGGATCAACACCTATACCACATACAGCTATGCCTCCATGTCCTTTGTACAGAATCCCACTATTAACTGCAATTTCATCTCTATTGTCCTAGTAAACTTTTATGCTTGGAAGTGTCTATTAGACTTCCTGCTAGAATTAGTCTTTCAAACTAACTGTTAAGATTCGGTTATTCTATATCTAGCATTTGGGTGGGTCAGATTTTGTTTCAGAAGTGGACAGTGCTTGAGCCATATTAACTTCAAACTCCTATTCCTGCAGCTCCTTGCTTTCTCTTTTCATAGGTGCTCTTAGAAGCCTGTCATCTATAAGAAACTCCTTATCCAGGCCTGTATTTTACATGTTTTCTTTCAATTTCATTATAATTTCCTAAAGTGTGGGCAGTGTTTTGCATAATAGCTTCTGTAATATGGCTTCCTATGGTTTATGGAGTGTTTCTACCTCAGCTGATTTCTGCTCATAAAACTGTTCACAACCAAAAACTGTTGCCAGTGTATTTTTTTCAATCTGAGTATAGCTCTGTTGTTTTTTAATCAGAGTTTTGAACACACGTCCCAGTGGTGATCATCTGGCAAAAGGACAGGCCCCAATCATAGGAGTTTGTAGCAAAGAAGATCTTTGACTGCATGTTATTCTTGAGATGAATTCAGCACTGATAATTCTGTATTTTTTTAATTCACAAAACCCATTCTTTTGTCAACCAGCCCAATGCAAATTTGTACTGTCCACAAGCAACATTATGAGTGGAACATTTAATTATTCTGGGTCTCTGCATTAGCACAATTGCCTCCATCTTCTTGGGTCAGACCAAACTGCAATGGTCACTGAGTATGTATTCCTCATAATTCAGCCTGATATGGCATTTGTTATTGTTCTTATTATATAGGGTGACCAGACAGCAAATGTAAAAAATCGGGACGTGGGTGAGGGGTAATAGGAACCTATATAAGAAAAAGACCCAAAAATCAGGACATCTGGTCACCCTATTATTATATTACTTATAATTGTATTGCAGCAATCCAGTCAGAGTGATGGGGAGAGGTGTAGGGTGGGGGCACCAGGGAAGATGGGGGTGGTGAGACTTTGGGAGGGGAGAGCAGACCCTGGGAGTGAAGGGGCAGTAACGGAAATGGGGAGGAGGTGAAGTCTGGGAAAGGGGAAGTAGGGGCTACAGAGTGGGTGAAGGCTGCGAGAAAGGGGCAGGAGGAGAGAAGATGGGGCGAGGATTGAAAGGAAGGGGTGAGGGCAGTATATAGAATCATAGAATATCAAGGTTGGAAGGGACCTCAGAAGATCATCTAGTCCAACCCCTTGCTCAAAGCAGGACCAATCCCCAGACAGATTTTTGCCCCAGATCCCTAAATGGCCCCCTCACGGATTGAACTCACAACCCTGGGTTTAGCAGGCCAATGTTCAAACCACTGAGCTATCCCTCCCCTTGGTCCTGCTTTGAGCAGGGGGTTGGACTAGATCAGTGCTTCTCAAAGCCAGTCCGCCGCTTGTTCAGGGAAAGTCCCTGGCCATCCAGGCCAGTTTGTTTACCTGCCATGTCCGCAGGTTCGGCCGATCGCGGCTCCCACTGGCCGCAGTTCGCCGCTCCAGGCCAATGGGGACTGTGGGAAGGGCGGCTAGCACACCCCTCGGCCTGCGCTCCTTCCCGCAGCCCCCATTGGCTTCGAGTGGTGAACCGCAGCCAGTGGAAGCTGCGATCGGCCAAACCTCGGATGCGGCAGGTAAACAAACCGGCCGGACCGCCAGGGGCTTTCCCTGAACAAGCGGCGGCCCAACTTTGAGAAGCACTGGACTAGATGACCTCCTGAGGTCTCTTCCAACCCTTATCTTCTATGATTCTATCGGTCACGGAAAGGACTGGGAGAAGGGGAGATAAAGGGATGAGGGCAGCAGGCAGGCAGCCAACAGAAGGGCTGAGAGGGGAGATGCAGGCATGAGGGCTGTTGGGGAGGCACGGTAAGGACTGGGCAGGTGCAGGGGTGAGGGGCAGCGGGGGAAGGGCAGAAAGGAGGGTGCAGGGGTGAGAGACAGCCAGGGGAAGGTTAGACTAATTTGAACTTCAACCACAGTGCATCTTTTATTCGTTTCCAAGACTTTCAGTCCTTTTGGACTCTTGCTGAAAAAAAGAGTCTAAAAAGCCATTAAATGTATGGTTTCTTAATGTCTTTTGTAGATTCTGCAGCTTGTACTAGAGCTAGCTGGAGTAGATGGCCTCTGCAGTGTGTATAGGAGAGATTAGGGTTATACTTTTCTCTGAGCAAAGCTTGTACTCCACTATGTCTTCCAGAAAAATTTGTAGCTCCATCAAATGCACAAGCAACCATCTGTTTGTGGTTCAATTTACAAGCATTTAACTTTTCTAAGATGTCACAGATGCAGCTGATGTGTCTTCTATAACCTGAACATCTAGAATGTATCTACTGGCCTACCGTGGGCATCAAGATAACATACACAATGACTTAATACTTGATGCCTATTTGCATTGGTGCATTCATCAGCCATGTATGCACATATTTTGAATATGGTGAGAGAGTTCTTCACTTTGAGTCTTTCACTGTTGCACCACATGCTTCTACAGAATCATCTGAGTTTTTTTCAGAAAGATTGCGAGCATTTGCCAGTCTTGTTCAAAACCTGTGTCCATAAGAACGTAAGAATTGCTGTACTGGGTCAGACCAAAGGTCTATCCAGCCCAGTATCCTGTCTACCGACAGTGGCCAATGCCAGGTGCCCAAGAGGGAGTGAACCTAACAGATAATGAACAAGTGATCTCTCTCCTGCCATCCATCACCATCCTCTGACAAACAGGGGCTACGGACACCATTCCTTACCCATCCTGGCTAATAGCCATTAATGGACTTAACCTCCATGAATTTATCCAGTTCTCTTTTAAACCCTGTTATAGTCCTAGCCTTCACAACCTCCTCAGGCAAGGAGTTCCACAAGTTCACTGTGCGCTGTGTGAAGAAGAACTTCCTTTTATTTGTTTTAAACCTGCTGCCCATTAATTTCATTTAGTGCCCCCTAGTTCTTATATTATGGGAACAAGTAAATAACTTTTCCTTATTCACTTTCTCCACATCACTCATGATTTTATATACCTCTGTCATATCCCCCCCTTAGTCTCCTCTTTTCCAAGCTGAAAAGTCCTAGCCACTTTAATCTCTCCTCATATGGGACTCGTTCCAAACCCTTAATAATTTTAGTTGCCCTTTTCTGAACCTTTTCTAGTGCCAGTATATCTTTTTTGAGATGAGGAGACCACAGCTGTACGCAGTATTCAAGATGTGGGAGTACCATGGATTTACAAGGGCAATAATATATTCTCCGTCTTATTCTCTATCCCCATTTTAATGATTCCTAACATAGATTCATAGATTCTAGGACTGGAAGGGACCTCGAGAGGTCATCGAGTCCAGTCCCCTGCCTGCATGGCAGGACCAAATACTGTCTAGACCATCCCTGATAGACATTTATCTAACCTACTCTTCAATATCTCCAGAGATGGAGATTCCACAACCTCCCTAGGCAATTTATTCCAGTGTTTAACCACCGTGACAGTTAGGAACTTTTTCCTAATGTCCAACCTAGACCTCCCTTGCTGCAGTTTAAGCCCATTGCTTCTTGTTCTATCCTTAGAGGCTAAGGTGAACAAGTTTTCTCCCTCCTCCTTATGACACCCTTTTAGATACCTGAAAACTGCTATCATATCCCCTCTCAGTCTTCTCTTTTCCAAACTAAACAAACCCAATTCTTCATAGGTCATGTTCTCAAGACCTTTAATCATTCTTGTTGCTCTTCTCTGGACCCTTTCCAATTTCTCCACATCTTTCTTGAAATGCAGTGCCCAGAACTGGACACAATACTCCAGCTGAGGCCTAACCAGAGCAGAGTAGAGCGGAAGAATGACTTCTCGTGTCTTGCTCACAACGCACCTGTTAATACATCCCAGAATCATGTTTGCTTTTTTTGCAACAGCATCACACTGTTGACTCATATTTAGCTTGTGGTCCACTATAACTCCTAGATCCCTTTCTGCTGTACTCCTTCCTAGACAGTCTCTTCCCATTCTGTATGTGTGAAACTGATTTTTTTCTTCCTAAGTGGAGCACTTTGCATTTGTCTTTGTTAAACTTCATCCTGTTTAACTCAGACCATTTCTCCAATTTGTCCAGATCATTTTGAATTATGACCCTGTCCTCCAAAGCAGTTGCAATCCCTCCCAGTTTGGTATCATCCACAAACTTAATAAGCGTACTTTCTATGCCAATATCTAAGTCGTTAACGAAGATATTGAACAGAGCCGGTCCCAAAACAGACAGACCCCTGCAGAACACCACTCATTATGCCTTTCCAGCAGGATTGGGAACCATTAATAACAACTCTCTGAGTACGGTTATCCAGCCAGTTATGCACCCATCTTATAGTAGTATTTGCCTAGTTTGTCGATAAGAATATCATGCAAACCGTATCAAATGCCTTACTAAAGTCTAGGTATACCACATCCACAGCTTCTTCCTTATCCACAAGACTCGTTATCCTATCAAAGAAAGCTATCAGATTGGTTTGACATGATTTGTTCTTTACAAATCCATGCTGGCTGTTCCCTATCACCTTACCACCTTCCAAGTGTTTGCAGATGATTTCCTTAATTACTTGCTCCGTTATCTTCCCTGGCACAGAAGTTAAACTAACTGGTCTGTAGTTTCCTGGGTTGTTTTTATTTCCCTGTTCACTTTTTTGACTGCCACTGCACACTGCGTGGACGTCTTCAGAGAACTATCCATGATGACTCCAAGATCTTTTTCCTGATTAGTTGTAGCTAAATTAGCCCCCATCATATTGTATGTATAGTTGGGATTATTTTTCCCAATGTGCATTACTTTACATTTATTCCCATTAAATTTCATTTGCCATTTTGTTGCCCAATCACTTAGTTTTGTGAGATCTTTTTGAAGTTCTTCACAGTCTGCTTTGGTCTTAACTATCTTGAGCAGTTTAGTATCATCTGCAAATTTTGCCACCTCACTTTTTACCCCTTTCTCCAGATCATTTATGAATAAATTGAATAGGATTGGTCCTAGGACTGCCCCTTGTTGAACACCACTAGTTACCCCTCTCCATTCTGAAAATGTACCATTTATTCTTACCCTTTGTTCCCTGTCTTTTAACCAGTTCTCAATCCATGAAAGGATCTTCCCTCTTATCCCATGACAACTTAGTTTACGTAAGAGCCTTTGGTGAGGGACCTTGTCAAAGGCTTTCTGGAAATCTAAGTACACTATGTCCACTGGATCCCCCTTGTCAACATGTTTGTTGACCCCTTCAAAGAACTCTAATAGATTAGTAAGACATGATTTCCCTTTACAGAAACCATGTTGACTTTTGCCCAACAATTTATGTTCTTCTATGTGTCTGACAATTTTATTCTTTATGATTTTTTCAACTAAATTGCCCGGTACTGACGTTAGACTTACTGGTCTGTAATTGCCAGGATCACCTCTAGAGCCGTTTTTAAATATTGCCGTTACATTAGCTATCTTCCAGTCATTGGGTACAGAAGCGGATTTAAAGGACAGGTTACAAACCATAGTTAGTAGTTCCGCAATTTCACGTTTGAGTTCTTTCAGAACACTTGGGTGAATGCCATCTGGTCCCAGTGACTTATTACTGTTAAGTTTACCAATTAATTCCAAAACCTCCTCTAGTGACACCTCAATCTGTGACAATTCCTCAGATTTGTCACCTACAAAAGCCAGCTCAGGTTTGGTAATCTCCCTAACATCCTCAGCCGTGAAGACCGAAGCAAAGAATTCATTTAGGGCAGGTCTACACTACCCACCTGAATCGGCGGGTAGAAATCGATCTCTCGGGGATTGAATTATCGCATCTCGTCGGGACGCGACAATCGATCCCTGAATCGACGCTTGTACTCCACCAGCGGAGGTAGGAGTAAGTGCCGTCGACGGGGGAGCCGCGGAGGTCGATTTGCCGCCGTCCTCACAGCGAGGAAAGTCGGCTCCGATACGTTGAATTCAGCTACGCTATTTGCGTAGCTGAATTTGTGTATCTTAAATCGACCCCCTCCCCCCCCCCCGTAGTGAGGACATAGCCTTAGTTTCTCCAAAATGACTTTATTGTCTTTAAGTGCTCCTTTTATATCTCGATCGTCCAGGGGCCCCACTGGTTGTTTAGCAGGCTTCCTGCTTCTGATATACTCCTCTACCCTAATATAACGCTGTCCTCAGGAGCCAAAAAAATCTTACCGCGTTATAGGTGAAACCGCGTTATATCGAACTTGCTTTGATCCATCGGAGTGCGCAGGTCCCTCCCCCGCCCCCCGGAACGTTGCTTACCGTGTTATATCCAAATTCATGTTATGTCGGGTCACGTTACATCGGGGTAGAAGTGTACTTAAAAAACATTTTATTACCTTTTGAGTTTTTCACTAGCTGTTCGTCAAACTCCTTTTTGGCTTTTCTTACTACATTTTTACACTTAATTTGGCAGTGTTTATGCTCCTTTCAATTTACCTCACTAGGATTTGACTTCCACTTTTTAAAAGATGCCTTTTTATCTCCCACTGCTTCTTTTACATGGTTGTTAAGTCACAGTGGCTCTCTTTTAGTTCTTTTACTGTGTTTTTAAATTTAGGGTACATTTAAGTTGGGCCTCTATTATGGTGTCTTTGAAAAGTGTCCACGCAGCTTGCAGGGATTTCACTCTAGTCACTGTATCTTTTAATTTCTGTCCAACTTCAGAATTAACAAATGACAATGAACTTAACATTGGCCTCCAGTTTGTAGTGAGTGGTATCTCTTGCTTGCTAGTCTCTAAGGTGCCTCAAGTACTGTTCGTTCTTTTTTCTATAAACTGAGTTGTGTCTCCAGCATTCTTAACAGCCTCATTAAGTTTAAATTCTTCTAAAATTGGCTTTGACAGTGACTGGCTTATAAGGCTTTCTGCATGTTGGTCTGACACAATAAGGCCATTTTTACACAAAAAATAATTATAATAATAAAAAAGTTTAGTACAGAAACTCCCCAAGATAATGACCTCTTGAGAGAACAATGATGTGAAATAATGACCTTGGCAAATAATGCATTTTAAAAATCTTGGCCTACTAGGAAATGTACCAGTATATTTATATAAGTTTCCCAGTCACAAAGCTAGCATTCTGGAGCAGAGTCACTAAAACATAGTCCAATGCTCTGGCCACTGTCATTTGTCATGCCACCATTCACTCGACCCCTCCATCCCCAATGTCCCTGCACCGTCACCTTCTGCTGCTACCTGCCACTGTGACCACTGCGAGTCAGTCTCTCGAGGTTCCACCCAGCTCTCAGTGATTTCAGCTCCCAGTGAGGGAATCTTGCTGCTAGAGCAGGCTAGGCCATCTCTTCCACAGAAACACTGTCCCACAGCAGGTCTAAGCACTTAGACCTGATTATCAGTGATTTCAGCTCTAGTGACCATTTAACAAACCAAAAGACTCTCTATGAAGCCTAATGAGCTCTCTCTCTAAACAGGAGAGAGGGGAAGGTCAAATAGTGCCTGTGACTCTTAGGCAGATCCCACACCACCAAGCAAAACACCTGTACCCCACCCTCTCTCTCTGCACTAGGACATGGCATCCAACCTGCTTAGGGAGGGCAGTTCAGTTGAGGGTGACCAGTGCTTAATTTGGAATGAAAGAGGTGCCAGGGCTCAAGCAAGTTTGTTACTTTCGTAACTGACGTGACAAGCCCAGAGGTCCCAGGGCTATGAACTGCCAAGCCTAGAAGTGCTGGGGCTGAGCCTTGGCAAGCCCTAGCACAAATTAAGCACTGAGGGAATAACAACATTTAATGATCCCCACATTTAATGCTTAAGTGATTTGTAACCCAGCACCAGCCAAAATTGTTCACTTAAGCAGCACAGCTCTGTGTGCCGGATACCTAGGCAGAGTAGGTGTGTTCATGTAAATACAGTCTGGTCCTGAAGCCTTTCCACCCACTGCTGGCTCATCACTAGCTGTCAGGGAAGAACTCATTCAGACCTTGCTTATAAATAATAATTTGAAATTATTAGGTAGGCTAATAGAGCTGAAACAAGTGTGCTGACATTGTCATAAATAACAGCTGTATGAGGCAGCTAGTCTTTGTTTAGACTTTACTAACCCATTACACTTTCTCAGGCACAAGTATTTCTTCATATACTGTATATGCTTTTAAAGCGTGTATTAATGTTTCAATGTCAATTCAAATTTCCAACCAATGACTAAATTGGCAACACTGCATGTAACGGGGGGATTGGGAGGGGATCTGGAGAAATCCCAGGCAGGCGGGGCTCCTCGCGCGGCTCCGGCTGCTCCCCCAGACAGTCAGGGCTGAGAGGCGAGCAGGGACCGGGAGCTCAGCGCCCTCCCCTCCGGCGGGCTCTCTCCCAGCAAGGGGGGGCTGCGCTCAGGAGAGCCGCCTCCCCCGGCCCCCCATGGGCGCGGTGCGCCGGGGGCCGCGATGAGCCCGGCGGGGAGCGGCGCAGCAGCAGCCCGTGTGAGCGTCCAGCGCTGCCGGCGGGGGCAGCCCCGCTAGCCTCGCCCGCCGGGCGCCGCCTGGGATGTGGCCGCGAGCAGAAGTCGCTGCCGCGGCCGTGAGGCGGGGAGTCGGGCGTCGAGCCTGGGCTGAGCCGGGAGCGGGTCCCGCTGCCGCCGCCATGGGGGACCGGGGGCTGCTGCTGCGCTACCTGCTGCTGGGCTTCCTGGGCTGGGGCGCGTCCGCCCAGCCGGCGGGGGGCGAGTATTGCCACGGTTGGGTGGACGGGCACGGCCGCTACCACGAGGGCTTCCAGTGCCCGGAGGACTTCGACACGCCGGACGCCACCATCTGCTGTGGCTCCTGCGCCCTGCGCTACTGCTGCGCCGCCGCCGAGGCCCGGCTGGAGCAGGGCGGCTGCACCAACGACCGCGAGCCGCAGAACCCGGGGGTGACAGCTCGTGAGTGTCCGGCCCGCCCGCCTGCCTGCGGGCTCCTCTTGCCCGGGGCCTGACGCTCCAGCTGCTGCGCAGGACTGGCGCGTGGCCGAGCCTGGAGCCTGCGCTAGGGACCAGCAGCGGGCAGGGCGATACCGCCCGAGGTGGCTCGCGGGCGGTGAGCTGCGGCTGTTCGCCGAGCCAGCGCGGCCAGTCGCTGCGGAGTGCGATCCCCTCCCGCCCCAGCCCCAGCCCCTCGCTGCTGCGGGCGGCCTGCTCGGGACGAACCCCGCACTCCGCGCTAGACGCGGCAGGGCAGAGAAAGTTTCCGCCAACTTCCCTGGGAAGCGCGTGAGGCTCTGGGCGGCCGGGCATGTGGCGGCGGCAGGTGAAGGGCGAGACTGGCATGGGGCTGAGTCCGGCTCCTCCCTGACGGCTCGGCGGCAGCGCCCCACGGGCCACGCGAGCTGCTTTGGAGGCAGGGCTCGCCGGGGTGCTGGGGCTCCCTGCGGCGCCCGTGTCCAGGCAGGGGCAGACCGCCCTTCCCAGCAGCGGCCTGGGCCACCCACCGCCCGCTCCCCGCCGCTGGGTGGGCTCTTGCGATAGGCTCGGCCGAGCTGGGGGGCCGCCGTCTGGCGCAGCCCCGGCCACGCACGTCTCCGAGAGCCGGGGCCGGGCAGCCAGCTCGGGGCTCAGCTAGCGGCGCTAGTTGGGCTTTTGTGCCGCCAAACGGGAAACCTCGTTACCAGGTCCTTGGCTGCGCGGAGGACGGGCAGAGGCGGGTTATTTTTATACTTCGTAACTGGTCAAAGGTGTTGCTGGAGCATCCTGGGCGAAAATAAAACCCGCGGCCTTCAGCCGAATGAATGCCGGGCTCCCCTGAAGAGCGTGTCAGGATTGTTCAAATCTGTGGGGAACTAGCCAACAGCTGCTGGCCATACGGGTTTGCTTTAATCACTCCCACAACTTAGAAGTGGCCCAAACATTTAAATCCCATAAAATCAAAAGGCAAGTTTATATTAAAGAGCTAGTTACCTTGCAATGAACGAGCAGCTGGAAAGCCATATCCGTGGCCGTTTTATTTTTTCCTTTCCAGACATGACTAACTTTAACTGTAAAAAGAATCAGAGGAGGGTTCCAGGAATATAATATTTTATATATCAATCAAACAAGAAATCCAGAAAAAGCGTTGAAAGATATTTTGCTGAAAATCATTCACTCTGAAGTTACTTGCCCCCTAAAAAGGGACTGGAGCTTTTGAAGAGTTAGTCCATAGTTTCAGGCAGTTATAATTTGCAGCAGTGAGTAAATTTCCAAAAAAACTTGTTGGAAAAGTGGAGCATGATTCCTGAACAAAGGGAAAACCAAACCGACCACTGAAAACTATACTCATGCAGCAAACAGGACAATGCGGAATAACCCTTCAGAATTCCAATACTGATCTAAAATAGTAACAATAAGAATTATTCTATTAAAATTGTCAGCAGCAAATAATTCTAATTTCTGCATGTAGGAACTAAAGGCGAATTAAAAATCAAATGCAGCTTATTGCAGGATCAGTGAAGTTGTTACTTAGTATCAGATCATACGTACCCTTGGCACGCAGTTCACAGTTTATTTGTAGTACATGAAAGGAGCATCTTTTAACAAGCGCGGTGGTTGATGAGAGTTTAAGAATAATGTGGGACTTTGAAAACTTTGCAGAGTTAAATAGACAAGCTATTTTGGAGTGTTAAAATGTACTTATTTATTTTTTATTCAGAGCCGATCTACGTTCCTTTCCTTATTGTTGGATCCATATTCATCGCCTTCATCATTGTGGGTTCGTTGGTAGCTGTTTATTGTTGCACGTGTTTAAGACCTAAACAAACATCACAGCCGCCAATACGATTCTCTCTTCGAAGCTATCAGATCGAGACTCTTCCAATGATCCTGACCTCCACTAGCCTCCGGACACCATCCAGACAGTCCAGTACTGCAACCAGTTCAAGTTCTACTGGAGGCTCCATTCGCAGGTTCTCTTTCGCCAGAGCAGAATCTGGGTGTTTAGTGGCATCTCCACCTTCACCTTACACATCTGGCTGCTTACAAACAGGCCATTCTATCCACCTAACTCAACCAGCTGGATTTTTGGTGTCATCACCCTATTTTGGCTATCCTCTCCAACCAGAACCTTCCCTAGCTGGGAGGAGCTGCCCAGATTTTAGCTAGGAGTTTTCAAAAGTAATATAGCTATAGGAAGTATACTGCTGCAATGTACATTTCACATTAATATGTTCTGTAATTATGGAACTCAAAACCATGTGAATGGGGGGAGTTGCCCATTTAAAAGTGCAAGATTGTGTAGAAACTGGTACAAATACTTACTTTAGTTGTAAAACAGTTTCCTTGTACTTGGGCCACAACTGCATATAAATTATGAAACATTTTAAGCATTTATTGCTCTCAAAAAGTGACCTTTTGATCATTTATTTTAATTTGTGCAGAATTTCTGCAGAGAAATGTAGAAGACCAATTTGGGATAAAATTATTAATAACATAGCTAGAAGAGTTATAAATTACTTTTGAGTTCCAAATGATATTAACTCTGTTATAACAAACCAGGGACCTGATTCTGCAACTCTTGAACAATTGGTGACTATTCGTCACCAGAATAGTCCCACTTACTGCAATGATACTGCTCAGGTGAGTAAGGGTCGCAGGATCCTGACCTGGGGCTGAGGGAAGAAAGGTATAAAAATGGGGAGTGGGGGAAATTGTCCATGATTATAGATACCAGAATCGGATTTTTTTTTTAAGTGCACATAATATACCTGAGATTAGGGAGCATAAATTTTACTTTTGAAAGTAAAGTGTTAGACAGATAGGGCCAAATATTTTAATATTGTTTAAATTTAGTTTAAAATATGCCCAATCTCCCAGTAGTCCGCTCATTATATATGGAAAAAGTACAACCTGCACAATAGAGATTGTCTATGTAAAATCCTAAAAACATTATTACTTCAAAGCATTTTGTTCAGCAACATGTATATAAATACAAATTGGACAAAGTGGTCTTCAAGTTCTATTTGTAAAATTAGTAATGTATAAAATGTAAAGACAAATTCATAATTTAAAATGTATGTACAGCATTGACAACATTAATTATTTAGTAGTCATATTGAATTGTTTTATGTCAAACTGGTTGAAATTTTAATTTTTGGTTGTAATTCGCTACAAAATGCCATTCATAAACTTTGAGCCTATTAAGCAATGTTCATTTGGATACAGTGTCAGTACGTTTGTATTTTGTTTTCTATACATTAAAAGTAGTAGTAAATTTTGTTCTTTTGCAAACTATTTTACATCCATACATCTGTGATGCTGCAGATTTAATATAGTTTATAACAGTGTTGAATATGCAGTTAACTTGTCAGATTAACATAACTGAATTTAAAGTGTATATAAAAATAAAGAATTATATTAAATTGTTTACTACACTGCTTGAATTTACAATATCCCATTATAGGACTAGGTTTCTTCCTCTGTTCCCTTCCAAAAATAACCAACCAACCAATATAAACCAAAACAAACAAACAAACCCCAAACATTAACACAATAACATGTCAAGGAAAAATGAGCCTCTACCTTTCATGTATTTCTATACACAGATAAAGCCATTATGTCTGTTTGGGTTTCCTGTATTGCTACACTGAACTTGCTTATCTTACCAAACCAGATCTGCTGATGTGCTAGGTATTCTTGAAATATTTTATTATAATAGATGGTTCCATTACACAAACATTAGGGCAAGTTTAATGATCAAAAGCATATTTAAATTAGTATAAAATTAAGGAATTTAGTTAAAATGATGTCCACCTTTTTACATTAAAAATGTGGGTCATTTCTCCAGAAAAGTCTGCTTTCTGTCGCTGCTTACCAAACACTTCAGTCAGATTCTGTTCTCATTGAAGCCAAAGGGGTTGACTTCAATGGGAGCAGGCTAGGGATCTTTCTGAATTTCATTAATATTTCCTCAAGATTTAAGTAGAATTTTGTTCTTTAAAAATAAATGCTCAGGTATTTCTTTTTTTTTACTTTTATATTCTAGTTTTCCTATTGTATTTTTTCATAATCTTTTCATATATTTTCATTGCATTGTCATTATGAAGTGTCAATAGCCATTTCTACTAGAAATGTAGTTAGTAGAACTGTATAAGCAAGGGGAAGAAGATTCTCTTGATTCTATACATTTGACATTTTAAATCTAATATGCAGCTAATATTGAAAATGTATGGACTTTGACTTCCATTCACACCTAAAATCATAATACAATGATGGATACATTTAAAAATAATTTAAAACTTTATTTCACATCCTTGTAAAATTGCTATGAAAATTTACCAGTCTATGTTAAAAAAAATCTACTTGACCAACCCTTAGCATGATGATTATGAAGAACTTAACACACTCTATTCACTTATCAAAGAAAAAAATTACTTCTCTCCAGGAAAGGGGCAGGTAGAATTTTGCACATCTCTGTTAATACCCTGTAAGGCCTGATTCTGACTTCAACGGGAGTTTTGTTTGAATAAGGCGTTCAGGACTAGGTCCTTAAAGAAAGTATAAAATATTTTCTGGAAAAAATTACCCAAGAGTTTATATAGTAAATTAACTCTGTCATTGTTTGGGAGCAGCCTGTAAGATCTGTTCACACAACTATTAAGAGTGGCACTACCATGTCAGAGAGAGAGATGGATCAGAGGAGACGTGATAGTGGTCTACAAGTACATCCATGAGGAGAGAATTTAGCAGACAAAGCATAACACGATCCAGTGAGTGGAAGCTGAGAATTAGATGAATTCAGACTAGGAAAAAGGGTAAAACAGTGAAGGCAATTAACCACTGGAATGACTTATTTAGGGGATGTGGTGGATTCTGGCTTAAAGTATGCTCCATTGCAACTGTAACTATAAGTCACAGACTTGATAAAATTCTGTGGCCTATGTTATGCAGGATGTCAGACTAGATGATCATAATGGTCCCATCTGACTTTAAAGTATGAATCTATGAATGCATTAATAACATAAGGACAGAGTTTGCAACTTTTAGTAACGCTGATCTACTTACTCACACAGGTAGTTTCATTGTTTAAGCATTAGTTAATGTGAGTAAAAGACACCTATGCCACAAAATCTGATTGTAGGGCATGATCCTGCAAGATGTCAAACACTCTGGCCCTAATTCTGTAAAGCACTTGCTCAGCTTCATGCACATGAGTATTTTAATGTAGGATCTTGGAATCTTGCAAGATGGAGCCTTTAGACCTTGACAAAGGAGGGGTGTGGATGAAGCAGCTGTGCAGATGGGCCTTTGAATAACCTGTGCCACTTGAGGTGGGAAGCCTGGAAAGAGGGTCCTTGGATTACTGTATCCATGTTTATGTGGAGCTAGTGACAAAACCCTATGTGTGGACAACGAGACACTATTCAAGTCCATGGATTGAAATAATGATCACAGCCTGCTTATGGTTTAAAGGTTGAATTTACCCTATCCCTGTAGACTCTCCAGCACGAAGTCTGATTTATTTGGGCTCCGTGTAGGAATGGTGAATTTCATCCCCAATGAAGAGGAAGAACTATAGCTATGGCAATATGGATGCTAAAAAAATCCATAAACTGTAATAATCTCCTAAACTACTATAGATAAATTAAAAGATAAATTACATTCAGATCTGTGATGTAGTTTTAATGACCAGTTAAAATGTTTGTTTTGAAGGGGTTAGGTGGTGTATGTTTGAACAAAATGCATGAAATGAATTAGGTTAATATATATCATATGTTTATGCAGTGCGATACTGCAATTTAGATTAATCAGCATTGTAAGCACATGTTTATGCAGTGCGATACTGCAATTTAGATTAATCAGCATTGTAAGCACGGTGGGCTTGAGTCTTCTTCCACTTTTACTAGTGTAAACTAACTCCACTAACTTCAGTGGAGTGACATCAGTCTAAAATAAGTACAAGTGACAGGATAATCAAACCTAGTAACTGAATCCTGTCAGATTCATGCACATAATGGATTTAATTTTCAGAGGTGCTGTGCATCTACAGCTCTAATTGACTTTTACTGGAGTTGTGGGTGTTCACTACTTCTGAAAAACAGAATTGGACTGATAAAACTGACAATGGCAAGTTCTTGCAGGGCCGCCCAGAGGATTCAGGGGGCCTGGGGCAAAGCAATTTCGGGGGCCCCCTTCCATAAAAAAAAGTTGCAATACTATAGTAACATGTATTTGGAAATGTAAATAATAACTAGTGAAATACATTCAAAAATTAATTTGTAATAATTTGAAAATACACTAAATACATTATTTAAAAACATTAAATGCTTTAATGGTATGTGTACATTTGCAATTACATAATGGGCTGTTGCTGGGTGATGGTGATGGTGATGGTTGGTGCCAATGGGCTGTCGCTGCCTGGGGGTGGTGCTGCTGTTGCCCAGGGCTGGGCTCTGGGTTGGGGGGTGCCCGGCTCTCAGGGGCTGGACTCAGGGCTGTGGGGAGATGGGGTCAGGGGGGTGTCCGGCTCACAGGGGCTGGGCTCAGGGCTGTGGGGAGATGGGGTCAGGGGGGTGTCCGGCTCACAGGGGCTGGGCTCGGAGCTAGGGGTCAGGGCTTGAACGGGGGGGTGCCCGGCTCAGAGGGCCTGGGCTCAGAGCTGGGGGTCAGGGCTGTGGGGGGATGGGGTCGGGGGGTGTCCGACTCAGAGGGGCTGTGGGGGGATGGGGTCGGGGGGCTGCCCAGCCCCGGGCCCTTACCATGCCGCTTACCCCCTCTCCTGGAGCCGAGGCGTGCCACATCCAGGAGCAACCCTGGACAGCGCTGCAGCGGCCTTGCTCCAGCGGGGCCTGAGCTCCCGCCGCTCGGCCGCAGCTCGCAGCCCCGCCCCCTTACCAGCTGAGACGCCAGGGGATGGGGGAAGATGGAGGAAGGGGGAGCCTCCGACATACTCGTGGGGGCCCCATGGGGCCCGAGGCCTGGGGCAAATTTCCCCACTTGGCCCCCCCCCCCGGGCAGTCCTGAGTTCTTGCTATACTTCTTGCTAGTATCTATAACTTGACAGCAATATTAAGAATATTGGGCCAAATTCTGCTTCCAATTTCTCTTGTGGAAATCTGGAGTCAGTCAGTTGACTTGAACAGGAATATTCTGTGTTTACAGTGTAGTAAGGGCTCAGATTTGGATTCACTGACTTCAGTGAGAGTTTCATCTGCTCACTAAGTAGGCCCCTGAAAGAATACCAAATCAGTCTGTGTTAAACTTATTTTGCACACTAACTGCAAAATATGTGCATTTTTAAATAATTTGTCACTTTAATACTCTTTTCTGATCAACTTACATCCCCTGTCACTTTTGAAATTAACTCCATGTACATAAGGAGTTAATACCTGTCTACAACCACACTTCAATTCTGGCCTGGATACTCCCACTCTTATTCAGGTGATGCATACCATTAAGGGAGAAACATCTTTTGGCAGTGACAGTGGATGATGGACCTTTAACACCAAGCCCTCTGAAAATCCAACAAGACTCCCTTTTAATCAGTCTCTTCCTTGGCTCCTCCACTGAAAAGCTTTCCTGTTTGAAAGGATGCTCTTCCTGTTCTTTACCATGAGTATCCTCAGACTGCATCTCACTGGGTTAGTTGTAATCTTCCATGGTCCCCTTTCAATGTTTAAAGCAAACTCCTCATTGACTTCAATGGGACCATGAGTGGGCCTCTGCAAACAATCATATTTATTAAAAGTTGTAAAATACTTCACTATTTTCTCCATTTGCTAGAGTAATACAAAAGTGTTTGGGTACTAGTCTGAAAGCGATTTTATTTCCAGTATGCCTCATTTCAATTGATTAAAATAGAAATAATGAAATGTGAAAAAGTTTTCCTTTGAACTTAACTTGTAGCACTTGCAACCAAAACCTTCAAAGTCTTTTTTATTTAATGGCAAAGTTTATTCAATTTTATAATAACAATTAAAAGACAAAACATTAAAAATTTGCAGTTCAAAACATGCACATTCACAAAATGCCAATGACACGTAACACTGCATTGAACTGAAAGCGTTACTAAAATTTAATAAAACACACAGGGCAATTAATGTCCAGTTAAAACTAAACCTGAGAAAAACTACCATAAACACTGAGTCAATAACTCTCCATTCATGCAGCTTCACAATTTCCACAACAGTTTCAGCAGTAATGGTTCAGTGGAGCTGGAAAATCCTACCTTACCTTGAACGCAAACTTTGCTTTGACATAGTAGCTGTCTTTCACAGCAATTTATACTTATGAAACACTGAAATACTTAATGAAAAATCAAGTCAAACGAGAAAAACAATATTAATGCATTTATGGCTTCTAGTCTAGAATAAAGAAACACTAAAACATGATTTTAGCTTTACATGTTCTGATCACAGCTTTGCAATTACTAATTGTTGAATGTATGGAAAAGCTTATGTTTAATTCAAAATATGTAAAAAACGAAGGGCCCAAACTTACAGCTGCTTTTATACAGTATAAATCAAGATAAAAAAAAAAGATGGGAAAACACTATTTTCCCTTCCTTCAATTTAATGTACATTCTAATTCAAGGTTAAGGCAACAAAGGAAGCTCCTTGTGACATTTTGTAAAATATTTTTTTGTGATATGGTGGATTTTAAGGGGTTTATAGGAATCTTTAGCTATCTGTTACTGTCTCAAAATATTTTCTCTGTCATTTTTACACAAATAGAAATATGATTTATTATATATCTATTGAGGCTGCTTTCCACATATAAGCCTAAATTCAGGAAATGGCAAAAGAAAGTCCAAATACAAATGATGATTAAGCTTAATAAAATTTCTTAACAATTAATTAACCCTTTGAATAACTGTTGCATTCTTATAAGTAATTAAAATAACAATATGCACACAAGATCGAGTGATTTCTGACTGGCACTGTTTTGGCTTAATTGAAGGAACATTTTTTAATGATAGTTTGTAATTGTCATGCAGTGCACATAAGGCAGACTGCAAATTACCATGTGAATTCCATATTGGACTTTATTCACACAAAATTAAAGGTTTAAGTGATCAGAATAAATGCATTATGATTAGCCATTGTAATTTGACTAAACTATTTTTTTCATTAAAATAAATACCTGCATAACCAATGGCTCAAATAAACAAACACGTGGCATACTAAATAAATAATATACTATCTTTCTATGCACTTTAACAATGTGCAAATAAACTGTGTATTGTATACCTGAACTGATTTAAAAAAAAATCTGTTTTACACAGGCACATTTTGAAGTGGAACTGTATAAGCAATAAAAAAGCATTTTTTACTAACTTTCTAAGCAGGACTATTATCTCACAATTGATTACCATCAGACAATAAGCAACATCTAGTATGTGTAAAAAAAACAAAAATCCAAACCAGACTTACAATTGGGGAATAAAAGTACATATACAAACTCAAACTCAAAATACATTTTGTGGGGCACTACTTAAAATTAAAATGTGTAAAATCACACAAGGACGACACACAGGATGATGAGCTTACACCAGCTTTGGAAATAGAGCAATATATAACATAATGCAACATCACCAGCCAGAATTCCAATAGGAGTCCAGGGTCTCAGCAAGATGTGCTAATAGCCCTCTACCTTCTTAGCAATAAATAAAAGTGGAATGGGACTAAACTGCATGTCATTTGTGTCACCAACTGTAGGTAGCTGGGCATCTTAATTTTCTGAATTCTTGTAAATATAGCACGCTTTATTTTATAGGAAGGTAAACCCAGGATAAGTGAAGCTGCTTGTAAATTTCATCACAATACAATGGTTTACACTACATTTCTTTGCTTTGCATAATTTTTGCCAAATCAATATTTATGCCTTTTACAACTGAAAAGGATTTTTAAAAATGCATTTACTTTTAAAAAGAGTCAGGGACTGAGAATTGTTTTATATTAGTTAAGTCACTGAGGAATGTCATTTAAGAAATTTGTTGAAGTCAGTCATTCTCTGATGGATGTCAAAAATAGGGATCCATATTTTAAGAAAGAGGCATGCCCCCAATTTTTTTTTCTTGCCTTAGGTCAAGTGATATGGCCCTCCCATATTGATCCATCTATTTATCTATGCCTGAAATGGCTTTTCTGAAGGCAGTTCTTCTCTGCATGACTGACTAACAGTGCTGTTTCTAGTGGAATACGTTTTCTTTGTCCCTGTGTCTTCTGTGTTCTCTTGTGTTTAAAGTCACTCAGGAAAAGGGAGAGGAAGAGAATGCATAACATACATATGAAATGTGGAGGGCCGTTCCATCAATTTGTCCTCCTAAGTATGTACTTTCATATGGTGTCTTCCTTGCTGGGGTTTTGATGTATGATGTGATTTGTATATTTTCTCAAAATGAGAGGTAAGGAAGTTGCGTAGTGTAGTGAAGTGAGATGTGGAGCCTGCATAGTGCTGAAAGGCCAGGGGACAAAGTTTTATACTTAATAAGTATATGAATAGTCAAGAAATTATTGGTAGGATAGCTTAAGTGATATATTGCTTGTTATTTACAATCTAGATTGGATGATTTTGAGGACAAAAAGTGATAAGAATGAAGTTCTTAATAACCTGAAAGGAGAATAGGAAAATTTCTGTTCCATTCTCAGACAACTGCCGTTCAAAGTAAAACTGTATCTATTTTACTTAGCCTAGCAGTATGAAAAATTTAAAAATTAAGAAGCATTTTCTCCATATAAAATAAAATTAAAATTAAATTATTATAGTGGACTTTAGGTCAGTATTAAATCAGACAAACTTTAAAAAAAAATTAAATTGGACTCTGATTGTGCCATTGTCACAAATAAACGTAACATCTGAAGAAGTTAGGCCATCATTTAAGAGTGGGCAGAGACATGCCAAATGTAATTAATTTTTAAAAATTTCTTATTACAGTGTACTCCTGGTGAGAAGTGTAACTTTTACACTGCTGAGTTGAGCAAACTGTGGAAAATTTTGTTTTCTTTTGTGCATTTTCCCTCCCTTTTTGTTAAAAGTTGAGAGTATGGAGGTTTGCTATGTTACAGATAAGCTGTAAAGAACTACTTCAGTATATTTGGGTGCATAGTAGGAGGTGATTCTGGTGCAAATGGAAGAGTACACACCACACAGGCTAAAGGGCATACATTGCTTTAACAAATCATGTTCTAGATAACTAGAATAAAGATGGTGAAAAGCCCATAAATAGCTAATCTGTCTTTATGAATTAGGACAAACTTTTCTGATCAAATTGTGACCAGATGTGCATATAAAGCACAAGCATTGCAAAAATGGCTAAAATTATGATGAAGAAAGGTAAGACAGAGCAATTTTCATTTTGTTTGTAATTTGAACAAAACTTGGAAATATGAGCACCATACTAAAAAGTGGCAGCCATATTAAACAATAAAAAATAAAAAGCTTGTATCAGACCAAAGGTGCAAAGTTTCACAGATTTGAAAGCTAGTGCCATAAAGGCAACTCCAATTAGGCTCATTATGCTGTATTTTTTATCAAGTATGGAGAATCAAGCATGCATTTCTGACATCAGGACTTTAAATTAATTTCCTTTTAAATTTCCCTGCAAATGATACTGGAGATTCTGGAGAATTGCAATTATGGAACTTCTTTGGCAAACATATTTTTTAGGCTAGTTTCACCCAAACACCTATAGACACCTTGGTTTGAAATCTTGCTTAATAAGGTGAGTTAACACCATTAAAATGTTGGTTAGTCAGCACTTGTTGAAATCAAAAGCTTGTTACCAACTTTACTTTAAATGTATAGCCACTTATAAACCTGCACAAATGTTAATAATCTATGTATAGTGGTAATCTGACCATTAATGACGTCCCAAGTAATATGATATATGAACAATACTGATTCAGCCTCATTGTAAATAAGTGATCTGGCAAAACACAAGGTAATTTTCAACCCCTTTTTACAAAGACAAAGCAAATACTTGTGAAAAATGCAAAGAGATGGTGTGTTACAGTAGAGTTGCACAGTGCTCATGTCTATTGAATACACTTTCAAACTTTATGAAATAAGATCATCATGGATCTTCCTGTAATCTTTGTGACTGGATCCTGCTAGCAGATCCTAGCAAAAATCTAGTAGTTTGTCTTACTTAAGTAATTCTAAGGGCTCTCTGTTGCAAGCTGTATTCCTTCACCATTCATCAGGTCTTTGTTTTGTGGTATCATAAGCTCTTATTACTTCAGATTGGGAAACTATTCCATTTTCATCTTGAGAGAATGCATAGCCATCTGCAGATAAAAACAGAAAATAGTTAAACTCTGATTAGTGTTTCAGATATTCTATAGAATTGGAAGACTTCAAATTTCAGTGAAACCAAATCAAGATATATCACATCTACTATTTCCCCCCATCCACTAGGCCAGTAACCCTGTCAAAGAAGGCAATTAGATTGGTCTGGCATGATCCGGTTCTTGAGAACAGCTTACAAACTGTTTAATAATTTGTTTCAGTATCTTTCCAGGTATCAAACGTAGGTATAGACTAGTCTGTAATTCCCCAGGTTGTCTTTGTTTTATATTTGCCCTTCTCTAGTCCTTTGGGACCTCACCTGTCCTCCAGGAGTTCTCAAAGATAATTGCTAATGGTTCTGAGATTGTTTCCACTACTTCCTGTAGTACCCTAGGATGAATTTCATCAGGCCCTGATGACTTGGATACATCTAACTTAACTAAATATTCTGTAACCTGTTCTTTCCCTATTTTGGCTTCCATTTCTTACCCCTTGTTGTTAATATTAATTATGTTGAATATCAGGTCACCATTAACCTTTTTAGTGAAGACTAATACCTATTTTGCTTCAAACACCTCAGCGTTCTTGAGGTCATCAGTTATTACTTCTCCTTTTCCACTAAGTAGTAGACCTATGCTTTCCTTTGTCTTTCTCTTGTTCCTAATGTACTTAAATAACCTTTTCTTATTGCCTTTTATGTCCCTTGCTAGGTGTAACTCATTTTGTGCCTTAGCCTTTCTCATTTTGTTCTGACATGCTTGTGCTGTTCTTTGGTACTTGTCCTTAGCAATTTGTCCATATTTCCACTTTTTGTAGGATTTCTTTTTGATTTTCAGGTCATTAAAGAGCTCAGATGGAGGCATATTAGCCTCTTACTAGTCTTCCTATTTTTCATTTGTATTGGGATACTTTGCAGTTGTGCCTTTAATACTGCCGCCTTGAGAAACAGCCTGCTCTCTTGAACGTGTTTTTCCCTTAGATTTTCTTCCAATGGAACCTTACCTACTAGTTCTCTGAATTTGATAAAGTCTGCTTTTTTGAAGTCCATTGTCCTTATTCTTCAGCTCTCACTCCTTCCTTTTCTTAGAAATGATGACATCTATCATTTCACGATCACTTTCACCCAAATTGCCTTCCACCTTCAGATTCTCTACCAATTCCTCCCCACTGGTCAGAATGGCTGTCCCCCAGGTTAGTTCCTCCACTTTCTGGAACAAAAAGTTGTCCCCAAACATTCCAAGAAATTACTGTGAATTTTGTGTTTTGACATATTACTTTTCCAACAATTATCTGGGTAGTTAAAGTCGTTCAGTACTACCAGGTCTTGTGCTTTGGATATTTCTGTTATTTGTTCTAGAAATGCTTCATCCACCTCCTCTTCCTGATTTGGTGGTTTACAGTACACACCTACAATGATGTAACCCCTTTCATTTTTAGCCAGAGACTATCAACTGGTCTGCCTCCCACCTCCTTCTGGACTTCAGAACATGTACATATATTCTTGATGTATAATGCAACAACTTCCCGCTTTTCACCTTGCCTGTCCTTCCTGAACAAGCCATACCACTCTATACCAATATTTCAGACATGAGATTTATCCCACATGTGCTACACAAATATATATACCGGGGTCGGCAACCTTTCAGAAGTGGTGTGCCGGGTCTTCATTTATTCACTCTAATTTAAGGTTTCGTGTGCCAGTAATACATTTTAACGTTTTTAGAAGGTCTCTTTCTATAAGTCTATAATATATAATTAAACTATTGTTGTATGTAAAGTAAATAAGGTTTTTAAAACATTTAAGAAGCTTCATTTAAAATTAAATTAAAATGCAGAGCCCCCCGGACCGGTGGCCAGGACCCGGGCAGTGTGAGTGCTACTGAAAATCAGCTCGCGTGCCACCTTCGGCACGTGTGCCATAGTTTGCCTACCCCTAATATATACTATTACAGATGCAGTCATATACATTGTTTTTGTCAGATCTAACAAAAACCATTTCATATATATATATATATATTTTCAATAGGTGCCCTTCCTCTTTGGGAAAATCAAAATCAAAACAATTTCAGGATGACAGTCCAAAGTTTACATTATCATACTTAGTAATAAAAGCTGTTTGTAATTCAAACTTAGTGTTTTAACACCACACAGAACAGATTTGTCCTTTCTTAAAATATATCAGTATATTAGGCATATTTTTGTGTGTGTTTGTTTTAGGTAGATATCTTGTAAAAAGTGTTTTTAATAGTCCATTGTAGCAGAAATCAAGATAGTGCATTTATGACAAACAATTTTAGTGAAGTATTGTTTTATGTCTATATTTTGAAACCACATGTTATTCTTTTTAAACACTGAACACTTACGAAGCAAGTTTTGCTGCAGAGATTCAGAGCGGTACAAGTTCACAGGACTCTTCTTAAAGACATTCTTCAGTAGTTGAGCTCTTTCAGTTAAGCTAGAAAGAAAGTGGAAATATGTCAATTTATGAATAATAATGTATAGTTTTTCCATGGGACAATAAACAAGGGCTGGCAAACTTAAAAACTGCCCATTATAAGGTAGGAAAAAATTAGTGATCAATCTTGTATTTAGGTTGTACCTGACCTAATTATTATTAGACATATGATTAAAATGGTGGCAAATTAAAATATTTGAAATACTGGGTTTATGTTTGTAAGTTTCCTGGGGAGAGACTGGTTTGTGGTTATGTGTTTATACACTGACTAGCATATTGGGGACTCTAGGTGTAACCACAATACAAATAAATAAACTAACAATACTATTAAAATATTGAAGTGCCAGATTCTGCCTGGCCCTTTTGGTGTGCAGTGTAAGGGAAGGGGATAGAGACTTCCCCAACCCAGCATGACCTGCATAAAGGCCAGGCAAAACTGCAACCCCTACATACTAGGAAGTGTAAGGATTACTCCCTACCTGCCCAGCTACTGTGCCCTAAAGGGGATGGGAAGTGCAGGGAGGAGATAGCGCTAAGGCCATTTGGCTGTGTCAGCCAGCCACATGTGTGTTGGAGTATGCTGCCTCTGTGAAAGGAGTTGCAGTGTGTGCACTTCTGGTGAGCTCTGGAAACTCTCAGAGGGCATTCTGCTTCTCTGGCACATTATTCCACTGATCCTTAATACAGGATATGTACAATTTACATAATCCAGCCCTTAATAATTATCTCCAAAGCAGAGTTGCCAAGAATTTTTGAAATTGTTCAAGATCTGTCCCTGGGAAACAGGTGCCGTGGATAGATGATCCACTATTTTTAGAGACCGGGGTTTGAGTCTGGACTAGATACCAAATTTAAAATGGTTAGTGGCCTGATGGTAACATACATTACTTGTTTTGGTAAAGTTTTTTTTTTTTTTAAAAGAAAACATTCTACAAGTACATTGATATAAAGTAACAATCCATTTGGACAAATATAAACAATCTGCCCTGTTTACTATTGTTTCATAGATTTCAAACATGTTTGATAATCTGAAGTACATTACAATTAAATGATAGTGATTAACATTTTAAAGCTGAACAGCATATCTAAATAAGAGAAATCAGCACTATTTTTGTTACTGGAGGTGTCTGATTGCCTTGCTACAAATGAGTACTGCACTTTACCAAGTTGTTTTCAGAGATGCTAAGTAAATAGTAAGGGACACATTTTCACAGATATTTGCATGCGTTTACAATGCAACTAGTAGGTGCATGGTCTTTTGTGCACAAAGTATTTTCAAAGATTGATGTGGACACCTAGGCAGGTTGAAAATTAAGCTAGAACTAAATTGTAGGTGTACATGCAGATTTCTGGTAACATACAGATTGCTGGGAGTTTAAAGCAGGGCTTCTGTGTGTCATCCAGTTATATACTGTCCATTCTTCTCCCTCCTAAAACTCTGCAACTTAGAGTAGCACCTCATTACTATTTGTGCTGCTACTGCAAAATATACTGGAATATGGTCCAGACAGCTCTTCACCTGAGCACAAGTAGAAAAAAAAGGGTGGTGCTGGGGAATGAATGGCAGTTTTAACCAATCGGCTACACAGGCACTGGTTGGAGGTTACAGGGTTTGAGGTTTTCAGGAAACAAACAGGCTGTCTCCTTACAATGTATTTTTCTTTCCAAATTCTTAACGTTTCCCATGGATAAGACCCTAATTTAGTGACTAGAAAATAGTGGACTGGCCATAGCATAGAGAGCTTGCCAAAACATGATAAATATACTTTCTGATAATTTTAAGAAGATTTACTGCAGGGAATTGGGAAGGAATGTAGATGAGGACTGGGAATGGTATTACACAGGCTTTTCAGGCAAACCACAGGAACTATGCCCTGAACTGGGCCTCAGTGTCTGACACCACAGTGCTGAATGTTTTGTCTTCTGTGTGTGAGCTGCTTTATCAACATGACCTAGGGTGCCCAGATAAAATTCAGAATGGAACATTTTGAATTCATGCTGCCTGCTGAAGCCTTAGAGCTGTGAAGAAATTGTTTCAGTTATAACAGTGTTCATAGCAATCTTGGGAACCCTAGTAAGCTAAGTTAGGATGTACTGTGAAGTGTTTTCATTGATTTTTAAGGCCAGAAGGGACTATGGTGATCATCTACTCTGACCTCCTGCATAACACAGGCCATAAGATTTCCCTGAATTAATTTCTGATTCAAGTCCAACAGTTGTGATTTAACTAGAGCACATCTTTTAGATAAAACATTTTTTGTGACGGAGCATCCACCACAACCTTTGGCAAGTTGTTCCAATGGTAATTACCATTAAATGGTTAAACACTATTTAAAAATGTGTGCCTTATTTCTAGTCTGAGTTTGCCTACCTTCAACTTCTGGCCATAGGATCTTGTTATACCTTTGTCTGCAGGATTGAAGATCCCTCTATTAAGCAAATTTCTGTTCCCAATGCAGGTATTCAACAATGTTCAGAGCCTCTGAGGGGCTGGCGGTAAGGGACATCTAGGTATATTCAGAGCCCACACTAAAGATAAACTATACCTCTCCTAATAGGCTCCCTTTTGTTCTGGCAACCTCTGCTCTAATGAGATCCACAGTGCCACATTCTATCCAACGCTCTAACCCTGGTCACTAGAATGGTGCCTACAGAACAAACATGATTATCTCCAGCTTGTGGCCTAGAATAAGCCATCAGATGGGTATTTTTGCATATGTAAGCTCTTGAGAATTGGGCCCTAAACGTGCACACTTTAAGTTCATATTTGAATACTAGTTATGGAACAATTTCTTATTGGTAGTTTGTGTATAATGGCGACTGAACTATATAGGGCTCAATATCTGAACTGAAAATGTAATTGAAGACAGACAGACATCTTAGATAAGAAATGTACTATACTCTCAACCCATACTGTATTTTCAAATACATAGGGACCCAATTCTGCACTCCTATTCACCTGAATAGGTGTTGTAGAATAATGCTGTTTACTTGTAACTATCTTTCAAATGAGTTCAAAATGAGTTCTGAAAAGAAACTACATCTATCAGAGCGAAATGTAATATAATGTGAGGTGTGATACAAAAGCAATGCTAGGTGGCAGTACCTCAACATTTGTGCTAATTAGGTGCACTAAGAGGCACAGGCTGAACATTAGCACCGTTCAAATACATGAAGTGTGTGTATTCTTAAATAACTTCTATCTTGTATGGTTTAAAGATTTAAATAAACTAGTAATTAAATGCATCTTATTACATGTAAATTAAGATGAGCAAGAACAGATTAAAATTTGCAACCATCTAAAATGCTTATTGCTTTATATATTCCTATTACATTTCTAGTTTAAGAATATTTAAAAGTGGCTTACATAAAAAGATAATATGACTATATTAAGAAGAGGCACTTGTGACATACAAGTATTTCAATACACCTGCACAAGTCAAGGTAACTAGTCATGTTACTGTTCACATATGCCCAATTCAATGCCAGTAATAATTTTTACTTATGTAAAAATATTTTTTGTAAGTGATGTTAATACTGAAATAGTACACATTTTAAGAGTTGGGTGTGAGGTTGGGAAATGTTTTTTGGCAATGAAGGTCTGAAATAATGGTTTACTTTAAAAACACTTATCCTCTTACTTTTAGTCATTTCAGTTTTAGGCACAAGAGGTTCTTGGCATATCAGTTACAATGGATCTGATAACAAAGTCAAGCTGCCTGTTGTGCAAACTACCTGTTTTATTGAGGCAGTCACATTCTATAGGCTCCCATAGGCTTCTCTGGTCAGTGATGTTAAAACATTCAAGTTCTCTTTCAGTTAGAAAAGTTACTGTGTAATAATGGGCACCTTCTTGCTCAATCTATTTTTTTACTTTGCTGATAAAAATGAATTTGTACTACTGTTAGGTGTATTGCTTACTGAAGTACAGTAAGAAAAATTGGGCAGAAAAATTCAGATTGCAGAATCTTTATTACTGGGAGGGATGTAAGATTTAATAAGAACATTCATATTGAGTTTGCACAGATCATAATTAAAAATACACCTCTACCTCGATATAACGCTGTCCTCGAGAGCCAAAAAACCTTACTGCATTATAGGTGAAACCGCGTTATATCAAACTTGCTTTGATCCACCGGAGTGTGCAGCCCCACCCCACCCCCCGGAGCACTGCTTTACCACATTATATCCGAATTCATGTTATATTGGGTCGCGTTATATCGGGGTGGAGGTGTATCTCTTGACTTCAAACCTAAGAAATCTGATATTGCAATCACTGAGAAGAAAAAATATGAAATTTCTAGAAGGTCATTTTTAGAATTAATTTTCACGATATGACCACCTTTTAAAGTACATGATATGTACAATTCAAACATTATTTTTAAAAATAAAGAACTTTTTTTGTTTCATATAAGCACTGGCAGTAAAAATTGGTGAGAAATTTTTGCAACTTCTTTGAGGATTTCCATTAGGTGTGTTCAAATCAAAATAGAGAAGGGTGAGGATGTGACTGAAAATATGAGGAACATCTCTAGAGATTATTTATTCCATTCTTATAGACCTTTCTTTTACAACATACAATACTAAAATGTAAAATGCAATGAAGATCACTCAAAAAATAAAACATTTTAGATAATGCCATTCTAAATGGCATTTTAATCCTCATTTTTACAAAGATCTTATCAGAGTATTCAAAAGAATGTTCAATAGGAAAAAGTACCATTTCTATAACTTTGCAGTCTTATTCCTATGAAACATTTATTCAAATACATGCAATGTCAGGGCAAGAAAAGTATTACCATCTGTATTGGACAAACGTGGTAGTTGGTTTCTACGTCAACAAATAGCAGTGAAATAATTAACGTTTTTGGAATTTAAATAGTTAACATCTATTTAGAATTAATGACAGAAATTCAAACAGAGGGTCAAATCCTGAACTATTTGTATTTGTGAGGTGATATTTTTATTTTATGTTATGTTACTTTGCAGACAAGAGGAAATGAATTTGTCAGTTATCTCCTCCACATCTTTACAGTTCTCTCCTTTCCAGGCAGTGCTTCATATTCCCCCATAGTGAAAATTAATGTAGAATTTCATGTGAACAAACACATTTTTCTATTGCACTAAAGTAAAACACTAAGACACCAAAGGTATGCTAAAGCACCGCTAGAAAAAATAAGAGAATGCCATAACAACGTGCTGAAGAATATACAAGAAATGTGTCAGAAATAACTGGTCAGTCTTGTGCCATATATTATACCCCAAGAGTAAAAATCCTATGAGATGCTATTTTTAAAGCAGCAGAATTATAAGTAAGTAGTCATCACAGGATTAGAACTCTTGTGATCTTAAGCCTCCACTGAAATGAGTGGCAAGCCTGGACATATAAAACCCAAGAATGAGAATCATGTAAGAGGTTATCTTCAGAGAAGCAGAATCATACATAAGTAATCTTCCCTTCTCTGCAACCAAGACTGGGGTATCAGAGTTGGTTTCACTTCTCCTCTGCACTTTTCTCGTGACCATGGCAATGAAAGGAAAAGAAGGGAAATTACAGAGAAGGTTGTAAGGAACATAAAATGTATCAATCTCTATTGTTAGTGGATCCCAATATCTCCTTGTGGGATAGAACCATTTTGCAGTTGTGGCTCATGGCAAACACATTTATTATTGGAGTTCTCCACATCCTTCAAATCTGGTAAAATATTTGTTGATTGAGGCTACATTCCCTCTGGAATGGCTGAGACAATTAATATTGAATTTCCTGGATATGACAATTACTCTGACAGCTCAAAGATTCTTTTTAGCCCATTTTAGTATGGGTATTGCATACCTAAGGAGGGCAGCATTTTTTGTCCCTTGATTGCAATCACTACAGTATTTTCTGAACAGACTAGAACCAGATTCAGTGAAATATGAGGATTTTCATTTCCAGTCTGTTGATATTAAAGTGTTCTCACTATTTAACCACTTGCTCTGCACAGATGTCTGGTGCATATAGGCTGCTACGACATAGGAGATTTACTGTTGGTTATTACAATGGTCCAGTGTAAATTGTTAATGAAGGTTGGTCCACCAGATCAGAGACTCCTGACTTTCATTTTCTCAAATAAAGAGTTTCTTCTACAGAGAATGATATTTTCACCATGTAATGTGAGTAGATATTAAGGCTGTCGATTATTCGCAGTTAACTCACACAATTAGCTCAAAAAATTAACCGTGATTAAAAACATTAATTGTGATTAATTGTACTATTAAATAATAGAATACCAATTGAAATTTATTAAATATTTTTGGATGTTTTTCTATATTTTCAAATATATCGATTTCAGTTACAACACAGAATACAAAGTGTACAATGCTCACTTTATATTATTTTTTATTACAAATATTTGCACTGTAAAAATGATAAACAAAAGAAACAGTATTTTTCAATTCACCTCATACAAGTATTGTAGTGCAATCTCTTTATCATGAAAGTGCAACTTACAAATATAGGTTTTTTGGTTATATAACTGCACTCAAAAACAAAACATAAAAACCAAGTACATAAAAAGTTGTTACTAGGAGGAAGGAGAAGAATTGTTCTTCTTAATCTCTGAGAATAGGACAAGAAGCAATGGGCTTAAATTGCAGCAAGAGAGGTTTAGATTGGACATTACGAAAAACATCCTGTCAGCATGGTTAAGCACTGGAATAAATTGCCCAGGGAGGTTGTGGAATCTTCATCATTGGAGATTTTAAAGGACAGATTAGACAAACACCTATCAGGTATGGTCTAGATAATACTCAGTCCTGCCATGAGTGCAGGGGACTGGACTAGATGACCTCTCGAAGTCCCTTCCAGTCGAATGGAAAACTTTAGAGTCTGCAAGTCCACTCAGTCCTACTTCTTGTTCAGCCAATCGCTAAGAGAAACAAGTTTGTTTACATTTATGGGAGATAATGCTGCCCACTTCTTAACGACAATGTCACCTGAAAGCGAGAACAGGCATTCGCATGGCACTGTTGTAGCTGGCATCACAAGATATTTACGTTCCAGATGCGCTAAAGATTCATATGCCTCTTCATGCTTTGGCCATTGTTACAGAGGACATGCTTCCATGCTGATAACACTTGTTAAAAAATTATGCATTAATTTAATTTGTGACTGAACTCTTTGGGGGAGAATTGTATGTCTCCTGCTCTGTTTTACCCGCATTCTGCCATATATTTCATGTTATAGCAGTCTCGGATGATGACCCAGCAAATATTGTTTATTTTAAGAACACTTTCACTGCAAATCTGACAAAATTCAAAGAAGATACCAGTGTGAAATTTCTAAAGATAGCTACAGAACTTGACCCAAGATTTAAGACTCTGAAGTGCCTTCCAAAATCTGAGAGGGACGAGGTGCATGCTTTCAGGAGTCTTAAAAGAGCAACACTCTGATCCAAACCTACAGTACCCAAACCACCAAAAAGCAAATCAACCTTCTCAGGGTGGTATCTGACTCAGATGATGAAAATGAACATGCATCGGTCCACACTGCTTTGTGACACTGTAAACAAGCGGGCATTATCTCCTGCAAATTGTAACCAGACTTGATTGTCTGAGTGATTGGCTGAAGTAGAACTGAGTGGACTTGTAGGCTCTAAAGTTTTACATTGTTTTATTTTTGAATGCAGTTATTTTTTTGTACATAATTGTACATTTGTAAGTTCAACTTTCATGATAAAGAGACTGCATTACAGTACTTGTATTAGGTGAATTGAAAAATACTATTTCTTTTGTTTTTTACAGTGCAAATATTTGTAATAAAAAATAAATATAAAGTGAGCACTGTACCCTTTGTATTTTGTGTTGTAACTGAAATCAATATATTTGAAAATGTAGAAAGCATCCAAAATATTTAAATAAATGGTATTCTATTATTAATAGCACAATTAATCGTGATTAATGTTTTAAATCGCTTGACAGCCCTAATATTAATACAAAGATCAGCCAGGACTAAGGCACCAAATTAAAACAAGAAATCATTAAACCAAAGAACTAAACAACTTGTATGGAGGATGAATGGGGCCAATGAGGATGTCTTTGCAGCAAGTGAAACAATTTTCTGAAGTCTTTTCTGGAGGCTTTCTTAAGATTAATGCAAGCTCACAGATGAACTAGATTGTGAAATGGTTCCAGAACACTCTTATGGATTTATGATCATCTTCAATGATAAAAGAAAATGTATCTGTTTGTAAAAACATTACCCTAATAACAGAAGCTGAAGAAGAAAATACTTTTGGACACAAGAGGACGATATGGTTGACTGGAGAGAAGGAATGAGACTCTTCCCAGCAAAACACTAGTTGATATAAACCACATGCACACATAGGGCAAAATGATTGCTAGTCTCTGGAAGCACAGTGAGGTTCACCTGAGCTATAACAAGCACAGGGGACCTGGAAGGAGATTTAGTGAGATGGAGGGGTGTCTGTTTCCCAGACAACTGAACTGAAATCAGCAGTCTGGGAACACAGTAGAGATGGGAACAGTGCTGCAAGATTCAGCAGCAAAAGAAGCACACTGATTTACTCTCTCCCAGACCCTTTGCAAAGGTATTCCTTTCATCATTCTTTCTGCTACTGCAGCAAAATGTTCTTGTCTGTTATTTTCTGTCTCTTCTTCAGTATAATTCTTTGCCATTCTTCTCTAACTTTTGAATAAGCTTTTATTTCTTCAAGTCTCCTGAAATAATATTCCTTCTTCCGTTTCAACCTTACATGCCTGGCACTGGGAAGAGTGCAAGCAGTCAGAGGAATGCACTTAGTGGAGATTTAAGTTTGATTTATTTCTTACCTGTTTTAGGTTTGTCTAGTGCATTTTCCGTTACTTGATTTAATATATGAAGTAAGACAGAGGTTCTTTAGATTGGTGTTACATACCTAAGTCAATTTGTTTTCTTTAATGTCAGCAAACTGTGCAGAGATTTTGCTATTTTCCTTTAGGCCCTTAATCCGAAAGGCTTTTGACTGATTTTAACAGTTGTCCTTAGGCAAAGTTTATAAATGTAGCTGTTAATGAACCAAGTTCTAACTTGTTTTGTCTCAATTGTGAACACTGCCAAAGCAGCAAAACAAGATTTTAAAACCAGGTTCTGTTAGTATTTGGTTTAATCCACAATGACTAGCCAAATTTGGCAGAACTTGGTTCAGCCAGAAATGAACAAACTCAGTTGAAAACCTTTTGTAAATAATTCCTGAGGCCCTGAACTTTCAAAAAGATGCACACAGTTGGATTCTTGTACCTGCAGAGAACCCCATCCATGTGGATGCAAGTGTCTGTCTGCTTGCATCTTACTGCAAGATCAGAGCCTTAGTTTCTTGATAGTTTGTATAATGGGACTATGAACATTCAACAGCAAGAAATTGTTTTAAAAAGATCAATCTACATGTATTTACAGTACCTCTTGCCATGCACAACTGCCCCTGGATCTTGAGATTTTGCTTCCAACTCCTGAACTTCATCTACCAGTGTCTTAAAAGTAGCTCTCTTGATTCTGCAATATGAAGTGCTTTCAGATTTACTCTTGCTGAAACCATAATATATGTCTTTTTCAAGACTCTAAAATAGAAATTTACAAATTCATTTTTGCCAAGTGATTTCAACTTAAATTTTGAAAGGAGAAATTTCAAAGAAGCCTCAGTTCTAAATAATACACTTTGTCAGCTGTTATGCTAATCTCAAACAACAGAAGTTATCAATTAAAAGTTCTGATTAACAAAAATATTTAAAAAGAAATAAAGTAGTGGTACATTGTGGCAAGATTTGTAAACTACAAACAAAGTGAGTCATAATTTGAAAGAATCAATGAAGCTCTTTATATTTTCTTAAACAAAACTGGCCAATACTTAGAAAAATTAAAACTTGACAATAATTTTCCTTATAAATGTTAACAGTTCTATACTTACACTTTGTATACTACGTCAAAAAGCAAAGCTGTCACAGGAATACATAACAGACCCATCCAAAAGACTCCAGAGCTGAACAACATAACTGCCTGGATAGATAAATCACAAAAATGATACTCTTATAGAAAAATAGCAAAACATTTAGACATCTCAGCATTTTCTTTGCTCAAAGTATCAAAATCGAATTCAACCAAACTTTGCTGGGCTCTCTAATACAATATAAAAATTACTGGGCCCGGGGAAAGTCCCTCAAACACTTAATATGTAAGTAAATGCTACTCATGTTAAAAGCTTGATGGAAAGTTCAAACTGTTCAGTTCTTTAAAAATAAAAAACAAACAAAAAACCCCCCTAAAACCCAGTTTAACACCATCCCATTTCTAATACTAATAAAGAATATTATTAAAATAAGATATAGCAATTTAAAATACTGTTAAAGCTTTGAGAACATGTTCTACTAGCACTCCTATTTGCTGTCAACCCTAATATGAGATAATGGATACCGAAAAAGATATCTGTCCTTACAATTGTCATACATCTCCCAGTACAGCACCCATTACTACTAAACTGACTACTGTTTAAATGTTTTGTTTATAATTCAGAACTGCAAAAATAATGAGAAATTACGTATACTTCGCCTGCTTTCCTATAATCCTTTAAGAAAACATCTAAACAAAAGCTGTTTTTAAAATAAAGCAAATTACTGCAAAAATAAAATACTTTACTACCAACACACTTTTTGGCGTTTAGTTAGGTGTATAATTTAGTCTTTATTTTTTACTGTCAGAAGGGAAACCAGAATTTCTCCTGTCCATGTTAATTAACTTGTTTCTGCACACCTGTTACAACCAAAGACAAAATAAGTAATACTCTCTAAGCAAAATTAGTATAAAGGGCATTAAAATAGTCTTAATTTGCCTTTGTAACACATGCCAAGCATCTACATCAGAGATATTATGATTGCAACGAAAATAATCTATGATTAATAAATTGTCAGTTGTTTGTAATTAGTATATTAAAAATGCCTTTGTAATACAATTAGATTTCACAGAGATTAAGAGTAACATTGCTACACAACAGCATTTTAATTCTTTGATTTCATTTCTTGAAGTCTTGTTGCTTCTAAAGGTTAAATTTGCAGCACCTAATTGAAATAATAAACAAACTGCAAAATTTTACTAATATTAGCAATACCCCATTTAGGGGAAAAATGCAGACATTTTGAATAAGTAGCTTAAATACTACTTTTTTTTTAAGCACACAAATTAAAGTTTGTTTCAGATCTTTTTGTGGTACATTACTTATGGTCTAGAAAGAGACAGTCATTTTCACAAAGTCTTACTATAATGTAGGTAGCAAATATAGCCCTATTTACTTTCAGAGTGCATGTAGATACATGTATTCTTTGGAAAACTTAAAATTTTACCCAAGCTGCAAACTGCAAATGTACCTTTTTTATCTACATCCATGTTTTATATGTATAGTAGCTATTACAGGTGACTGAGGATGTCCTGAGCACTTTATTTTTTAGCCAGAATAATTACTATAAACAAATTTATAAACTCTGAATATAATATAATATATATAATAATGCTAGGATTAAAATAACTACAATTCACAACTTCAACCAAAAAGATCTTTTTAGATATCTGTAACAAAACAGAGAAAAATTTATTCACATAAAAGTCACTTGATATTATAACCAAAACATGACCCTTGACATGCTTGGTGACACGCTCACTTCTTAAAATCAATACTAATAGGAAATGCCTATCAAAACTATATTTTGTAAAAGCTTTTTAAGTTTAAGTTTAAGTAACAGTTATATAAACCAACAGTTTCCTAAACAAAAAATGGCAGAGAAAAAACACAATTTGATTTGATCTGAATCACTTTATATTATTAATTTTAATAATATTTTTAGTTTAGGGTAACAGCAAAGAACTATACTTGCTTTAGCCACTCTATTAAATGTTTCCTAGTGAAACAGCAAAAGTGATAATGTAGGTCTTAGGATGTTAATTCTGACCATTGTAATGCTAACTATGAATGAAGCAACAACTGGCGCCTACTATTCAGTCCATCCAGCCTTTAGCTTTACAAATGAACAACATGAATTGAGAAAAAAAGTTTTTCTGCGTCATATTTGAAAGCCTGTCAGATTTTTTTTTCTTTTGCAGAGTTAATCCAAACCTAAAAGATTTAAAGCCGACACTCGCATTAAAGACAGAGGGCCTCTTTGTATTTTTTGGATGAAGAGGGAAAAAATAAAATCCCACAGAGGTATTTCCTTCCTTTCTGTACAAGAAAGCTCTCCCCTCACTCTGTAGAAACCATTTTTGTCTCTAACTTTTCACATCTCTCTACACATAGGCAGGTCATCTGGGAAATGGCAAACCAATCCTTTTCAAACAATGGCACTAACAGGAGCAGCCTGTTCTGGGGATGGACTCTGGCTGCCTCTGTTCGTGGTTTACAAATTGTTCCTAATGTGTGAGATTTGTGGTCAATGCCAAGTTTTTTTTCCCCTTTAGGCCTTGTGAAACCAAATGGAATCTTCCACAAAAGTGGCTCCCAGGGGAATTCAAAAATAATCTGAAGTTAGAGTTAGAAAGCCTGGTAAATTGTAGGACTAACAGGTCCCAGGGGGAAAACAAATAATTGTTGTCTAAGTAGCATGGATACGCTGCAAATGTTGACTCTCAAAATTAAGACTTTCTAAAATAAATAAAGATAGCTCATAAATGTAGCTTTTATGGAATTTTTTCCTGCTGCTGTTTGAGTTTTGATTAAAGAAAAGAAATTCCTGAAGATTGTTACCATATTGCTTTTAAATTCAGTAGACTATTAAAAGCCTTGCCTACAGAACTTTTTAAAAGCACTGAAGGATATGTACTATCAGAAAATTACATATCAAGTTGAAATGATTAGATAAGATATTCCCCCTCTCTTTACTATATTTATGAAACATTACAGATACATTCAGACAAATCATTTTTCAGGATGAGGATATCAGAAAAGCGAGGCAACAAAGTTGGAAAGAGCAATAAAACCATTCTGTGGAAAGGTTTATAAAGGCTTTTCAGTTTATCTAATCTAGCTATCATCACTGTAGTACTGGTATGTGAATGCCTCCCGAGTATTTAAGGATAGAAATAATAACAGTTTCTCCCTTCTTCTCCTTCTCATCTACAGAGAAATAACTTGATTAATTTATAGTTGGGTTTTGTGTGCGTGTGCATGCACACTAGTTAAAGAACTAACTGAGGCAAAGCTAAGCTGAAGAGGAGTTTTGCATTTAGTTCTCAATGCAGTGAGGTTAAAGGTCATTTTTATCTTTTCTGGTAGTTAGTTCCATAGCCCTTTCTTTATATTTACAGCTTAAAAAACAGAGCTCCCACTAAAGAAACCATATTAAAAGTATACCCCCCCAACCTGGTGGTACACAATACAAAGTAGAGGCCAACAATAAGGTGAGGAGAGCATCAGGAATGAAATATCAGGCAATCTGTCAGTAAGTGGAGAAGGAAGCAGTAAAAAACCATTGCTATCTGCAAAATCCTGAGGTCCTCACTCAAGCAAAATTCCTGTGAAATGAATAAGAATTTGCCCAAGCAAGGACTGAATAAAAACAGCAGGATTTTGTCCATGATTAATGAATATTAATAATATTTGATATCATCAGCACTTATTATTTTTAAAACTATATTTAGAAGGATTATTTATAGATAGGTACATAAACATAACTATGATTAGAAACACAGCTTTATGTGTCCTTTCCCCCACCGCCCAATTAGTATACAATGAGTTTTATTTTCAGATGAGTATCATTTTCATATAAACATACAGATTCAAAAAGGTACATGGTGTTGATTAAGACTTGGTGCACAAGTAGTGCAGGGTCTCATTTGATAGTTGTTCCTTCAAACCTTGTTCTTTTTCAAGAGATTGTAATGTTTTGGCCAGTAGTGCCCATTGGGCTGCACCTTTACCCTTCATGCCCTCAAGCCCAGCCACCAAAGGGCATAAACAGAGCATGATGACCAACCGATCCTCAATTCCTTCTGTGGCTGTGAGATGGAGTCGATTTAGCTGTGTTCCTGCCATTTGCAATTGCAATCCCTGTTTGTTTGTACTGTACATAGTTTCATTATAGGATAGTATAGGATAGCAGTGTAGACGTTCCTTCCTGGAGCCCAGGCACTGAGACGTGGGGAGGGTCACAGAGCCTGGGCACATCTACACAGCTATTTTTAGCCCTGAAGCATGAGACCTGCAATACTGAATCAGTTGACCTGGGCTCCGAGACTTGCTGCCACTGTTTTTTGCAGTGCAGATGTACCCTATGAGACCGGTCTCAGACCCAGAGAGATGAGATACACTGAAGTTGGCGCAGTCCCCAGCAAAAAGTGCCCTACATTACAGATGGGGATGTAATTTCCAGCTCGGGTAGACATACTCACACTAACTTTGATCAAGCTAGCATACTAAAAAAAGCAGTGTAGAGTGGCAGTGCGGGTGACAGCCTGGGCTAGCTGCCTGAGTACAATAGTGTCCAATACCCTAGGCATGTACTTGGGTGGCTAGCCAATGCTGCAGCTATACTGCTATTTTTAGTAGCTAGACATTATATCGCCAGCTGCACTGTAGCTATCCCACTGGTGTTCTCCTGCAACCTGCTGTTTTTGCCTCCTCCCAATCTGAAAGGGGCGGATCCCTGCACCACTTATCTAAGAAGCACAAAAGAGGAACCCCTGTTAAATGTACTTCTAAAAGAAAGAGAGATAAGTCTCCTCTTTCTACGGTTTTTAAAAAGAGCAGCTCAAGGCTGAGTCAAGGTTGCTCTGGTAGCTGCGAGGACTCAAGGGTCAGATCTCTGATACCCATTGTTATCTCAGACTTGTATAAGGTACTGCATCAGGGGCTTCCCATGCTGGAGCTAGGCTGTTCTCAGAGGTGGCAGATGACAGAACAAGGAGCAATGGTCTCAAGTTGCAGTGGGGGAAGGTCTAGGTTGGATATTACGAAAAACTATTTCAACAGGAGGGTGGTGAAGCACTGGAATAGGTTACTAAGGGAGGTGGTGGAATCTCCATCCTTCAAGGT
Source organism: Chrysemys picta bellii (assembly GCF_011386835.1). Taxonomy (NCBI): domain Eukaryota; kingdom Metazoa; phylum Chordata; order Testudines; family Emydidae; genus Chrysemys; species Chrysemys picta. The sequence goes on along the minus strand of NC_088795.1, from coordinate 97,592,464 downwards.
TTTTAAGGCCCAGCTTGACAAAGCCCTGGCTGGGATGATTTAGTTGGGGTTGGTCCTGCTTTGAGCAGGGGGTTGGACTAGATGACCTCCTGAGGTCTCTTCCCACCGTAATCTTCTATGATTCTATGGTGGCCAGCAGTTTGACCTTGGTGCTGACATTCTTGGTACTGGCCTATATCAGAACCACCGACTCTGGTACTGACCATACTGACTTTTATCTTGGTTTTCATGTCATTGGTATCAAGAATTATGGTACTGGCAGATTTGGCTATTTCAGCCCTTCCCGAATATACTTTACTGTCTTAATTTGTAACACTGATGGAGCCAGTACCACAGCCATTAATACTGGGATGTCTTTAGTCAACACCAAAAAGCTCCCTGAGAGTCTAAACTTCAGACCTGAATGAGTGCTGCTCGTCCTTTACAAGAGAAGATTCTTATTACTTATCTGTCTCAGATATCAGTGCACATGGCTCACTTCTTTATTCTCCTAGGGCACCCCCTCCATGACTCATTTTTCCAGTAGACTACAGAGTTAGGGGTCATAGTAATCTAAGGGTGTTCCAGGAAGACTTGCTGTCTAGTATCCCCTTCCTTGGTCAGTCACTCTGTAACCATATGGACTTCATTCCTGGCCTTAAGAGGCAGTGTGGTGTGTTCAGCATGTTACAAGGCATAACTTCTTTGCTGTATCAAGAGCAAGACCACCTTCTTCACAAGAGTTATCTAGAGATCATCCTCAACAACAACCGTTTCACGTTCCTGCTACAGAGATTTCACCAGCCCAAATTTCTGAGGAAGAGCAACTCCAGCACCAACCTGCTGAAATCATAACTGCTCACAAATCATCTTTGTCACCTGATGAAGAAGTGGTGCCACCCTCTACATCACCTGATGATTATAGGGCATTTCAGGATCTCCTTTGCAAAATGATGGAGGTGTTGGAGATCCCAACAGAATCTAGGAAAAAGCCCACAAATTGCTGGACATCTTACATTCTTCTCTTCCTGAAAAACTTGCTATGCCAGTCAATAAGGGCCTTCTGGAACTGGCTCAGTTATAGCAAACTCCAGCCTCCATACCTCCAACTATAAAAATGATGGACAGGAGACACCACGTTCCCTCTGTGGGTTTTGAATATTTTTATTTCCATCCTGCACCAGGTTCCTTGGCTGTCATGGCAGCTCAGGCGAGAACAAGACAAAAAACATTCAACTCTACTCCTAAGGCCAAGGAGCCAAAGCAGCGGGATCTTTTCATTAGGAAGAGCTATTCATCTGCTATTTACAACTTTGAATACCTAACTACCAAGTTCTAGATATGACTATTTTAATTGACACAGAGTATCAGACTTCTTGGATAAGATCCTGTCCAATTACAATCTAAAATAATAGATTGCAGTGGCTCAACTAACAGGAAGTACCTACCTGTTGGCTGCTACTGATGCATCATACTCTGCATCTAGATCAGTGATACTCAGACTGAGGCTTGCGAGTCGCAAGTGGCTCTTTAATGTGTCTCCTGCGACTCTTTGCAGCACATGATATTAAAACATTGGGTGATTTAACTATTTATCAATCAGGATGCTTTTACTATGTTATTAACCAATTGTAGTTGATAAAATAATAATACTTGGTCATTCATTTTGCTGTGAGAATGATCTGTCTGTCTATCTATCCACACACACACAAAATATTCCCCTTGTAATACTGTTTAAATATGAATATATAGTATTACAGTGAATGAAACAATGAATTCACACTACTGTGGCTCTTTTAGATAATGTTGATCATTAATTTGGCTCCTGAACCATTGCGGTCTGAGTATCACAGATCTAGATCAATGGCTACAGCAATCACCATGCATTATGCTTCCTTCCTTCAATTTTTAGGGATATCCATTGAAGTCCAAAATTTCATTATACCTTTTTGACTTGAGTAGCTAGTCAAAGTTTAGGGCCCTGAAGGTGTTCCAGTTGGAAGTAGAAATTGACAGTGGAGTCTGGACATTTCTTTGATGCAATGTTATTTATTTACAAAGTATGTACAAAGTCCAGTTCTCTGATCACAGGAGGAACCAAAACATGGTATAGCTTCTTTGCTTACGGTCCCAAGCCTCTTTACCAGCCCGAGCCCTAGAATTCCTTTCCCTAGCTTCTTCTAAGGTCATAAACCATGATTGTCTGTCTGTCTATTTCAATCTAACCTCTCTCTCTTTGGCAGATTCCCACACCCACCTGGTCAAACAATACACTGTGAAACCCTTTGCCATATGGTGTTAGTTTCTGGGCAGACCCCATGATGCCTTGTTTTAGGTGGATCTCTTTAACTGTCTCTCATAGCTCTCTTAAATGAAAGATTTATTCACACCCATCAGTTTAAATGAGGGTCAACCAATTCCATAACATAGTTGAACCAGCTCATAATGATACTATTGAAGACCTTCCCTTTGAGGGGAATGACTGTCTTAGTGCAAAAACTGATTAGGTGTTACACGTAAGGACTCTGGAGCAACATTATTTTCCTTTGGCATTTATACTCATCAGCCCGAGAGGAAACAATCCAGACACCAATTGCAGTCAAGACAGTTTTCTTTGTACGATCAGCCTTAACAAAGGCCACCTGATCTTCCCAGAAAGAGGCAGAGATTTCCTAGAAGGATCTTCTTCCATGGTAACCACTGCCATCACAAACCTGCTACTATCCTCAAAGCAGTCAGTTTGATGGTCATTTTGAGAGGTGTCCACAACCAACCTCAGAGTATCCTTATCATTTCCCTGCTCCTTTTAGGGATGATTTAGGTCACATCTACACTAAAAACATAAGTCAACCTATGTTGGGTCAACTTACAATCACTACAGTAATTACTCTGGTGGTTCATGTCCACACCTCCTTCTGTCGGTGGTGCGCGTTCTCACCAGGAGCGCTTCCACCAACTTAAGAAGAGCAGTGTGGGAGGCTGAGAGCCTGAGCTTTCAGCTCCACAGGCAGCTCCCCACCAGGAGCCAGGCTGCCCCTGGGGCTCTCAGCTTCCCACCGCAGTGGGCTCCCAGCTCTGCGCCCAGAGTCCAGCATTGGTACAGCCACCGGGCTCCTCATGGGGAGCAAGCAGGGAGCCCGGCAGCTGCCCTGAGGCTCCCAGCTCCTTGTGGGGAGCCCGGCGTCTGTCCGGAGGCTCCCGGCTCCCCGCAGGAAGCCCAGTGGCTGTCCGGAGGCTCCCGGCTCTCCGCGGGAAGCCTGGTGGCTGCAACAAGGCTCCCGGCTCCCTTCTGGGAGCCACTCAGACTCTGGGTGTAGAGCTCCCCACTAAAAGTCAGGCTGCGGAGGGAGCAGAGAGTCTAGGGGAGCAGCTGGGCTCCCTGTGAGGAAAAGGGAGCCAAGTGCCTACGGGCAGTATCAGGGCTCCCCGCAGGGAGCCTCAGTGCAGCAGGCTGGCTGCCAGCAGGGAGGGTGCAGCCCAGCTGGGAGTGGGGAGCCAAAGCAGTAGCTGGACTGGGAGCGGGGAGGCTCTGAGCAGGGCGGGCACAGCCCAATAGGTAACAGGGAGCCACGGGAGCACACAGGCTCTAGCTGGGCCCCTCATCCGCCCCAGTGACATCTTCCATTGTACTCTCTAGGCTATTATTTTTTCACCGCTACGCTTACAATATGTTAAAAAAAATTGTGATCTACACCATCTGTTGAAAAACAAATTTATCGAGACTGTTAACATTTTTTATTTAGCTGGTTTATGCTGTTTTTGCTTGGTTACTTATGTACTATAAGAAATTCTACATCATGCTACATATTGTAACTGTCACACCGCATATTTGCATTTTGTATCTGATTTAAAAAATATTTGAAGGTACAGAAAGATATCCATTTCTCTGGTTTCTTCTAACCCAAAGAGTTTAATAGGAAATCACTAGTCTGCACATTTTTGGGGTTTGTAGATGTTCTCAAAACCTGATGTACCACAATAAATTATGTACATCTTTCTCTTTTTCCAGCAATATTTACGAAAAATACTGTGAAGTTATTTCCTAAAGCTACAGTGTTATAAGTAAGACTTTTATTTAACCTACATTCCTGAAGAGAGAGATTTTAATAATGAACCTAGATATTTTTTAAAATGCTAGGGACAGTAGAAATATCAACCAACAGCATCTTTTATTAGTCTGAATGTTGTGCTTTGCTCTATTAGATAAAAATCTGAGACTGCAAGTAAGTTCTTCCCTGGAGGGTACTTGCCTAAGTACTTTAACCTTTGATAAACATCTACATTTTTTTCTCTCTCAAGAAGTTTAATTTTATTATTTTTAGAATAATAATTAAAAGATGAATATGAAATATTTTAACAGTGCAATTCCATATGTAAGATAATTTATTATGCTGGATAATACAGACTGAAGCAATATTTCAGAAACTAATACTGTTAATATAGTATAGTAATACCTTTCCTACAGGGTGCAGCATAAATGTCCAACAAAGAGTTTTATTGTTTTTCACAGGGATCCTACAAACCTCAATCAAATGATCTGAAATCCTGTAGAACACATGCTTGTTCCTTAACTTCAATTTCCTTCAGTAGTTTTATAGATCCCTTAGGCCAGATGGAGCAGAAACAGATGGTGTTCTGGAGAACTTTACAGTGCATGTCTACAGTACCACAATAAATTTAACAGTTCTGCAGATACTGAGCTTTTGTTATTAATTTCTATACGAACTGTTTCTTGTTGCAGTAAGTTTTATATTTTTAATCTGGTTTACTAATCACAATGGCAAAAATAGAAAAGCTCAATCCTCATTTTAAAAATACATAAGCACCCAACAGCGTCATTCAGACAATTATGAAAGGCAAGTAGCATAAGTTTATACAGCACGGTACTTTCCTGGAGCATGCCTTGCCTCATAAATTGTTGTACTGGTGTGAACATATACAAGTCAGGTTTTTTAAAAAGGTCTCCTTCTCTTAAATCACATCCATGTTTGTTTGAGGAGAGGGAGACAACTATACCAGCTAACTATACCACAGCAAGATTTTCCAATTCAAACATTTTTTAAGTCAAGCTGTTTTCTTATTTTAGTGCTCCTCTAAACAAAATGAAGTATTATTTGCATGAGATCTACAGAACCTTTCAGTTATAAAATATCTATGTCCTATCACATTTATACTCTACTGAAACATGAACAACCAATAACTACTTTGATTAGAGTTATGTATGTTATAGGAAACTTTAAAGGTAGAAGTTTATTGCAACAGATCTAGATTAATTACAGAAATATACCACAAATAAGTGACCACAAGATCAGGTATTTTTCCTCAATAGCTATAATATGGAATATAGAAAAACACAAATAGCTTTTCACCTGGCAGTACACTGTATTGTAGATTAAAAATGCTTTTTCAACTGACACTGTTACCATGATACAGGAAGCTTTTTGATGCAGGTGTTTAGAAGTGCCAAGTGCCAAATGAACTTGATGACCAGGTGCTCACTTGTCTACTTTCAGCTTGTAGATAATAGGACACAATAGCTACTATATGTACTGGGTGGAATTAGTCCGTAAGTTAGCATCAGACAGCGTATGAAGGTAGTCAAGCAGTTTTGTGCAGCATAAGGAAAAGAGTCCACTTGGCCCTGACTGCACCAGACCACAAATCTCTTCCAAGTGGAATTATAAATTCTTTGGATGGATGGCTTCCATGATTCCAGGAAGACATGAGTCACTTGCACAGCAACAACAGTCCTACAGATCTCTACCTTGTCAAGAGCTAAGCTGTCAGGGACAGAATGCCTAGGCTTGGATGCAGCAATGTTTCCTGGCTCTGAGTGATGATCCAAGGCAGACTCTCAGTATCTTATGAAGTCCATTAAAGTTGGGATGTCACCCCTCCAGATGGTAAGAAGTTTATAGGAGATTTTTATGTTGGTGGGAATTATGCCTATGGTGGGATACAGATAGTGAATGACAGATGCTGGAAGCGGAGACAGGAAAGTTTGGCTAAAAAGGATGTCCAGGTTATTCTGGGGTGCAATGAGTGGGAGCTAACATGGAGCTGTGGGTGAGATTCTGGGTGGGCAGTGAGTGTGGAAGGGAGTAAAGGAGTACGGAGGCAGTGAGTGGTGGAAAGGGGATAGGGGAATAACCATGGGGGCAATAAGTGGGAGTAGGGGAAAGGAGGGAATGGTCAACAAGGGAGCCTGGGGGGGGCAGTAAATGGAGATAGCTGATCTGAATAGGGTTAGAGAAGAAGGAGTGTGTGTGTGGATGCTGCCATAAGTAAACAAGCTGCTGGAAGCTGCATGAGATGAGCTGAATGTGGGTCTCTGGAAGGAACAAGTCAGAGTTCCATACAAATGGGAGAGGGAGGAGGTTATGATTGCTGGGGGAAGGGCAAAAGAGCAATTGGTGGGTTGGAGTTGCAAGTAGAAGGGAAGAGAAGGGAGGTGCTGGTGGCTCTGCAAGAGATGCAGTGACTGAGCGCTCAAGACAGTGTTGCTGGGAGGCAGACAACAGCATTGCCTTGAGAAGCTGCTGGTTCAGACAGCTAATAGGGAGGCTGTGGGAAGCCAACTCTCCCAACACCTCCTCATAACAACAGGCCTTTTTCTCCTACCCGCATTCCATGCTTATCTATGCTTCTGGGGTCAGCAACGTCAAGATGAAGGTTTGGGGGAAGCATGTATACTGTCTAAAATTAAAAAGTTGCAAATTATGAGAGATTACAAGAATTAGGCATCTTTTCTTTTTCCCTTTTTAGGTGGGACAAAGTGAAAATCCCAGGATATGTCTGGTTTCTCTGTAGTGGTGTCAAACAGATCATCTCCCTAATAAATCTAACCACAAGTGACTACAAAGAATTGTGTTTCCTTTCTGATAATTTAGAAAAAACACAATGCTGTCAGGCAAAATTTCAGGAAAATGATCTGTAAAGCAGATTGTCTAGTGTGGAAGTATTCATTCAGTACTTATGGACAACAAATACAGTGAAGCCCATTGAAAGGTTTATTGTTACTGCAGTTAAACATTATACTGTGTAATACAGATCACATTACAGACTGGAAAGTTACTGTGAGGTCACAGGAAATTTTGAAATGTTTCCCTCATTTTCTCTCATACATTATATGTCAAAGTTTCTTCATTTGAAATCGTAAGGTTTTCTGCTACTTCTATAATCCCTCATGGTAGAAAAGAGATCTTATGACAATTTCCTATGAGCATTTAATATTTCAAGCTCTACCATGTTAGAATCTGTGGCTAAGACTGAGAAAGATATAGTTGCTTTATTTACTAGAATAGACTCAAGAGGTGGAAAATGAAATATAATGTACTTAATCATAAAGGTTGAAAATAAAATAAAGCGCATAAAGAAGGCCAAAGATAAAGATGGTGAGGGCTTGAGGCGGGGGAAGCAAAGCCTTTTACCCACCAGTGTTGGCTATACCTAGCTATTCCTCCTGGCAACAATTTTACCTATACCAGGGACTAAATTCCTTCTAAGTTGCGTGGCTGCGCAGCTGCCTATTAAGCGCCGCTCAGGGCTGCGGCGGGGAGAGATGCTTCTCCCCAAGCACCAAACCTGCTGCTTTGCCCTTCCCCCGGCCCAGCCCTGGCCCGACCCTGCCATGGCCGGGGGACAGGTGCCCCTCCCCGGCCTCGACTCAGCCTGGCCTGGACCTGCTGTGGCCCGGGGAGAGGCGCCTATCCAATGGCCCCAGCCCAGGACCTGCTGCAGCCAGGGGAGAGGCGCCTCTTCCCCCAGCCCAGGTGCTGCTGCTGTGGGGAGAGAGAGCTGGGGGGGAGGAGCCTCACTGCACCCCAAACCCCTCATCCCCAGCCGCACCCCAGAGCCTGTCCCCCCCAGCCAGAGCCCTCACCCCCTGCACCCCAACCCTCTGCCCCAGTCCTGAGCCCCTCATCCCCGGCCCCACCCCAAAGCCCGCACCCCCAGCCAGAGCCCATATTGGTGCACATAACAAAATTCATTCCGCACATGGGTGGGAAAAATTAGGGGGGAAAATGTCAGGAACCACTTTTCATCCTGGATTCATAGGAAATAAGGATCACAAACCTAACCATTTTCAGCTCCAAGTACAAGGTACAGTTCTTTGATCTTGCCTTCTCTAATATAAACACACAGCAACATATATGTAATAAAAAACAAACCAAAACAATCCCCCCTACCAAAACACTTCACTGCACACACAATCCCCCCACCCCGCCCTGAGGAGAGGATGAGAAAAAGAACAAAACATTCTTACAGATGTTAGTCACATTGCTCAATGCACTACTGGAAGGCAATCCGATGCTATGATGATGAGTGCAAAACCTACATAGAAAAGACCAGTCCATTCCAAGAATTTTGGACTTTCCCATTGGAACTGTCTTCTACTGTGTGAACTTTTGAATGTTCTAGAGAACACAACAGTCTGTCAGCTGTCAAACCAAATACACACAGCAGTTATCATACACATCATAAAACACTTCAAAGAGTGGAAAAACTAAGTTTCTTAATATCTCATGTAAATGTCAAAATCCCACTGTGACGTTGTGCAGTCTATATGGTTTTATAAAAACTTGATAATAAGTCAATATAATGTAACTGAGATAGTTTTAGAGAAAATACGGTAATAAGTGAATGTAAGTAACTGGGATATGCCTCATGCAAAAGGTCTCTTGTAAGGTATCATTACAAAGCTTATAATCTACTGAGTGTGATCATCTGATTTGTATAAATGTACCACTCTTGTATCTAAAACTAGAAATATAAAATGTAACTCTGAGGGCCTATTGTAATTGTGTAAAGTGTGGACCATTAATGATGGTTTGGAATCTTGATGACTCCCATTGTCTGCAGATGGCTGTATTTACCTGTGAGTCTTCCTGTATATGTGTGTGCTGGCAAGTGAGTAATGAAGTCTTGCAGTGACATGTGATCATGTCACCTGAACTGGAATCCATCTTTAACCTGGTGCTTTTCCAGTGAGGGGGGGTGGAAACCCAGAGAGACAAAGAGTTCCCGCCTTATGCAAAAGATATATAAAGGGGGGGAAGAGAACAAAGAGGAGAGAAGCCATCATGAAGAATCCCCTAGCTACCACCTGAGCTGCAACAAGAGCTGTACCAGGGGAAAGAATTGTGCCCAGGCCTGGAAGGTGTCCAGTCTGAGAAAAACTTACTGAAACATCTCTGAGGGTGAGATTATCTGTATTTAGTTTGATTAGGCATAGATTTGCGCATTTTATTTTATTTTGCTTGGTGACTTACTTTGTTCTGTCTGTTACTACTTTGAACCACTTAAATCCTACTGTCTGTATTTAATAAAATCACTTTTTATTTAGTAATTTACTCAGAGTATGTATTAATACCTGGGGGAGCAAACAACTGTGCATATCTCTCTATCAGTGTTATAGAGGGCGAACAATTTATGAGTTTGCCCTGCATAAGCTTTATACAGGGCAAAACGGATTTATCTGGGTTTAGACCCCATTGGGAGTTGGGCATCTGAGTGCTAAAGACAAGCACGCTACTGCGAGCTGTTTTCAGGTAAACTTGCAGCTTTGGGACAAGTGATTCAGACCCTGGGTCTGTGTCTGGAGCCAGACGGGAGTGTCTGGCTCAGCAAGACAGGGTGCTGGAGTCCTGAGCTGGCAGGGAAAACAGAAGCAGGGGTAGTCTTTGCACATCGGGTGGCAGCTCCCAAGGGGGTTTCTGTGATCCAACCCGTCACAGTAGCTGTCAAACCAAATACACACAGCAGTTATCATACACATCATAAAACACTTCAAAGAGTGGAAAAACTAAGTTTCTTAATATCTCATGTAAATGTCAAAATCCCACAAACTAAGATATAATATGAGGTCTTAATTGGTTGTCATAGTTAGCATATTAACTCACAAGAAGTTTTAAGTGTTAAGGTTAGTTGCCCCTTGTACCTGCTAAAGACCAGCCATTAAAATGGACTCTTTACTTACCTTGTAATTTGGCTTTTTCTGAATATATCCCCAGGCAGGATTCCCAGTTCTAGTGTGAGGCACACAGAACAACTATAACTCTAAACATATTTTGTAAAGCTGGTTGAAAATTTGAAAATTCAAATTTTTTTGGTGAAAAATCAAAGAACACATTTTTCACAATTCCCCATCCTATCCCTCCAATTTTCAACCAGCTCTAGTGTTTTGGTTCCTGGGATAAGTGTCAGCAGGTAGGAGACCAAGCCTCCGCTTCTTCATAATTGGTGGTCATATGATACCTTGGTGTTAAACTGCTACCCTAAGAACCTTTTACTAAGTCCCATATGATCATTACCAGTGAAAGAACTTTGGCTGAAGCTGCACCTCTTCAGCAGGATGAGAGAAGAATACTGGCAGGATAATAGGCTCATTAAAGTGGAACTCTGTCATCACCTTGGAAACTAATTTTAGGATGAGTCTGCAGCACCACTTTCTCCTTGTAAAACTTGGTATATGGTGAATCAGACTGAAGCCAAATCACTCTACAGACTGAAGTCTCTGCCACTAGAAAAATGACTTTCCATGTTCAATAAAACTTGAGCTTCATAGGTACTCAGTCACTCAAAAGCAGTATTCATCAGCTTTGTAAGGAGTACAGCTGGTAAAACTCATTTAGAAATTCAAATTTTCTAAAAAAGAAGTGACCATTTTCATAAAAATTTTTGTGAAAATCACATCCTTATTTTTTGACTAGCTCAAGCCCCCACGCAAAACAGAGGACAAGAGACTGTGGAAACATCGATCTGCCTTTGACTAATTCATGAAATAGCTGCCAAATGTATGTTGATTAAGTTAATCTTTATGCTGGACTCAGACAGGTGAAGAAAGATGTCAGGCAGTATTTGTGCGGGCAAGCAAATAGACATACTTTTTCGTTTGCACTGCACCACAATCTTGTCCCCCAACTACAAGTACAGTATTTTTGTCACTGACTGACTGAAAGACAAGAGCAGGGGAAGGAATAAGCTTCACCATCATGGTTGCCACCCACACCAGCTTCACCCTCATCCTGAAAGAAGAAAGATGTTCTGACCAGACCAGGCTAAGAGCAGGAGCCAGATGATATTACTATCTCCACTGGCTCTGGATAAATCCTGAATACCATCTTGGATGTAGGACTTTCTAATACTCTCACCCATTGTGTGTCCTTTTCTTTCCCCACCTTATGATTTCTCGTTCCTATCTGTCTCTCCCTTTTTCTTCTGTCTAATAAAGATATCTTAAGGCTTTGTTGGCCAAGACTGTATATTCTCCAATAATGCTGTAAGTCTGTGACCAAAAAGAGGCCTCTAAATTCTATGTGCTAAATAGCCCAATGCCAATACAAGTTTGCCTGGTTTCTGAGTGACTGATAAGACCAGGTGCTGTGCCTGAATTCCTCCAGCAGCTGAAACTGCAAGTGAGAGTTAACATCAGAGACAGAAGCTGCATTTTCTATCTTTGCTTTCCTTTTTTCTTCCCCTTTTTGTGTGTGTTTATTTTGTTTTGTCTTCTAGGAAAAGGGATCAGACTTTAACAACAGCAACATCATCAGCTCCAGCCCATCTTAACTAACTTCTTCTCTTTCCCCCTCAAAAGTATAGTTATTACCATCTAAGAGACTGTCAAACATGCCTTTTTTTCCTTCTAAAGACTCTGTCCAGCAAAAGGGAAAGGGAGTAAGGGATGATGTTGAAATGAAAGCCTTACTTAATACTTTAAACATTTCAAAAGCTTTAACTGTTTTTTTCCTCCCCTATCCATCTTTAATAAAGGGTTAATATTTTTAATTATGTGTTTGCCATAGCACTAAGTAGGCTGAGGTCTCTGTATACCAAACCCCAAAACTTGTTTAAATTTTTTAAATTTTGGATAGTTTCAGAGTCCTGTTAACACCTTTAACTCTTTGGGTCCACACAGTCCATCTAAATTAATACAACAGTGCCATGATTTTGATCTGCGCCCACACTGTCAGCTGGATGGGACTGGCTTTGGCCATAGACAACAAGTTGAGAAATCCGATGGATGACTTCCTAAAATGAAAACTTTACTTATGAGCAGTTCAGGAATCTAGCATTTAGCTGGTACAAATTTCCTAAGCTCGTAGAAAAGCAATGTGTGGACTTAGGAACACTGCAGGTTTTGTGATGTATATACAAACTGATTTTAATAACAAAATAATTACCTTATTAATCCCACTCTAAACAAGCAAAAGAACCATGTTTCATTACAACAAATTAAATAAAATAAATGTGGGTTTGTAGATCAAGCGGCTTTGGAATTATTATGAGCCAAAAAGTTTGGAACATTTTTCAGTAGGGATAGCACTTCTGTTTTTGGAAACCTATCTCCCAAATGCTTCATCTGCCTCAACATTTTGCATCATCCAAAATTTTCTCTCAATCTTTCCAGAAAATAAAAATTTTACCCTGGCATAGTGTGACCAGATATCCCGATTTTATAGGGACAGTCCTGATATTGGGGCTTTGTCTTATATAGGCACTTATTACTCCTGCCCCTATTTTTCACACTTGCTATCTGGTCACCCTACCCTGGCATAACACTGGACTTGTGGAATTAGTAGTAGGGATATCCAAAATGCACAGCTGTGTGATAAATTACACTTCCTTGAGAAAAAGTTCATGCTCATAGTGGTACTAGCCTCTCCAAAGGAGATTGACACAGAAAAAGCATGTTTCACTCTTTGCAGAGGAGTGAAATGGCCACATACTTTTTGTGCTCCCAGCCTACAATACCCCCTTGAGTTGGTGACCTGTCCCAGCTGCTCTTAGGCGGAGGTGCGGCAGGCAGTTCTGTGCGCTGCCTCCGCTTGCAGGCGCCACCACCACAACTCTCATTGGCCATGGTTCCCGGCCAATGGGAGCTGCACAGCTAGTGCTCGGGATGGGTTGGGGAAGTGTGCAGAACCGCCTGCCTGAGGTGAGCGTCCCCCGGATCTGGCATCCCAAGCCCCAATTCCCTGCCCCAGGCCCCTGCCCGCACCCAATTTCCCTCCCAGAGCCTGCACCCCACATCCCCTTCCACGCCCCAACCGCCAGCCCCGCACCCCTCCTGAACCCAAACTCCCTCCCTCTCAGTTAATTGGCATTTTTCACTTACCAGCACCCCCTATGCTCCCAACATGCTGGATAAAACAGCCTTTACTGTACTATCAATCTTACAACTAGGTTAGGTATTGGTCTCCCACTTTGCTGTGTGATGTAGTCACATAGAGAACCCTTTTCTGCTGCTGTTGAACTAATTTTTATAAGAGTGTACAAATCTATGTTCCTTTAACAAGACAATAATAACAGAGCAATTAGACGCAGATAAATCTATAGATATGTGAGAAGCCTGCCCAATACACTATGTCAGTGTTCAAAAATTCTCTCAAATATTGGGAAAAATCCTCACAATTTTCTCCTGTCCCTGCGGCAAACAGTGCAATCCAATAAAGATCAAACCCTAAATGAGCATTTCAACCACATTTTATGCAGAGATTTGGAGATTAGTTAAAAGACACACATTACCTCCCCAGACATGTCAGGTGCAATGGGAATGACAGGCCACAAGGATGAGTAGACTCCAAAAAACACTATCCAAAGTGCAATGCTTCCCCATATTGCTATATGGCTAAACTGAAAAACAGAATAATCAAAACATATTTAATATTTTTTCAGTCCCTACAATGAGTTCAGTGCTATACAGAACACTCTAAGAAAGATGGTCTTTTTCCTTGGAAGTTTACAGTGCAATTCTGACAAATGGGATTTTCAAAAATGCCCAGCATTGGCCCAACTCTGTGCCTGCTAAGCAAATGGTAAAACTACTACTGTCCCTTTAGTTGTAGCAAGATAATACTTATTTTCAAAAGTAAATTAAAAACATTCCCATATAGCTTAGTGAGAACATCCAACTTGTGCTTTACTGCATAACCATGTGATATTATTTTAATCCTTGTCCTAAGTCCCTCCTCTTCATTGCTTTTCATTTTTTTTGACCCACAATATTTTATCATTTCAGAGTATATATAAAATCTTTGAGGCATACACTGTATCTTTACTTGATACTGTAAAGTGCATAGCATAATTTGAGTGATAAATGTAATAATGATTAGTGGCAATTAATAATAATGTAATAAGGAAATTTAATCTATCACATATTTCTATTGTGTACTTGAGAGCATGAATAATAAGCATTTTCTTACCAAGGTCCAATATGAAGTCTCTAATCCAGCTTTTAAACACACTGTTATCACCACAAACTATTAAAAAAGGAGAGAAATCTGTTATTTTTCTTTAATAAGTCTGATTGTTTTCAGACTATTAATGGAACACAGGAATTCAAAATAAAAGGACCCACAAAGGGCTTATGTTTAACATTTAATGGTAATGCACATGAAAAAAATCATGTGCATTATTATACAGTTTATGACCCATTAAATAGCAATCATGCATACGGTATCTTAAAACCTATAAAACATGACTTTCATTCCTTTTTTATATTATTACTATTTCATTCATTATTTCATGTTTTTTTAATTGTTCTTAAAAACATGAAATAATGAATGAATGAATGATTAAAATTATTCAGGTGTATGCTCCCACGCAGCAAGTGGAAGACGAAGAAATGGAACATTTCTATGAAGAGCTGGAGGAGGCAATGCAGAAAAGATCCATCTACACAATCATACAAGAGGACTTCAGTGCAATAATAGGTGGAAAGGAGTGTGAGAATGAAAAGTACATGGGAAAATTCAGTAAAGATGTAAGAAATGATCATGGAGCACGTTTGGTTGCTTTTGGAGAGGCAAACCAGCTCCACATAATGAACACGATATTTCAAAAAGAACAACGTCGGCAGTGGACATGGAAAAGCCCATATGGAGTCACACTGAATCAGATTGATTATGTATTGACAGATACCAGAAGAATCTTCAACGATGTAGTGACAATAGGAGAACGAATCATTTGGACGGGCTCAGACCATTGTATTTTGCGCTCAAAACTATGAGTTGACAATGCCTACGAAGACCGAGTCAAGAGAAGCTAGAAACTAAAGCAAAAATGGCACTTCATTCATTTCCTGTGCAAATGCCTCTTTGTTGAAATGGACCTCGAGTATAAGGTCAACAAGGACATCAATGAGAACTACGAAGAGTTTATCTTGCAGATAATCTCAGCAGCTAAGAAAGCAAAGGCATTGAAAATGCTGGGATGCAAGCAGAGGATCAGCGAGGAAACTATGAATCAGATGGCAAGAAGGGCACACATGAAATTAGAAGGAAAAATGGGCAAAGAATACAGAACACTATGTAAAGAAATTCGCATGAAGATCAAAGAAGACTACGAAGACTTCAGAAAGAAGAAATTGAGAAAGGAGGCTGAAAAGAATGAGAGTCTGAAAAAGGTAGGAAGAGCTGTTAGACCGAAAAAGGTTATCCCAGCAGCTCTGAAAGGACAATGGAAAGGAGCAAGATGAATGAAATATGTACAAAATTCTACAATGATCTCTACTCCTTGCATGTCAATGTACAGCATACACTGTCAAGACAGCAGGCTATAGAAGAAGTTCCCGACGTTATGTGGAAGAAATTGAATACGCAGTTCGTTATATAAAGAGGTGGACGAGCCCGGAGTGGACGATATTTGGCCGGAATATCTCAAAGCACGGGAAGATACTCTTTTCAAAGCATTGGCACAATGGTTCACCATCTACATCAATAGCAAGCATGTTCCAGATGCCTGGAAGAAATCAAAAACAGTACTATTGATGAAGAAAGGTGAACCAGAAGAAGTGAGCAACTACCATCCGATCACACTCCTCTCACAAGCGTATAAACTCTTCATCCGCGTCATACTCTATTGGATTAAGAAGGATCTTGAAATGTACAAAAGCAGAGAACAAGCTGGCTTCCACTCAAGGTATTCAACAATTGACCACATCCCCTCAGTTCGGCAGCTGAACAGAGACAACTCATTCGAAGGGGAATGCAGTAGGAGGAAAAATGCAGGGTGGGCAAGTTTCAACAAAATAAAGATGTCTCTGATGGATGATGAATTACCCATGAAGAAAAGGAAGGAACTGTTTAACTCCACTGTTCTGCCAGCAATGATATACAGAGCGGAAATCTGGATAACGATGAAAGCAGAGGAACAAAAATTTGCTGTCACCCAGAGAGCAATGGAAAGGCGAATGTGTAAGATATCACTCTGTGATCATATACTGAATGAGGAGACCAGAAGGTGTACAGAGGTGACTGATGTGGTGCAGGTGATGAACGATGCAAAGCGGTGATGGGTGGGTCATGTAGTCCGCAGGCAAAACAATAGGTGGACAACCCGCATCAGTGACTGGATCCCCAGAGACCACAAGTGACCACTGGGCAGACTGAAAATGCACTGGGCTGATCCCATGACAAAACTCTTTGGCCAGAAATGGAAAGAACGTGCTCACAACAAAACAGAATTGTGTGGCATCAACTTGTGTTCATGGAGGGATGGACGAGGACAAGCCGGACAAAGGTGATTTCATGTTTTTATAATTGGTATAACCAACCTGTTCAATTCAGAACCTTTAATATATGTACTTACAATTTTTAATTTAGATTTCCCTTGTGATCTTTAACCTAAAAAACTTTGAACTTCATTGCACCCAGTAGGCTAATGAGATCCTGTTATCTCTGTTGCTCATTTAGGATCTGATGCAAAGCCCACTGAAGTCAAAGGGAATCTTTTCCATTTACTTCAATGGGCTTTGAAACAGCCCCTCATGTTAATGGAGTCTGCTCCAAAAACATGTTGTGTAGACTTTTTAGCACCACAGAAGTCAAGTTAATTTAAGAATATGTTTAAAAGTTGTGGAGGTGGGTTTTTTTGCCTGCCTGGATAGGAATATAAGATCCCATTTGAAATTACCACAGATATTGATGTAGCCAGGAAAGTTAGTTTATTAAACAAGTAATAGTAATGATTGCCACCCATTGGAACTGTTGAACTTTATTTTTCCGAGACACTTCTTTAGTTTCAGAAATCCTAGGACTTTTTTGGAATAAAGAAAAGTTCCCTGGAAACTTGGTAAAAGGAATCAAGTTTTCTGTTAACCAAAGGAACAGCTGCTACATGGTACTGTAATCCACTGGTAAGTGTGTGTTATAGGTCTCCTTCTGTGACCGATCGGCAAAGCATATGGGTCTGTTACAGGTCCAGCTAGAGAGCCTTCACTCCAGCTGTGACAGCTCTTGCTTTTTGCTCTGGAGGCCCCCAGTTCATTTCCCACTGGATCAGCCAAGACAGCAGCTGTCACAGTTACACAACTCCAATAGCAAAAAGATTTCGCTATTTGACCTTGACAGAAGTTAAGGACTATGATGTTGCATTTGAGGCTTGATTAGTTAAGGAGGTGGAATATAGGCATCCCTTGGAGTACCTAGGTTCTTCTGTTGATGATATTCCGGCTGTCAGACCCAGGAATAAGATGTTGCCAGCCCAGTGCCATATATGCATCAGCTGGGGCACTGCTCTGAATAGGGAATCCCTGATACCCTCTTTGGGTTCATTCTCTGATGGCAGGGGAAGAGGGATCTCTGCTTGATGCTGGTGAGGAGTAATATGTTGACAATGGGGAGGAGGCATATATCTTCTTATTGAACGATTATCCCAAGGGATGGAACTGGGCTGGTACCAGCTCCAGAGCTGGGCAACTGTTCAATACTGGGAAGGTCTCCTGGGTGTATGGATGCCTCTGCAGAATATTTGAGGCCCTTGCTTTGCTCCATCATGGGCACTGGTAGGAGGATCTGTGCTGGTTGTCTTAACTGCTTAACAGATTTTGCCCTTAGATTGGTGTTCTGTGTTCTCTCTCCAGAAGCTCCCCTCAGTCTAGGAGCTATGCTTATGCTCAGACTGGCTATGTGAGTCTCTATCCCATTTACGAATGGTTTCAGGTGCTGGCTTTGCTGCATGAGCTGATTCGGGCAGTTGGTACAGAAGCCTGAATTGTCAGTGCCAGAACTACTAGTGATGTGGCTGTTGATGCTGAGATAATTGGTGCCAAAGCAGTCATCAGCACTGACTCCGCCAGTATCCTCTTTACCTTCTTTTCACTGCTCTCAGAGTACAGAGAGAGTTTGAGGGAGTGCTGGTCAATGCTGGTTTATCTGGTCTCACTCTAGTCCTAACTGTTGCCGTTGGGTCCAAAGTGAACCACATGAATTGCTCTAGTAGATGTATGTTGAGCTGCACATCCCTAGACTTGTGTGTCCAGGCTGAGAAGGACTAGCACACCAAGCTCTTATCTGGGATGTGGCTCTCCCTTAGTGTTCCTGTTCAGTCTCCCACAATTCTGCATGTGTGGGCTGCTTTCCTTACTCCATAGCTCACCGGAGATTGATCACTGTTTCACCATTGCATGCTCTGGCCATGCCCACTCTGCTCCCACTTGCTGCAAGCTTTTCCAAAGCTGTAAAACTTGTGTAAAATCACTAACAAATACTCCAGAGGTTATGAAATAACTATGTACATTAGACCAAGAAAGCCGGTCATATGGTAATGGTGTCACTTAGTATCTGAACTTTGGCTCATGAGCCATATAGGGTTGGCAGAATTGTGGGAGATGCTGCTAGCACAAAGGAAATTATTGGTAAGAAATTTTCCATTCTGCAGCCCAGTGTGTCCTACAATTATGGACATCTGGGAAGTAGCAAGAAGTGAACAGATATAGGGAGAGTTATGAAAAAAGTTCGATAGGAAAGGAAACAAGGAAGTACCCCCCTCTTTGCTCAGAAGACTTATTTCTGGGCCACCAGATGCAGCACCTTCCTGCCAAAGGAGACCTCTGCTGAAGACAGAAAATCCATCTTATAGTGCTTAATAAACGTGTTAGCTGTAGATCAAGATGCTGCTTTGCAAATTTCTGATGTTGACAAACTTGCTTATTCAGCTCATAAGTTTGCAAGGGATGTCATGGAGTTTGCCTTGATTCCTTCTGGACCATGAACCTCTGATGATTTGTAGGCTATGACAATACATCATCTAATCCAGATAGCAGTGAAGGACTTGGAAGGTCCGAGTTCCTGACATTTTGGATGGAAGGACACAGAGGGCCTGATCTTGTTGATTCTGTACACTTGAGATATATTTTCAATACTCTTCTGACATCTAAGTTGTGCCAAATCTTTTCAGTCGGAAAATGTGGTTTTTGGACTGAATGAAGGAAGCACAACCTCTTGAGAAGTGTGGATGGAGGAATCTACCTTAGGAAGAAAGGATTCTGGTGTCCTGAGCACTACCTTGTCCTTGTGGAACACACACTAAGGCTGCTGTATAGATAAAGCTGCCAGGTCTGACAGCTATTGAGAAACAAATCTTAATAGATAAATAAAATGCCAACACTGAAGTCAAAGGCTCTAAGAGATAGCTTATCCAGGCCCTCAGATTATAGATTATATTTTGGAAAGAGTGGCCTGACCGCTGGTCTGACTAATCAGACTGCTCAAAGGAATCTGGCTACCTGTACATTGTCTGCCATTGTCTGCAGGACCCTGCAAATAGCACAGTAGTAAAGAGCAGACACCTGATGTGCAATGGTACTGGGCTGAAAGGCTCTGTCTATGCCTTCGTGGAGAAAGTCCAGAATGATTGGAATCCCTGGATTTCTGGGATTTGCATTGTGCTTTGGCACTAGTTGTTGAATCTGGACCACACAGAAGAGCACACTTTTAGTGTCCATAACTTTCATAGACAAAAGTATGGTCTTAATAAGTCTGGACAACAGACTGAGACCTTCTAGTGCTTCCATCTGAACAGCCAGGCTGATAGTTGAAGCCGGTTCAGATCAGGATGAAGAATAGGACTTTGCAAGAGAATGTCTGATCTTCACAGAAGTTAGAGTGGAGGCTCCAGGTTCAGATCTATCTCATCTGAGAGTCAAAATCTTCTTGGTTAATGAGTTATCAGAATTATAGTAATCTATTCTTGTTTTACTTTCTGGATCACCTTCCCCAGTAGCGGAAAGGGTGGAAACACTGAAGTAGGCCCTGCAGCCAACTGTGTGATAAGAAAAGCTCCATGTTTGTCACGGAAGTCACGGATTCCGTGACTTTCCGTGACCTCCGTGACTTTTGCAGCAGCCCATGCCCCATGTGTGTGGGGGATCAGGACTGGGGATTGAGGTGCGGGGCAGTGCTTACCTGGGGGGGCTCTCCGGAAGGGCGACAGGAAATCCCCTCCCTCAGCTCCTAACTCCAAGTACTGCCTTCGCCCATAGGCACTGCCCCCACAGCTCCCATTGGCCGCAGATCCCAGCCAATGGGAGCTGCAGAACCAGGGTTTGGGGCGGAGTGGAGGCAGCATGTGGAGCTAGTAGCTGGAGATCGCCGCTTCCCAGGAGCCAGGTAGGGAACCTGACCCCAGCCCTGCCAACCGCCCCGCACAGCATCTGTGGCGGCCCCCTGGTGGCGACCCTCCTTCACCCCCCCTTTGGGGGCCCCCCGCCCGAGCTGCCTCCCTGCAGTTTTAGTCGGGGTATATAGTAAAAGTCATGGACAGGTCATGGGCTGTGAATTTTTATTTACTGCCCGTTACCTGTCCATTACTTTTACTAAAAATACCCGTAACTAAAACATAATAGCTTAGTGATAAGGCATCTGTCCCCAAAAATCTGGGGTCTACCTTCCTTGTGAAGTATTTTGGCATCTTTGTGTTCATATGATTTGCAAACAGGTCAGTCAAAGGTAGGTTGAACATCCAAAAAATGAGACTGAAAAACGCCTGATTCAGGCACCACTCAGAGTTGTTGACCCTGAACCAGTCAGACCCTATTTTATGTAGATCACTCTGAGGGAAAGGAGAAACTGCTCCATCCACCTTATTATTTCCACTTGTAGTGCCAGATTCCTTCTTTCCCCTTCATTGTTTAAATATGCAACCATAAAATTTTACTGTCTGATTGAACTAGGACATGGTTCCCTGCTAGGATGGACTGGAACAGTTGCAGAGCCAGTTTGACTGGTCTGAGCTCTACAAGGTTTATGCTGTGAGTCTTTTCCTCTGGGTTCCAGAGATCCTGGGTTGATCTGATCTCCAAATGAGCTCCCCAGCCCCTTAGGCAGGCATCAGTTGTGAGAGCTAGAGGATCTGGAAGGCAGATGGGCATGCCTTTGCAGACATTGTTGTGGGCTGATCACCATTGTGGGGAGTTGAACATGTGTGTCATAACTCATACTTGATCTTTCATCTGTTCTGGGAAGTGGTCCCACACTTTTGGGATGAAGACTTGAAGATGTCTGCTGGGTGACTGACCCATGGAATGATTTTTACACATGACACCAGGAGGCCTAGTATTTGGAAACACAGTGCTATGTTAGGCCTTTTGCGGCTCCAGAGCAGGATGATAAACTCCTAGATTTTCTATAATCTTTCTAATGATGGGTAGAACTTTGCTAGGATGATATCTAACTCCTCTCTCAGGTGGGTTATTCTGGTGGATGGAATCAAGGAACTTCTCTTGACATTGATGATGAAGCCGTGCTCCTGTAGAAGATTCAGCATCTGAGGCGTGGCTCTGTGCGCTGCTGGTTGCAATGGAGCTCTGATCAGGATGTTTGTATAGGAAGGAGTACAGGAAAGTTCCCTTTAACCTGAGTCTGGCTATAATCACCAACACCATCTTTCTAAAAACCCTGGAGGCCATGGACAGGCTGAACAGGAGTGTTCGGTACTGATAATGTCTCCTGCGGTAGGTGAACCTCAGAAGTCTGTGGTGGCACAATTTGATGGGGATATGGAGATATGTGTCTTCTAGATGCACTGAGGTCAAGTATTCCTCCAAGGACAGGGATGACACCATAGAGGCCAGCGTCTCCATTCAAAACTTCATTTTCTTCATCCATTTGTTAACCCTTTTGAGTTTGAGTATGGCTCTGATACCACCCCCACCTCCCCCGCCTTCCTGTGAACTTCTGAATGATGAAAAAGATAGAATAGAATCCAGAGAACCTTTCTTCTGTGGGAACACACTTTATCACTCTCATATCCAGAAGATGAGATATTTTGTTCAGGACCAGATTGTGTTTTGAAGGGTCTCTGGAAACTGGCACCTGGATGAAGAATGAATGGGATGGAGCCTGCAGCTTGAGGAAGTATCCCTAGCTCACTATCTCCCTGATCCATTTGTCTGTAATCAATGAAAACCATTCCTTTAGGAAATGGGAAATTCTACCCCCAGCTTCAGCTCTGGGTGGAGGCCTATGTGACCTGGGACAAAGTGGATTGGTGGGGGTTCAGACTTCTCTGGACTTTTCTCCCAAACCCTGATTCAGTTATTTTCCTTTGGAGAATCTGTTGTGCCTGTGCTGGTATCTCTGAGGATGAAGGGCAAAAGGAGTGCCTCTGTCTGAAGGTTGGTCTATATTCTCTCCTTAGGACATAGAGTGAACAAGGGAGAGACAGTCTGGATTTTGCCACACTGTCAGCCACCACCTTATCCAGCTTTTCTCCAAAGAGGAGGCAGCCTGTAAACTTGGCTAAGCAGAGGACCTGCTTAGAGTAAATAACCACTTTCCAGGATCAAAGCTCAATGGCACCTGGTTACTGTGCTGGAAGCCATGGCTTGGGCTCAGAACCTCATTGCATCTAATGCTGTTGCTAGGGGTGACTTTCTTTAAAATAGAAAGAGTCAGGGTAATCTCTGTCCTTATGGACTTTAAGATCTTCCAGCCACGAGAGAGATGCTCTTGTAAAGCAGGAAGGAGGACTGAAGGGGTATCACAGCAGCGGTGGAGGATTTTGAGGGGAGAAATTCACTCTAAGACTTACTCTCAGGAGCCTGTTCAGGTTGGATTTGAATCATGGAGACAACCTTATTGCACCTAGTCTAGAACTTCTCAGAGGGGCAAAAAATCTTTGTTGTATTTTTCCCCAATCCTGATCAGACTTGGAGTCCAATAGCTCACCATCCTCAGTGGATGAGAGGGAAGAGGAGGAGGAAGAAGAGTCGAAGGACTTTTCTCTCCTGCTTATTTTGAGTTTTTTCCCTTTTCTACCTTTTTTGATTTCTCTCTTTTTGCATGCTTTGGGAGTGTGGAGGCTCTGCTGTGCTATGGTGAGGCCTTTTACAGCTTGCCTTCTTTAGTGCTTGAAGCCCTCTCAAGGGATCTGTCTCTGAATCATACCCCATTGGCTCCCCTTCCCCCTGGGTCAGACTCTTCATGGTTGACTTGGAAGGGAGAGGGGCTGATTAGAAGCCCTGCTTTTTTCCCCCAGGGCACTCAGGACTCACTTTAAGACTTGGGGCAGGGAGAACCTGCAAGTCTTTCTTTGTTCTGTAGAGGCCCTTGGAACTTACTCCCCAAGTTGAGTGGTCAGGGTCCTCCTTTGCTTTTGGAACTTCGCCCTGCTCTGCACTGGGATTCCCGATCCATTATTCCTCTGCTGAATCATGGCTGCTTTGATGGGTAGAGGACTCTACCTGCCCGTTTGACTCATAGCCCTGGGACCTAATGGACTTTAGGGTTTGTTGGATAGGTGCAGGCTAGGCACAACT
The DNA here is from genome assembly GCF_011386835.1 of Chrysemys picta bellii. Classification (NCBI taxonomy): domain Eukaryota; kingdom Metazoa; phylum Chordata; order Testudines; family Emydidae; genus Chrysemys; species Chrysemys picta. Next base: position 97,568,946 of record NC_088795.1, on the reverse strand, counting down.
TGTTGTCTGCCAATCCTGGGAAGGATGCCTCATATATAGATCACGACTTGGATTTGAACCAGTGCTTTCTTGGCAGTTCTGCCATACCTGCATAGGGGCAGAGGAGCTGGCAGGGAGATAGATACTGCAGAGGAGACTGAGGGTGGGTTATACTCCCAGACAGTTAACCAACCCCTGGAGGAGGAGGACTGCTGAAACGGAAGAACACTGCTCCTCATGCCCAAGAATGGGGCAGACATTTAAAAAAATAAATAAAGGTGAAGGCAGGAGCAATTGAAGCAGCCAAACTGTCTGCTGCTGTGGAGGCAGAGACTCTGGTGGGAGTGGAGGGGACAAGGCCACAGCGTGCAATGCCAAAATGCTGATCCGCCTTCAGTGAGCTGCAGGGTGAGGAGAGCAGCCCAGATATCCAGAATTGTGGGAGATGCTGGGCTGCATAAGAGGCATCGGCTGTGTCCATCCTTGATGGGGATCAGTCCACTGCAGGAGGCCAGGTTTGTATCCTGAGGGCTTGGACTTCACCACAAGGTGTAGTAGTTGGCATGAAAGTGTGCAGGGGGACCGAATGGTTTTTCTCTTTTTTTTAAAAAAGGTACATCCTTTAGAGAAAAAGCATGACGATAATATTCTTCATTAAAAAGGTTGAAAGAACTGATTTAAGGGCTCTGAAGGTCGGACACTTGCTGGGTTCTGTCTTGCTGTCATGGGTGGTAAAAGGGAACTGAGGGAGGAATGCAGCCAATCTGTCTTTCATGCCTTTTCATGGGAACACAAAGAGGCACAGGGAACATACAGGCTCCCACAGACACTGCCATTCAAAAAAAATCCAATCTGGCACGTATGCAGTGCATACACCTTGACAGTACTATCCACACTGACACAGACTTTAAGAACAATTGACTATTCTGGATTATTTCCTCCCGTTTCAATTCAGATACTTCCCATTTCACTAAGGAGATGAGCCTGATAAGGATGTATGCTTGTATTTCTCTAGCAGGATTTCTTTTGTTCTGTGCATATGGAAACAGGAACATTCTTTAAGGGAATCAATCCCTATCTTAAGAGAGGAAGGGAAAAAGGTGCAAGTAACAGTATGAGATTGCTGCTTTTAATGACTCGAGGAAACCCTCAGTTGCTGAGTTGAGAGAGGTATTTAAGAAAATGAAAAACATGTTTTTATTCCATTACCTAGTACAGGGGATAGAAAACTAAAGAAAAGAACAAACCGTAATTAATAAACAAAAAGAAAGTAACAGGTGAGTGAGTTAAGTTTCTGGTTACTTCTGACAACTTAGATGCCTCTATGGGGAGCATCTAGCAACTCCTTGATATTGGCCTTGACTCACGGGGCACTATCTTCTCCAAGATTAAGAGGAGGAAGAGAGAGTTGTGTGTACACAGGGCCCCAAACCAATTTCCCAGCTGATTCAGCTGGGGTCTGTCCCCCAGGGATTTACATGCACCATGGAAAATGCCAGGAAATTACAATCCTCATTCTTTCCTTTGCACAAAGGATAGCACCCTGTAAAAAGGGCAAACAGGCCTATCCTTTCTCCCTTATTTTGTGAGCTTGCTGGCAGAGAACCAGAGTCTGCAAATTATGCACCTCATAGGATCATCCAATTTGTCCATTTATTCTCAAGACACCACATTGTTTTTTACATGGAAGAGTTGACACAAAGAAAGAAAAAGTATAAATAATATTAGAAACATCTATTTAAAATATAGGCATTTAATATATCATTATTAAGTATACCTATATGGAATGAAGAAGAAGCAAAGTTAAAAGAGAAAGAGACTAGAAAAAATAACCAGCTAATAGAACACCAGACAACGGCAGCAAGACTTACAGTGTAAACAATGTTTCCCAAGAGCAGGTAGTCTGAAGTTTTACCATTGCCAAATACAGTACCTGCAGGGAAAAAAAAGAATGATGATTTTTTAAAAAAAGATTTATTTATGGGATATTCCCTGCAATTCTGTTTTTGTAAAGGTATAGTCTAACAGGACTTTTTCTGTTGGGTACTGGGTCTGGTACTCCCAACACAAGACAAGGCAGAATTTCCTGAAATGAATGCCTTTTAGTCATCTTTAGTAGTGGTGACCAGTGACTGGTCAAAGCAGGGAGAGCAATTATTAATGCCTTAGCTCTCCAGAACTTTCCAGCTATAAATTATGTAAGAAACAATAGCTTCCTATAAAAGCTAAATATATATTTTTAATCACAGAATTTGCAAACACAATAACTTCCCTCAAGGCATATATGAAGTATACATATTTTTGGACATGATACTGTCTGTCTGCCTGCCTATCTATCTGTCTAAGCAAACATGTTTCTGGAACAGGGATAGCCAACTCTTCTCTCTTAGCATTTTAATTCTTTTTTGGGATGTTTGTTATTTGAGCTGGCCAAAATTGGACAGTTCTGTGATTTTGTGTATTTAATGTATTTGTATACAAGTTTATGTGTGGATATACACATCTTATATACACTAACTTATATGTACACACCTTTACTCCGAAATAACGCTGTTCTCGGGAGCCAAAAAATCTTACTGCGTTATAGGTGAAACTGCGTTATATCGAACTTGCTTTGATCCCCTGGAGCGCACAGCCCCCCCTCCCCCGGAGCGCTGCTTTACCACGTTATATCCGAATTTGTGTTATATCTGGTCGCGTTATATCGGGGTATAGGTGTACTACCTCATATACAAAGATAAGTATCTGTGCATATAAAAACACATTTGCAAGGCTTCCTGAAACATGAATTTTGAAGCAGTGCCTTCACACTTGTTTATACAGAACATACTTGATTGTCTACTTCCAGCAGTACCAGCTTTTAAGATCACAGTTCTCTGAAGGATCTTAGTATGTAGGATAATTGTAGTCTCCAGAATACTTAGGTGTTGTGCCTGGAAAGACCAAATTGACTGAAGCATCTCTGAGTGGACTCCTCATCCTAAATGGGATGTATTGGTGCTCACTAAAATTTGGGTATGTTCAATATAGAAGCATATCCTATACTGCAGTGCAGTTGATGCTGAGTACAGCATTAACTGCACCTTACACTGCAACCAAACTATAAAGTTTATTATGTTGTACAGATCCCAATCACTTTAGCAATGGAAAGGAAGCACTACTGTATGTAATAATTTTAATAGTTTTTTTATGAAGCAAGGAGGGGACACAAAAAAGGAGTGGGATGAGATACCTGAAAGAAAAAGGAGACAGGTGGTGAGAAAGGGGAAGAAAAAGAAGGAAAATTTGGGTTGCAGTAAGGAAGGAAATAATGGCCAAGTCAGAGGAAAAAAAGAGAGGGGAGCTCTTTTCCTCTTTAGTCAGTTTGGGTTGAGAGCATGAGAAAGATACAGAACTCAACAGGCAGGTAGTCACAGTCTGTAGTAGAAAGTATACTGCACAATCCACTTTTTGCTACCTTGTCTTGCATTAGGTTTATTGATATTCTGTTGATTAATTTCATTATTCCACTGTTTGTGAATGTAAACATTTTACTTGTTATCCCTTTATATTCCTTTTACAAAAGGCTGGAACAGAAATTAGTTTTATCATGCATCAGAAGTGCTTCTGACTCTCCCCTTCAAAAAAAAAAAAGAAATCACTAACGGTTCATCAGGATACTGGGATGTCAGCAGTGTCATACTCAAGAATCATAAAATTACTTTTTACTGACATAATTACAAAATTATGACAAAAAACCTTATTTTAGGAAAACAGGAAATCCCAAAGCTTAATCAGCCTTCAGGTTGTTTAGTGACCATTGCAATAGCTGCTGTTAGTGACAGCTCTTCTGTTGGTCGACAGTGAAAAAACTGGTACTGACACAGCTACAACTACACTGCATATTGAAAAAACCTGACAGACAGAGGGATTGGGGCTATTACTACTTGCTGACATGATATATGTTGCTGCCACAAAAGCTATAGATGTGGATGTTCCTGCCTGCTTCAACACTAGATATACAGATGACCAAGAGAGGTGCACAGATGGAGTAGACGCGAATAGAGGGAGATTGCTTGGAAGTTTGCGTAGGGCCCAAAGATTTTTTGCCTTTCAGCCTTCTGGGAACAGTAAATACATCAACTGAAGAGAAGAGGCTCTTGATACATTAAAAAGGAAGAAAATATGGACAGTGAAGGAACAGCTGTTGTGACCTGCACAGGATGTGCCATGTTTGTCTTTCTACCGGAGGACAGAAGCGACTTCATCTGTATGAGTGCAAGCTGGTTTCCATACTGGAAGAAAAGATTAAAGGACTGGAGACCCAAGTATTGACCCTGCATTGCATCAGAGAAAATGAAGACTTCCTCGATGGAAGTTAGGATTTGGTATTGTGGATACAGCATGCTGAAGAATCAGAGAGGGCAATACAGAGGGGACTGAAGAACAAGGAAGAAAACTGGCAGAGTGTGACCTCCACAAGAAGAACCACCAATATACCCCTAACACAGATAGATCTAAGCAACCGCTTTCAGACTCTCAGCACAGGTACTACTGCTAAGAATGCCTTGGAAGTGTCATCTGAGGGAAGAAATCAGAAGGAGACCCTGTTGACTAGAAGGCATGGGATGCGCTGTCCTAGGGATGGAGGATTTGCGCGGTATGTCAAGAATGTATACACTTGCTCAGATTCAAGAGCAAGTGAGTGGCAGATCTACTTAAGTGTCTCTGGGTGAGGATAAAAAGGGACAAGAATAGTTGTGATGTTATGGTGGTCGTCTATTCCAGACCACAAAATGAGGAAGAGTAAGTGGTGAGGCATTCTACAAGCAGGTAACAAGATAATATCTTGTATATAAGGTATTTCTTGACTTTAGTGTGGCTTTTGATACTGTCTTGCATGACCTCCTCATAACTAAACTAGGAAATACAGCCTAGAAGGAGCTACTATAAGGTGGGTGCATAACTGGTTGGAAAACCATTCCCAGACAATAATCAGTGGTTCACAGTCACGCTGGAAGGGAATATCAAGTGGGGTCCCACAGGCAGGGCCGTCCCTAGGGGTGTGTGGGGCCTGGGACATAGGTGCCGAGTTTCTAATCTGCCAGGGGGTCCTCCCCCTGGATCTGCCCAGTCCGCAGCGTGCTGCTCCCTCGCTCCTCTCCCCTCCCCCCCAGTGCCTCCTGATGCCGCAAAACATCTGATCTGTGGCAGGTGGTAGGCGCTGAGAGGGAGGGGGAGGCACTGATTGGCGGGGCCCGCAGGAGGGCGGGAGGCGCGGAGGGGAAGAGGAGGTTCTGGTGTGTGTGTGGGGCTCTTCATCATCCTGCCCACCCGCCTGCTGCTTGCCTCCCTGTTTGCCTCCTCACCCCACTCACCCGCCCGCCTCACCTCTCAGCCTGCCTCCTCACAATTCGAAGCATGGCCCTCCCCAAAGTGCAGGGCCCGGGGTGGTCACCCCAATTCGCCGTAGCTAAGGGACGGCTCTGCCCACAGGGATCAGTTCTGGGTCTGGTTCGGTTTAATATCTTCATGAATGATTTATATAATGGCATAGAGTACACTTATAAAGTTTGTGGATGATACCAAGCCGGGAAGAGTTGCAAGTGCTTTGGAGAATAGGAGTAAAATTCCAAATGATCTGGATAAACTGGAGAATTGGACTGAAGTAAATCGGATGAAATTTGATAAGGACAAATGCAAAGTACTCCACTTAGGAAAGTACAATCAGTTGCACACATACAAAATGGGAAATGACTGATTAGGAAGAGGAAGGAGTATTGCGGAAAGGGATCTGGGGGATCATAGCGGATTATAAGCTAAATATGAGTCAACGGTGTAATACTGTTTGCAAAAAAAGCAAACATCATTCTGGGATGTATTAGCAGAAGTGTAGTAAGGAAGGCACAAGAAGTAATTCTTCTGCTCTACTCTGTGCTGATTAGACCTCAGTTGGAGTATTGTGTCCAGTTCTGGGCACCACATTTCAGGAAAGATGTGGACAAATTGGAGAAAGTCCAGGGAAGAGCAACAAAAATGATTAAAGATCTAGAAAACATGACCTATGACGGAAGATTGAAAAATTTGGGTTTGTTTAGTCTGGAGAACAGAAGATTGAGAGGGGACATGATAACAGTTTTCAACTACATAAAATGTTGCTGTAAGGAGGAGGGAGAAGAATTGTTCTCATTAACCTGTGAGGACAGGACAAGAAGCAATGGGTTTAAATTGCAGCAAGGGTGGTTTAGGTTGGAAATTAGGAAAAACTTCCTGTCAGGGTAGTTAAGCACTGGAATAAATTGCCTAGGGAGGCTATAGAATCTCCACTGGAGACTTTTAGAAGCAGGTTAGACAAACACCTGTCAGGGATGGTCTAGATCAGGGGTCAGCAACCTTTGGCACGTGGCCCATCAGAGTAATCTGTTGGTGGCCACGAGACATTTTGTTTACATTGACCATCCGCAAGCATGGCCCCCTACAGCTCCCAGTGGCGGCGGTTTGCTGTTCCCGGCCAATGAGAGCTGCGGGAATCGGCACAGGCCACAAGGACGTTGCCAGCCCCTGTCTAGATAATACTTAGTCCTACTATGAGTGCAGGGGACTGTGCTAGATGACCTCTCAAGGTCCCTTCCAATTCTATAATTCTATGATTAGCTAACATACATGAGCTAGTATTAACGCGGGATTTTAACTTCCCTGATATCTGTTGGAAGACTATTACAGAAAAGCATAATATGTCCTTCAAGTTCTTAGCATGTGTAGGGGACAACTTTCTGATTCAGAAAGCTGAGGAAACAACTTGGGGGGTCATCCATTTTGGATCTGGTTTTGACCACCAGGGATAAATTAGTTGCGAATGCGAAGATAGTCAGAAACTTGGGAGGAAATGATCATGATGTGATAGAATTCAAGATTCTAAGGAAAGGAGGACAGTAGAATACCAAAACAAGGACACTGGACTTCAGAAGGGGAGATTTCAACCAACTCAGAGAAATAGTAGGCAAGGTCCCATGGAAAGACCAATTAGGAAGAAAATGAGATGAAGGGGGCTGGCAGTTCCTAAAAGATGTAATACTAGAGGCTCAACATCAAGCTATTCCAATGCAGAGGAAAGATAAGAAGAGCCACAGGAGGCCAATGTGGCTGCACAAGGAGCTTTTTAGCTATCGAAAACACCAAAGGGGTATGTCACCAAGGAAGCATACATGGGAATAGCACAAGTATGTAGGGACAAAAACAGGAAAGACAAGGCAAAGAATGAGTTACATCTGTCAAGGAATGCTAGAGACAACAAGAAGGGGTTCTTTAGATATGTCAGACAAAAAAGAATGATCAGGGATGATGTGGATCTGTTGCTCAATGGAGAAAGTGAACTGGTAATGGAAGATGATAGGAAGCCATAGCTGTTCAATGCCTACTTTGCTTCAGTCTTCTCACAAAAAAATAACCTGACCTGATGACTAGCAAAGTTACTATAGACAATAAAGGGGAAGGGATGCAGATCAGTATAAGTAAAGAACACGCCAGAACTTCTGACCAATTTGAATGAATTCAAGTCAGTGGTGCCTGATGCTATTCACCCCAGGTTGCTGAAGGAATTAGCTGAAAAAAAAATGTCAGAGCCACTGGAAATAATGGATGCAAACTCATGGATGACAGGAGAAGTCCCAGAAAACTGGAGAAGGGCTTATGTACTGCCCATCTTTAAAAAGGGGGGAAAAGAGGACCTGGGAACTATAGACCAGTCAGCCTGACCTTGATATCTGGGAAGCTACTAGAACAATGTATAAAACATTTGATTTGCAAATACCTGGAGGATGCACAGGGAATAACTATCAGTGAACATGGATTTACTAAGAACAAATCATGCCAATCCAGCTTGATTTCCTTCTTTGATAGGGTAACTGGTTTGGTGGATAGGGGAAATGTGTTGGACATAATATATCTGGACTTGGCTTTTAACAGAATGTCATGTGGGACTGTGTCAAGTAAACTGGAGAAATTCAGGCTCAGCGGAACTACCATTAAGTGGATACATATTGATTAAACAACTGCAAACAATGAGTTAACTATTAATGGAATGATGTCAGATTGAAAGGAGCTCTGGAGAGGGGTTTCTACAAGGATCTGTTCGGGGTCTGGTGTTAACATCTTTACTAACGATCTGGATATAGGTATACAGAGCATACTGATCAAGTCTGCAGATGACACAACGCTAGAGGGGTTGCCAATACTTTGAAAGGCAAAGGATAAGGACAGATTCCATCAACTCAGCCAAAACAGGATGCAGGATGGGTTAAGAGGGGCAACCCAAACAAATTTAATGACCAGTGAGTAATTTCCCTTTGTCATTTGTCCCTTCCTTCTCGCATCCTTTGGAAAATTCCAGACTATAAGTAGACATATTAAGCAGTCCTATAAGGGAAGGTGGGTTTATGTGAAAGGTGACTTGGAATATGCACTCCAAACCCCTCCTGCCATGACCCCAGAGCCCACATCCCCTGCCCGGAGCCCGTACCCTCTGCTGCACTCCAACCCCCTGCCTTTACCCGCAGCCCCCTACCACACCCCAACTCCCTGCCCCAGCCCGGAGCCCCCTACTGCACCCTGAACTCCTCATTTCTGGCCCCACCTCAGAGCCTGCACATCCAATTAGAGCCCTCACCCTCTCCCACACCCCAGCCTGCCCCAGCCCAGTGAAAGTGAGTGAGGGTGGGGGAGAGCGAGCCACGAGGGAGGGGGAATGTAGTGGGGGTTGGAGGTGGGCCCTCAGGGAAGGAGCAGGGGCAGGGGGTGGGGCCTCAGGGGAGGGGTGGGGCTAGGGTGTTTAGTTTTGTGCGATTAGGAAGTTGGCAACCGTAAGCCTTATCCTAGCAGCTGAAGCTTTCCTAAGGAATTTGATCCCAGTATTTGTGGCCCTTCCATTTTCTCCTCCTAAATATTAGAACCTTTCTACATCTCCAAAACATTCATACAGCTGTCACAACTCTCCTTCTCCTTGTCTGAAAGATGCATAATACAGCTACCAAACTCAACTGTCCTCCTGGAGCAGTGGTTCTCAACCTGCAGCCCATGGGCCACTTGCGGCCCAATCAGCACACAGCTGAGGCCCATGTGACATACTCAGGGCCATACAAGTAGTATTGGATGCGGTCCACATACAATGGTAAATAGGTTGAGAATCACTGTGAGATATCTCCCCAACTTCACCCGATCACCTACCCGGTTGCCACTGCCCTCTCATAGTCCTCTATATACCCCTGAAAAATATAGGAGTGTAAGGATTAAGGACTGAAAGGGCAGGCAAACTGATAATACAAATACATGATACTAATATCACAAACTGTAGCAAATCAAGTAAGTATCAAATCATATGCACGTACAAAAAATGTGAACTGAATTTATTTTAAAACCAATACTGGTGCATAGAATGTACTAAATTATGAAAAGGCATTCTTTCTTTCCCACAATTTGAATAGAAATCTTTAGATTGCATATGTTGGTTTAGTTCTAGAAATAGTACATAAAAATGGAATAGTGTAACGTTGTTGGTATTTATTAGTGTAATCTTGGAAATTATTATTTTTCAAGTAAGGTAATACAGTACTTTTCAGAGTTCGTATTTGTTTTACGTACTTACCATAGTGGAAGGCTTTTAGTGGAAACCAAAACAGAATAACTGAGTGGAATAGGCCATTTAAACAATGAACCCAGAAAACCTAAGGGAAAACAAAAATCCATGAGAACCATTTGTGATAAACTAGCTCTGTGAACCATGACCTTCTTTTTATCTTTAAGTTAGATTCACAAAAGGTGTTTTTGTCAAGCCACCACTGTGAACTGATATAACTGACAGGCATTTTCTGCCTCTTAGCCTTTCATGGGTCATATATTTGTTTTTATGTTTCAAAAAAGATGCTTACGGTCACTTTTAAATTTCACAATTATCAGTAAAATTTTAAAATATATACAAAACAGTATTTTGATTATGATGAAAAATATGCAACAAAACAGACAACTACAAACGTTATTGCATTTCTTAGATGATGCACTAAAAATTACTTTAGCATTTGGGTTTCATTTTACCTTTCTCACATCATACACAAATTGGATAAAAGGACAGTTAAACCCAAATTTCTTTACAAACTAGTCTACGTATTTCAGATATAAAATAAAATACAAATTGAAATTAAAAAGCATCTTTCTTGGATTTTCTTCTTACTGTATAATTCATAATAAACTTTCCAGAATGCTTTCTTATTGACAAGAGACAAGTTATTAAACTTGAAAACTGTTACATTTGTGCTAAATGACTCTAATTTTACTACCAAATTTATTATCATTTGTGAAAGACAAATACTGTTCATAGGAACTGTGCTGTATTAAGTATAAGCATAAATGCAATATGGGTGCTTTCTATAGCATATTGTAGATAGGTATGAAAGACTTGACTAAGCTATCAAGAAAAATTGATTTTGAACTCTTGTATCCTTCAGGACAATAAATAATCATGTTTTATCATTAGAAATGCTTTTTACAAACATAATAATTATTGTACAAAACTGACATGTATTAATAGTTTTAAGTTGTTCAAACAATAGAAATTAAGTTGCCTGCCTCACAAAATTTTCCACTACGTCTCAAAGTCCTTTGTTATCTTACCCAGCTACATTGGGGTGTATGATCCAATTTATGCTCCAATACTTTGCACATTTGAACTTGTGTTACTCATTAACCTTTGTCTCTCCTTCTTGCCATGTCATTACCACTATTTTTTATTTGACAGAAAGCACAGGTGGGTGCAAGAAAAATTAGTTCTACTTTTCCATTTTCCTGACCAATACTTATTGTCACAGGCTAATCCTTTAACCTCTGTCATGACCTCATAACCCCTGACCCTTTTTACCATAATAAACCTATGCATCATCATTCAGTGCAACAATGATTCCAATTCTTCCACACTCAAAACCCATACCAACTGTTCTGCTTATAGTTAAGTATTTTGTAGACATTTACTCATTAACATTGCAAAGACTTGCAAGGGATATAGCCACACAATTTCCATGAGAGCTGCGTGTTTAAGTCCTGGACAACCCTGAACACTGAAGGATTACATAAGAAATAAAGTTACAAATTTTCATTTTTTTTCCCTGTGAAACACATCACATATGGACATAACTGACCTAATTTAATTGTCTTTCTGTATTAATTAACTGAAAATTCAGGAGGCATTACTTAGCATGTCATGTGATTTTTACCAGGATTCTTTTTGGTTTTGGCCAATTTAGTTATAAGTTTCAAATAATATGAACTACTGGGAAATGATTTACTAATACCAAAAATATGCACCGACCATTACAGTATGTGAAAAGAGAGTAATAATAGCAATGAATATAATTCCCATATACATACATGAATGTTTCAGAATTCTATTAGTACTAGTCTCACTAGTATCATATTAAGGTGATAACACAACCATACTAATGGATCATGTGACCAAAACACAATTCTTATATGTATTTTTGAAAGAGTTACAATGACACAGTGGACTGCCTACAAATATTTCCTATCAACCACTTTCAGATTTGGTCGAAGGGGGAAAAAAGGAAGAGTAAGAGGAGAAAATTCTCACATACTTGTCTGTCCTAACAAAGACTGCTTAGAACTTAATGTTACATTATATATAGTATATATATATATATATATATAGTATAAATCCATTGACTTAAACAGAGCTATGCCAATTTACATCAGCTGGGGATCTGACCATGTTACATTATATCATACAGTATATATTACCAAATATATGGAGACATTGCTAATCATAAATTGAGAATTTAGATGTCTCTATCTTTAATAATGGTTACCCCAATGTATACTTAAACTATCTGAGATTTCCTAAACATACATACATACATATACATATATATATATATATATATACACACACACATATATACACACACACACGTATATTTAAAAATCAAATCAGGATAACAACCGAAGGGTGCTGCCCATCAATGTATATGTGTTAAAAAGAGTTTTCAGATTTGTGCTAGTCTATGGCATATGAAATACACACTTATTATTTACTTACTCTGTAATTAAAAATTTCATTATATTCATAAAATTACAGTTTCAAAGATGTATTTCAGTTTGCCTTTCTTTTATTTGTATTATTTTTCCATTTGTGTAAATCTGCAAGAAACTGTATTTATTCTAAAACCAAGCCCAACTTTCAGTTTCAATTTTGCCAATTTAAAAAAAATACACCACAGACACAATGTATTTTCAACCAATATTATCCTTAGATCTCTTTGAACCTAACTCCCAACACACAATTTAAACTCCTTGTTAAAACAGGTCTAGTATGTTTTTTTCACAGCTCAAAATTAATGAAGAATGGTGTAAGGCTCCTCCGCCTACCAACGTAATGACAGCTCTTATTGTCCTTAGCTCTACTTCCCCACATGGGTCAGTAATCCATTTCCACACAACAGTTCGAGTACATAAGATTTGAGGACCAAAAGGACAAATCACTTCTGCCTGAAGGAGACAGCTTTATTACCAGCAGAAAAAAACAAACAGTTTTTAAAAATAATGTTTGCCAGTATATAAAAAACGGGATAAATATGATTTGTGCTTTTCATAGACAATGATTTCCAGCCACTGAAGACTGATGGAAATATTAAAAAACAACCCTTAATTTTTCACTTTATGAGAATATATGGCACAAGAATAAAATGGATAACCACCCTGCATTACATTTAAGTTTGTTCTAATTTTAATGCAATTGTCTTCTACCTTTGTGTTAAAGTCCAGGGCGTTTTGAGAAGTCTTGTATAATTCTGGATATTTCAGCATATTTTCCTTTCGGCAGGATCTCTCAAATATTCCAAGAGTCAGTGGTGGCATAGCTGTAAATATCTAACATATAAATAAAAAAATGTATCTCAGAGCTTGAGAACTAAAAACTTCATAAAGAATCAAGAGAGACTTTAATATAAATTGTTAAACAAAATAGGAATGAAATGCATTAAAAACCCAAAACCTTACCACATTGTAAAGACCTATACACCATCTTTCAAAAAGAATTTGTCCAGAAAAGCCGTTAACAAAAGCAAACCAGATCTGAAAAGAAAGAGATATGTGACTTAGATGTTCTACAATGAGTTTTAAAATACATTTTAGCTCTGCTTTATTAAAGGGATGTTTTTAGGACATTTGCTAAATAGGTCTGAATATTTTAACATTTTTCAACCCTGAAAATTACTGATAAATCTCAATAGATATTTTGTTCACAGCAGTATGACGGGTAATAACTAGTCACATATGTTAGCAATTCTGTTTCTTTGACTAAATCTGAACCTGTTTCTAAAAGAAAGCCAGATTCAGAAACACTGATGTGCCTCACATAGTATGAGACTGATTCATGTAACTGTGTTTATATCTACAGCTAAAATGTAACTTTCTTATGAATAATAGTAAAGAACATAACACATTGAAATATTTTATTCAAATACTTTTGCCCTATAATTTTGTATTCAAGCCCTGATTTTGCACTACAAATGGCATGGGTAGACCCCTTTTCCCGCATGGCACTCATTGCACAACCAGACTTTACAGCAGAAAAATCAAGAATTGAACCTTACTTGAAAGTACTTTAGAGTACTGGAGAGGAGTACTTTAGAAAACTGTTCTCACCTTAATATTATCCCTTACTGCACATGGATTCACATGAAGTTAGATTCTTTAGGGTATAATTCTGCCATTTTAGCTCGTACTTTACTTAGTACAGGAGTACTCACTGAATAAGGTACTGGCCAACATAAGTAAGGAAATGAAGAATCAGGTGCTGATGGAATTTGGGGCTTTTTATTCATTATATCACATGCAATTTAAAATATAAATTAACAGTAAAAATTAAATGTCATTTCAATAATATTTCTATTTACAATTTAAGGCTCTCTATTTTATGAAAAGGTCAGAAAAATAACCGAATAAATGTTTGGCAACCTATAATATTAACATTTCTACTATTTTAAATATAAAACATTATATTATATTTAATGAGAAAACAAAACAAAAGCCAACTTTCTGAATCAGTACAGATAGCGAATCAGCAGTAAGATTAATAAAAAAGCTTGACATGTTGGTCAAGTGAATTTTAGAAGCAGTGTTGCATAGACTTTGCCACAGTTCACGTTTCATTTAACCTCATTATGGAAGCATGAATTGCTACAAAATTTACCATTTATCAATATGTACCCAGGCTGGCCTCCAGATGACCAGTTCCTGTGAATAAACTGGTCTTCTTTTATCATGAAAGGAGAGAATGCTTGAAAACATAAAAACAAATATCTGATTCATGAGATGGAAAAGAAAACAAAGTAGCAACTATTGGCATACAAAAATTAAATGTAATTCATCTCAAAATTGTGAACCATTCAGCAAAGAAATTCAGACTAAAACTATCTTTACTTGTTTTACTTTTACTTCTTTTTACTTTACTTGTTGTGGCCAGATATTGAAACAATATGGGACACAAAAATCATACCATAGGATAAATTATGGAGTTTTAATACTGAAATTCCTTGCTTTTGTTAATTATATTAATTAATGTCCTTAAACTCAGTTTGCTATTTATATGGTTAATGTTTTAACCTATTGCTTGAAAACAAGCAAACAAACCAACCCATATCCTGAACAATAGTGTATAATTGACAAGCCAGATTTTAATAATGTCTGTTATGTAGCATATTTTGACTTTTGATTTTTCAAGTATGGACTATGTGAATATATTTTTGTGAATTTATAAAACACATATAATCAAGTAGTTTTTCAGCAATGAAGGCTGAAATTTCACATCAACTGCCTCCTTAACTTTAGAGAAAAAACACAAAATTTTATGCCCGCATTTTAAATAAATTTTAGAATACAATTCCAACTCGGACTGCATTGGAGACAACTTTTTATTTCAGAAGGTTGAAAAAGCTACTAGGGGGGAAGCTGTTCTAGACTTGATTTTAACAAATAGGGAGGAACTCGTTGAGAATGTGAAAGTAGAAGGCAGCCTGGGTGAAAGTGATCATGAAATCATAAGTTTCAGAGTAGCAGCCGTGTTAAACCACCTGATCAGCATCCTATACAGCAAACAGGGAAAGATTAAGAATGAGCTCTCAGAACTGGATACTCTCATAAGAAACCAACCTTCCACACAAACTTCCTCGTGGATAGACTTTACAAAAACTAGACAAGCCATTTACAAGACAAACTTTGCCTCTCTACAAAGGAAAAAGGACACTAAACTATCTAAACTGCTACATGCCACAAGCAGCCACAACAGCAGTTCCCTTAACCCACCCAGCAATATTGTTAATCTTTCCAGTTATACTCTTAGCCCAGCAGAAGAGTCTGTCCTATCTCGGGGCCTCTCCTTTTGTCCCTCCAGACCCATGAATATGATACAGTTCTGCGGTGACCTAGAATCCTACTTTCGACGTCTCCGACTCAAAGAATATTTCCAACATACCTCTGAACAGCATACTAACCCACAGAATCCTCCCTACCAGCACTACAAAAAAAAGGATTCTGCGTGGACTCCTCCGGACGGTCGAAACAACAGACTGGATTTCTACATAGATTGCTTCCGTCAACGTGCAAAGGCTGAAATTGTGGAAAAGCAACATCACTTGCCACATAACCTCAGCCATGCAGAACACAACGCCATCTACAGCCTCAGAAACAACCCTGACATCATAATCAAAAAGGCTGACAAAGGAGGTGCTGTCGTCATCATGAATAAATTGGAATATGACCAGGAGGCTGCTAGACAGCTCTCTAACACCACATTCTACAGGCCATTATCCTCTGATCCCACTGAGGATTACCTAAAGAAACTACACCATCTGCTAAAAAAACTCCCTGACAAAGCACAGGAACAAATCCGTACAGACACATGCCTAGAACCCCGACCAGGGATATTCTATTTGCTACCCAAGATCCATAAACCTGGATATCCTGGACGCCCCATCATCTCAGGCATTGGCACCCTAACATCAGGCTTGTCTGGTTATGTAGACTCTCTCCTCAGACCCTACGCTACCAGCACTCCCAGCTATCTTCGAGACACCACTGACTTCCTGAGGAAACTACAATCCATCGGTGATCTTCCAGAAAACACCATCCTGGCCACTATGGACGTAGAAGCCCTCTACACCAATATTCCACACAAAGATGGACTACAAGCTATCAGGAACAGTATCCCTGATAATGTCACAGCTAACCTGGTGGCTGAACTTTGTGATTTTGTCCTCACCCACAACTATTTCACATTTGGGGACAATATATACCTTCAAGTCAGCGGCACTGCTATGGGTACCCGCATGGCCCCACAATATGCCAACATTTTTATGGCTGACTTAGAACAACGCTTCCTTAGCTCTCGTCCCCTAACGCCCCTACTCTACTTGCGCTACATTGATGACATCTTCATCATCTGGACCCATGGAAAAGAAGCCCTTGAGGAATTTCACCATGATTTCAATAATTTCCATCCCACCATCAACCTCAGCCTAGATCAATCCACACAAGCGGTCCATTTCCTGGACACTACTGTGCTAATAAGCGATGGTCACATAAATACCACCCTATATCGGAAACCTACTGACCGCTACACTTACCTACATGCCTCCAGCTTCCATCCAGGACACACCACACGATCCATTGTCTACAGCCAAGCTCTAAGATATAACCGCATTTGCTCCAATCC
The DNA here is from genome assembly GCF_011386835.1 of Chrysemys picta bellii. Lineage (NCBI taxonomy): Eukaryota > Metazoa > Chordata > Testudines > Emydidae > Chrysemys > Chrysemys picta. The sequence goes on along the minus strand of NC_088795.1, from coordinate 97,552,217 downwards.
CTCGGATAGAGACAAACACCTACAAGATCTCTATCAAGCATTCTTAAAACTACAATACCCACCTGCTGAAGTGAAAAAACAGATTGACAGAGCCAGACGAGTACCCAGAAGTCACCTCCTACAAGACAGGCCCAACAAAGAAAATAACAGAACACCACTAGCTGTCACCTTCAGCCCCCAACTAAAACCTCTCCAGCGCATCATCAGAGATCTACAACCTATCCTGAAAGATGATCCTTTACTCTCACAGATCTTGGGAGACAGACCTGTCCTCGCTTACAGACAACCCCCGAACCTAAAGCAAATACTCACCAGCAACCACACATCACTGAACAAAACCACTAACCCAGGAACCTATCCTTGTAACAAACCCCGATGCCAACTCTGTCCACATATCTATTCAAGTGACATCATCATAGGACCTAATCACATCAGCCATACCATCAGGGGCTCGTTCACCTGCACATCTACCAATGTGATATATGCCATCATGTGCCAGCAATGCCCCTCTGCCATGTACATTGGCCAAACCGGACAGTCTCTACGCAAAAGAATTAATGGACACAAATCTGACATCAGGAATCAAAATACTCAAAAACCAGTGGGAGAACACTTTAACCTGTCTGGTCATTCAGTGAGAGACCTGCGGGTGGCTATATTACAACAGAAAAACTTCAAAAACAGACTCCAACGAGAAACTGCTGAGCTAGAATTGATATGCAAACTAGACACAATCAACTCCGGTTTGAATAAAGACTGGGAATGGCTGAGCCATTACAAACATTGAATCTATCTCCCCTTGTAAGTATTCTCACACTTGTTATCTAACTGTCTGTACTGAGCTAGCTTGATTATCACTTCAAAAGTTTGTTTTCTCTTAATTAATTGGCCTCTCAGAGGTGGTAAGACAACTCCCACCTGTTTATGCTCTCTGTCTGTGTGTATATATATGTCCTCAATATATGTTCCATTCTATATGCATCCGAAGAAGTGGGCTGTAGTCCACGAAAGCTTATGCTCTAATAAATTTGTTAGTCTCTAAGGTGCCACAAGTCCTCCTGTTCTTCTTTTTTCATGAAATCATAGAGTTTGCAGTTCTAATGAAGGGTAGAAGGGAGAACAGCAAAATAGAGACAATGGATTTCAGGAAGGCAGATTTTGGGAAGCTCAGAGAGCTGATAGGTAAGGTCCCATGGGAATCAAGACTGAGGGGAAAAACAACTGAGGAGAGTTGGCAGTTTTTCAAAGGGACACTATTAAGGGCCCAAAAGCAAGCTATTCCGCTGGTTAGGAAAGATAGAAAATGTGGCAAAAGACCACCTTGGCTTAACCACGAGATCTTGCACGATCTAAAAAATAAAAAGGAGTCATATAAAAAATGGAAACTAGGACAGATTACAAAGGATGAATATAGGCGAACAACACAGGAATGCAGGGGCAAGATTAGAAAGGCAAAGGCACAAAATGAGCTCAAACTAGCTACGGGAATAAAAGGAAACAAGAAGACTTTTTATCAATACATTAGAAGCAAGAGGAAGACCAAAGACAGGGTAGGCCCACTGCTTAGTGAAGAGGGAGAAACAGTAACAGGAAACTTGGAAATGGCAGAGATGCTTAATGACTTCTTTGTTTCGGTCTTCACCGAGAAGTCTGAAGCAATGCCTAACATAGTGAATGCTAATGGGAAGGGGGTAGGTTTAGCGGATAAAATAAAAAAAGAACAAGTTAAAAATCACTTAGAAAAGTTAGATGCCTGCAAGTCACCCGGGCCTGATGAAATGCATCCTAGAATACTCAAGGAGCTAATAGAGGAGGTATCTGAGCCTCTAGCTATTATCTTTGGAAAGTCATGGGAGACGGGAGAGATTCCAGAAGACTGGAAAAGGGCAAATATAGTGCCCATCTATAAAAAGGGAAATAAAAACAACCCAGGTAACTACAGACCAGTTAGTTTAACTTCTGTGCCAGGGAAGATAATGGAGCAAGTAATTAAGGAAATCATCTGCAAACACTTGGAAGGTGGTAAGGTGATAGGGAACAGCCAGCATGGATTTGTGAAGAACAAATCATGTCAAACCAATCTGATAGCTTTCTTTGATAGAATAACGAGCCTTGTGGATAAGGGTGAAGCGGTGGATGTGGTATACCTAGACTTTAGTAAGGCATTTGATACGGTCTCGCATGATATTCTTATCGATAAACTAGGCAATACAAATTAGATGGGGCTACTATAAGGTGGGTGCATAACTGGCTGGATAACCGTACTCAGAGAGTTGTTATTAATGGTTCCCAATCCTGCTGGAAAGGCGTAACGAGTGGGGTTCCGCAGGGGTCTGTTTTGGGACCGGCTCTGTTCAATATCTTCATCAACGACTTAGATATTGGCATAGAAAGTACACTTATTAAGTTTGCGGATGATACCAAACTGGGAGGGATTGCAACTACTTTGGAGGACAGGGTCATAATTCAAAATGATCTGGACAAATTGGAGAAATGGTCTGAGTTAAACAGGATGAAGTTTAACAAAGACAAATGCAAAGTGCTCCACTTAGGAAGGAAAAATCAATTTCACACATACAGAATGGGAAGAGACTGTCTAGGAAGGAGTACGGCAGAAAGGGATCTAGGGGTTATAGTGGACCACAAGCTAAATATGAGTCAACAGTGTGATGCTGTTGCAAAAAAAGCAAACATGATTCTGGGATGCATTAACAGGTGTGTTGTGAGCAAGACACGAGAAGTCATTCTTCCGCTCTACTCTGCTCTGGTTAGGCCTCAGCTGGAGTATTGTGTCCAGTTCTGGGCGCCGCATTTTAAAAAAGATGTGGAGAAATTGGAAAGGGTCCAAAGAAGAGCAACAAGAATGATTAAAGGTCTTGAGAACATGACCTATGAAGGAAGGCTGAAAGAACTGGGTTTGTTTAGTTTGGAGAAGAGAAGACTGAGAGGGGACATGATAGCAGTTTTCAGGTATCTAAAAGGGTGTCATGAGGAGGAGGGAGAGAACTTGTTCACCTTAGCCTCTAAGGATAGAACCAGAAACAATGGGTTTAAACTGCAGCAAGGGAGGTCTAGGTTGGACATTAGGAAAAAGTTCCTAACTGTCAGGGTGGTTAAACACTGGAACAAATTGCCTAGGGAGGTTGTGGAATCTCAGTCTCTGGAGATATTTAAGAGTAGGTTAGATAAATGTCTATCAGGGATGGTCTAGACAGTATTTGGTCCTGCCATGCGGGCAGGGGACTGGACTCTATGACCTCTCGAGGTCCCTTCCAGTCCTATAATCTATGATTCTATGATCGCTCAAACCAAGGTTGTTCCCTACAACTATTTCTTCTATGAGGTCTTCACTACTCCCCAAAACCAAATCTAAAATGGCATCCCCTCTTGTTGGTTCAGCAACTGCTTGGTGAAGGAATCCATCAGCTATTGCATCCAGGAAAATCTGAGCCCTATTATTATTATTACTAGCACTTGTCCTCCAGTCTATATCTGGGAAGTTAAAGTCTCCCACGATCACACAATTCCCATTAGTATTTACTTCATTAAAAACATTAAAGAGGTCTCTATTCATATCCATATCAGATCCGGGTGGTCTATAGCACACCCAAAGCACTATCCCAGGGGAGGCTCTAGTAGCTTTCTTCCCCAATGTGATTTTTGCCTAGACAGACTCTGTCTTATCCATTCCATCACTTCTTATTTCTTTACAGTCTACCTCATCATTGATATACAATGCTACTCCACCACCTTTATCTTTATTTCTGTCTTTTCTAAACAGCACATACCCTTCAATACCTGTACTCCAGTCATGACTACTATTCCACCATGTTTCTGTTATCCCTATAATATCTGGTTTCACTTCCTGCACCAGTAACTCTAGTTCCTCCATTTTGTTACCTAGGCTCCTTGCATTAGTGTACAAACATCTTAATTTTTGCTGTTTGGCTTCGCTCACATTCTTTACCCGATTAGGCACAGCCATTCTACCACCAGTATCACCTATTAGACTGGTATCTACACTACCCTTCCTTTTATGTCCATTCTCCTACCCACGTCTGTATCCTTTCTTACTTTGTTTTCTTCCCTCTCAATGTTAACATCCGGCGTGGAGATTACCTGGACATCTCCCAACCATCTCCTACAAATTCCTAGTTTAAAGCTCTCTTAATCAGTTGTGCCAGCCTCCATCCTAGAAGTCTATTTCCCTCCCTACTCAGGTGAAGTCCATCCCGAGAGAACAGTCCTCTGTCCATGAATGCCTCCCAGTGGCCATACATCTCAAAGCCCTCCTTTTAGCACCACTGCCTGAGCCATCTGTTGATCATCATAATCTTGTCACACCTTTGTTGCCCTTCTCTAGGAACAGGCAGAATCCCACTGAAGATCACCTGAGCCTTGATTTCCTTGAGTGTCTTCCCCAGCCTGGCATAGTCTCCCTTGATATGTTCCAGTGAGAATCTAGCCGTATCATTTGTTCCCACATGAAGGACAATCAGTGGATTCTTTCCCACTCCCGTCAGAATCCTCTTCAGCCTCAGGTCCACATCCTGTATCTTAGCACCTGGCAGACAGCACACCCTTCTGATCTCTGGATCAGCTCTGGTTACAGGCCTGTCTATTCTTCTCAGTAAGGAGTCCCCAATCATGTAGACCTGCCTTTTTCTGGTGATGGTGCGATTCTCTGGTCTATCCCCTGTTCCCTCTGGCTGCAAGTCCTCTTGATTCCTATTCTCCCTTGTAATCCTCTGCAACCCATCCTGTATTCTCCTGGGGCTCATATTTGGTGTTGTTATCTCCATTGATTCTTCCCCTCTTCCTACAGAACTAGCTGCTCTTCTCTTCTTCCTTGCCCTCCCACCTTCAGTGATCACCTGCTGTGCCCCTTCTTCATTTTCCAACTCCGCAAACCTGTTCCTGAGCTCTATTTCTCCTTCACTAGCCTGTCTTTTCCTCTGCCTGGTTCTCTTAGTCACAAAGCCCGCAGCTTAATGTGCTATGCAGTCATTGTTGCAGTTTAATATAAATATATACACAAAACCTATATTAAAAGGAATGGTATTTGGATTGCAAAACCAAGCATTTGAAAGCCAGGAAATGCCAGAATTTAGGATGCCATGGCACCTTACTTTTACTCCCTTGTGCATTTGTGTTATGAGACAGTCTTTAACTACATGATTATATACTACTTTTTCCCTCTGGGATCCCTGTCTCAGTCAGTGCACAGGAAAACAGTTATTTTAAAAAGTTCTCACCTTAACCTGAATGGAATTTCACAAGACAAGGAAAAGTAGTTCTTTGGCCTAAAGGATTTCCCCTTCAAAGGCCTGCTGCAGACAATGAAGGAGTTTCATTCTAAAAAAGTTGTAATGGAAAGCATTAGGCAGCCAAAATATATAGGTAGCTACCAGCTCCCCCTGTAGTCACACACTCACAGAATTATGTTAAAGTTGCAAAATCAAATACTGAAAAATGATAGGAAATGTTAGTGTAGCAAAGGGGCGTGGCCTTCCTCAGAGACTGACAGTGAGGGAGAGCCAGACGCCCCCTGGTGGGTGGAACCCGGAAGGCTTAGGCTGCTGCACCGGAAGCGAGGGACAGAAACTGGAAGTATAAGAGGTAGGTCCTGCAGCTCAGTTGAGCAGGAGCCACTGAGGGAGGCAGACGTTTCCAGCCCGCTGCTGGAGCTGGAACCTGCAGAAGACTTCGGCTGTTCTGAGGAGATTGCCCAGGTACCAGGACATTCTGACACACCCGACGCAGAGAAGCTGCTGGGATTGGCACTCACAGTGTACCCCTGGGAGATGGACGACAACCCTTGAATGCAGGTACACCCGAGGGGAAAGTATAGGAAGCAGCCCAGGGGAACCAGACTACCGTCTGGCTGTGGTGCTATCGGAGACATGGTCAGTGTGTTGCGGGTGGAATGCCCACTGACCCAGTGGCAGACCACTCTGCCGCTGTTAGGGCCCTGGGCTGGGACGCGATGGAGTTGGGCAGGCCCACTCCCCACCTGCCACCCCATCCCTGGGGTGGCAGTACTCCCCCTCCTTAGGCCAGGAGGCCTGCGCTCCTCAGATACCCCTTGCCTGAGCCCCATTGACTGTGTTTGGTGTTCACCCCTTGCCTGAGCCCATAGACTGCTCGCTGGGTGCTCAACCCCTGCCGAAGACAGTTTGCTGGGCCTCTGCCCTGGCTAAGGGCCTGGGCCCTCCTGAACCACTTGCAGCTACCCTGTCTACGGGTTAAAGCCTTTGACTGTGTGGTGCCACATCCTAGCTGAGGGCCTGGGCCCCTGAACTATTTGTGGCTCTACCCTGCCTACGGGTTGGGGCTGGAAACCACTAATTTCCCCATTTACTTAGCCTGTTTCAGGAGCATGTGCAGCAAGGGGGCGTGGCCTCCATCAAAGACGACAGCGAGGGAGAATCACCCCCACCTAAACTCTTACAGTTAGAATTAAAGCTGCCTCTGCAAATTTAATTTGCTCCTCTTACAGGTAGGCAGTTAAGGAAAACATCTGTATTCATGAAAAGACTTAAGTATGTGCTTAACTCCCATCAAAATCGACAAATAGGGATAGACTTCAGCTTTCCTTAATCAGAGCCTTAGATAGTTTTGGTCAGAATCACAGAGGAAGTCTATGGCTGAGCCAGGAATGTAATTGAGTTCTCCTGGTCCTATTCCAGTGCCTTAAACAAAACAGAATATCATTTTCCTTCCTACAACCCTCTGTGCCATAAGACTGTCCATCCTGTGTACTGAATAAGGCAGGGTTCTGAAGAACAAATAGTATGTGATCACGTAAAACTGTATCATAATGCATATGCCACATGTGTTTTATTTTAGATTTTTAAACAAAGCCAAGAAAACTACCACAACTGTACACGTGCCCAAAACCTTAACTCTGCCCTCTTTACCTTTCTGCATAAATCCTTTTACCAGATTATTATTTTTTTTATTAGCTGCAGATGTTTGGTTTAGTTATGTTGAGAGGAACTAATTTTGTCAAGGGATATGTACAGAAAAGCAGTTAAATAGAGTGAATGAAGGCTCACATCTCTAGAGGGGCAGAATTAAGAATGTTATGCCTGGTCTGTGGTGTATGGTACCTGTGGTAATTGCAAGAGGAGTAACTCATGAGGGGAAGAATAGAGAGTATATACTGTAAGGTGGTTTACCTTTTCATGTCCTTGCCTTTGTGGATTTATGTCCTGGCATGTTCTCTGTGCAGCAACTGTAGCTGCTTCCAAATTAGTTTTTTTTTATGCATTAATTTCCTAGGGTTATTTTAAGTTTAATGGGAATGGGGACTTGGGTGAAGTGGAGATAGAAGCACAGCCACTAATGAAGAATATTTTATCAATTGGCAGCAGTACGTGAACCTTTGTGTGCCAGAGGCTACAAGTGAACCCTTATCTGTTGTAAGATAAAACCTGACATAAAAGTGTAACTCCTGAGGAAGAAGATATTATCTACGTTCAGCTGCTTCCCTCCATCAATTAGGCTTATATGCACCTAGCCCCAATCAACAAGCAGGTTTGTGTGCATAGCACAAACTTTCAGTTATAGCTTCACTACCAACTAAAAATGACCCTAAACCCATTTTTTTAAACTGTGCCTGTTGCACCAGATCCACTCAGGATCTGCTTCTCTACCAAAGCACTGTTTTTTAAGAGATATCAGTCAACAATGAAAAGTAGAACTGCCCAGGGAAAACTTTAGCCAGAGTCTTATTTCAAAGATTTACTATTAAAAAATTATGAAAAGATACTGAACAAACTCTATTCAGAGAATTCAAATGGCATAAAACTTAAGGCTGTGGGAAATTTCACATCAACTGCCTCCTTAACTTTAGAGAAAAAACACAAAATTTTATGCCCGCATTTTAAATAAATTTTAGAATACAATTCCAACTCGGAAGTTATTTCCAGGTCCCTCTATAATGTAGGTGCTTTTATTCCTTAAACATGCTAAATCCATTTTAACTTTCAAATTAATATTGTTGTTTTCTTGTAAATTAAGCATTTTTAAGGTCATTTAAAACCCATAGAACCCTAATATTTATTTAGGTTTACAATAGAAGTATTAAGAAATTTTTTTAAATGACATGATCATCTTGTTTAGGCCTAGAATTTACCATTTTTCAAGGCAGGTAAATACCATATGTCCTTGAAGGAAAATCTTGAAGAAAATAATAAATTGGGCCAGATCATGGTCAAACCTCCAAGTGCAGTACAGATTATTCCTGGGGGAATTCTGTGCCAAAAAATTAAATTGTGCATCAAAACATTAAAAATTCTGCACACAATATTTTAAAATTCTGCATATTTTTTGTCAAAATAATGCAATATAATCCAGCTAGTTTCAATTATTTTGGTAATTTATTTAAACTACAATACAATGGATGGCGAATGGGAGTGGGGAGCATTGGAGGAAATCATCAAACCCCCTTTGTCTAATAGTAATATAGCTAGTATTGACCCTTTACTTCTAATTATTAGTCAACAAATATATGCAGCCATGTGCTAAGTGTTACATCATAGGCAACTGAAGAGCAAGTGAGGGCTGGGGACTCAAACTTACAATTTAGACTGGCTACTGATCATCTTCAAAAAGGCCAGTAGCGAACAGTTCATGGAGAACATTTTGATAGGAATTTTTTTCATTCCAAAAATTTAGATCAGTTCTAATCACTAAAGCACCATAAGCATTTATTAGGTCCTTTACAATTAGGCTCCTTTACACCACTCTAACAATGTAAAGGAGCCTTACAATTTTTACACTGATTTTATACTCCTGGGGGAATTCACTAAGCACAATGGGAAAAATTCACTAAGCAGGCAGGCTGCTACGTTCTCCTCTGTTAGAGGAAACAAAGCCTGCCCTACGCCTACCTCTTCAGAAATACCCAAAAGCCATGCCCCTCAATGCCGGGCGTACTGCAATAGCGAGCGAGATGGACAGAGTGTCTCTCTCTCTCACACACGACTGCCCAGCTCCCCTCCCCGGTGGTGATTTACGTCTCTACCAGATGCTCTGGGTGCCCAAACCGACCTGTCTGCACTGCCAGGGAGTGTGCGCATGACCGCTCTTGTGGCTTCCCTTTGCTTCCATCAGAAGTCATTTTTCTGCAGGTAAACAAAGAAATCTGCGGGGGCCATGAATTCTGCGCATGTGGAGTGACGCAGAATTCCCCCAGGAGTAAAATACATCAGACATCCTGTGGCCCCACAAGGTTCCAAAGCGCTGTTTTCATCAATGGATATAGATTGGGAAGGAAACCTGTTGAGGTGACTACCCAATCCTGCCTTCCCCTCCAGGTAGGGAGAGAAATCACAAATTCCATGATATATGGTGTTTGAGGAGACAGAATGTCTCTAAAGTCTGGATAGAAGGGGTAGAATCCTTTCCATCTGTAAGACAGGTGAGGAGACTAATTTGGACTCACAGTTTAGAGTGAATCCCCCAACAGCTCAAAAAAAGAGCTGCTTGCCAGAGAAAGGATAGGGCGATTAGTATTAAAATCGCCTTCATGTCAGATTGGGAAAAAAGGGCACACACACTGCTTGTGATCCCCACTACCAGCACTAAAACTCTATAGAGCCAAATTCATGTACTTACACGCATACACATTCTACAGGGCTTACTGCAGCTTTAGAAGGGGTAGAGGGCATAAAGACCCATGGAGAACTGTTTTGGGGATCGGGAACTCATTTTCATGGGAAGGCATGTTTTACTCTGATTAATGTGGGCAATGGAAGGGAGATTGTTCTTCAGGATATTGGTGTCTAAGAAATGTGGTCTAGAAAGAAGATTTAGACTGTCTGGATGTGTGAGGCAATGGAATCAGGAGACAAAGGTAAGCTCCAGGTATTGGCCTGAGTGAAAGGAAGGATGGTATGTTTAACTGATTTAGACAAGGGGGAAGTGGAGAGGGATTTGGGAGGAAAATAATGAGTTCAGTTATCATGATGTTCAGTATAAGTTTATGGACATATATGCAGGAGAAAATGTCAGAGAGATGGGCTAAGACAGTGGACTGGATGGAAGACAAGTCAGAAGTGGAGAGGTAGATTTGTGAATTATTGGTAGTTTGTGAAAGATCGTAGTTAAAAGCTGTGTGAATAGTTGAAGTGCAGAAAAAGAACAGGTTGGGTTCTAGGACATAGCATTGTGACTACATAATGCATCTTATAATGTATGTAATATAATGAAGCCCTTATAGAAAACCGTTTCAACTGCAACCCATTGGTGTAAGTAGGAAATTAAGATCGGGCTTCCAAACAAAATTTAATTTCTTATCTTTCTTCAATTTAAGCCAGAACCTTAGAATCTTTAACCCATTTTTTAGTTGGAATTTCTTTTGTCTCAGTTTAAAAGAAAAAGTTTCCATATACATCTTTTATAAAGTCATTATTTTAAAGCCGTTAATAAACATCAAAACAGGTGCTCCACATTAGCAGCCAACATGCAATGACTTAAAAAACTGGGACAAAATCCTGTACCCAGTAAAGTCAAAGGGAGTTTTGCCATTAACTTAAACTGAAACAGGATTTAGCCCCATGTTTTGAAATATAGAAGCATAAAATTGTGGTATAGCTTAGAAAAAATCTGAGCTGAGTTCTCAATCAGGTGTTAGGCCCCAATTCTGCATTAAGAACTGATAACATGAACACACAATGCTTATGAGAAGTCTGGTACTCTGCACTTGTTTAGGGATCCATGCAAGTGGACTGAATATAGACTCAAAGCCTTAAACCCTTACTCAGCAAACTACGTAAATATATGCCTAACTTTAATCACATTAGTAGAACCACTAAAGTTAATGGGGGTACTCACATGCTTAAGGGTAGGCACATGCTGGATTCCTATAAATAAGGGTTTAAGTGCTAATAAACCCTAACTGATGGATGGCAGTGTTGCTTTAAACTCGGATTCAGTAAGGCACTTAAGCATATGCTAAACTTTAAGCACATGAGTAAAACTATTCATGTTCAGCACACACTTAAGTAGTTTGCTAAATCAAGGCCGTTGTGAGACATTATTTTATATCACTGCACAAATGCCTACTATGAAACTTCATATTTAGATTAAGTTAAAATTACTATTCTATAACAATCTGTATTACTGAATAGTAACAAATACAAAGGCAGATTTTACTAGGTTATCTGTAAAACCCACAGCAACCAATAAAAACTTATTTTAAAGCAACTTTCAGACCTGCCTCTCATAGTATTATTTTTTAAGTTCCAAGAGGCGCAGAAGCAAGAGCTTCACATCTTCCTTATACAGCATTTCTCCATATTAAACAACAGCTTACAAGTAGTCATTGAGATCTCTGCTCCCACGCCCAATCAGTACAAAAAACTAAAAAGAGAGATTGAAGCCTAACAGTTGTCCTGGCTAGAGACATTCAGTGATGTATTTTTCTGTCTATTAATTCACAGTATTGACATTAGCCATTAACATCAGCAAAAGGTGTTTTACCTGGCAAAAGTTGGGTATATGGGAATTAATCTAATGATTATCCTGTCTCATGTATAGTTTCATTATGTATTTTTTAAAAATTACATATTATAACTAAAAATAAATATATAGTGTATTTCAAAGTTAGTTTTAAATATTCAACAAAAATACCTGTCATTGTTAAACAAAATATATATAAACAATGTATTTTCAAATTAAGACTTGAGAACTGCACATTTCTAATACAAATCAGCAACTAATTTTCTCCAGAGTAAGAAATATGATAAATAGAGCTCTGCACGGAAACAAAATTTGTATCCGCATCTGATCTGCGATCCGCAAACATGGTCCGCGATATCAAATAGATATCCGCAGATTTGCAGGGCTCTAAATATAAAATTTGGATCCGCATCCATCCACAAATCTGGTCTACAGATATCCGCATCCACTGATATAAAGTGGCTATCAGCAGATTTGTCGGTCTCTATACATAGAACTAATGTACCTATTAAGTTAAAATTTTCAAATTTTTATGCTTAAAGGTAGGCACCTAAATATATGTTCTGATTTTGATGAGGAGCAACCGCAAGTGCCAAAGAACCCTGAATGCTTCACTTTGCAAGTGTAACATTTTTAGCATATTTTATGTATGGAAAATTGTAGATAAGACTATTTAATTTTTTCCATTATAATTTTTCTTTCTGACCTTTTTTCAAAGCTCCTGAATTTTTCACTCTGTTCTTTTTGTTATATTTTCTTCTAAATAGAATACAAATCCAATTAAGTTTAAGGAAATGTTACAAAGTAAAATTATAAGATTAAAAATTCCCAACAGCGGCACTATTTGTGAGAAGCTCCATCAAAAAGATAAAGTTTTTGCTTTTTTTAAAAAAGCAGAAATTAAGGCAAATTTTCAAACCTAGAGGGTCAAATGTTAGGCATCTAATTTAAGTGGTCTGATTTTTGCAGGTGATAACCATCTGTAGTTCTTACTAAATAAGGAATTTTATTTAAAAAAATGTAATCCCACTCAACACTTTATTAAAATAGTATTAATTTGTATTTTATGTATGTAAGAAAAATAACCCAAACAAACTGGCCATGCTTTGGAATGGACAAACTTGTTTTTCCTAATTTTGAACCCACACAAACATTGTGAATTCAGAAGTTTGAATCAAATATAAACATCACTGGGTTTCTATTTCATTTAAGGGAAAAATGTGATGAAAGGTGCAGAAAGAGAAACAATGAAAAACAAAGAAAGGTTGTGGAAAAAGGAGGAGGGGGAGTGTGACGTTGTGCAGACTATATGGTTTTATAAAAACATGGTAATAAGTGAATATAATATAACTGGGATATGCTTCATGCAAAAGGTCTCTTGTAAGGTATCATTACGCATTTTATTTTTATTTTGCTTGGTGACTTGGCATTTTATTTTATTTTGCTTGGTGACTTACTTTGTTCTGTCTGTTACTACTTGGAACCACTTAAATCCTACTGTCTGTATTTAATAAAATCACTTTTTATTTAGTAATTTACTCAGAGTATGTATTAATACTTGGGGGAGCAAACAACTGTGCATATCTCTCTATCAGTGTTATAGAGGGCGAACAATTTATGAGTTTACTCTGCATAAGCTTTATGCAGGGTAAAACGGATTTATTTGGGTTTAGAGCCCATTGGGAGTTGGGCATCTAAGTGCTAAAGACAAGCACACGTCTGTGAGCTGTTTTCAGGTAAACTTGCAGCTTTGGGACAAGTGATTCAGACCCTGGGTCTGTGTCTGGAGCCAGACGGGAGTGTCTGGCTCAGCAAGACAGGGTGCTGGAGTCCTGAGCTGGCAGGGAAAACAGAAGCAGGGGTAGTCTTTTGCACATTAGGTGGCAGCTCCCAAGGGGGTTTCTGTGATCCAACCCGTCACAGGGAGAGACAGAAATTCTAATTAAAAAATTCTCTCTACAATAATCCATACAAGAATTATGTTAAAAGAATGCTTGGGTTGCAAAGCTAAGCACTGTAAAGTCATGAAATGCCAAATTTAAAGTTGCACATGAAAGTGCAAATATCCTTAACAATATGTGTATGTATTATCATTAGAGCTCAGTGGGAAACATTTTTCCCATCTTGCAAAAGTTGTTGAGATTTTTGAAATTCTCCCGTTCTCCATCAGGATGAAACAGAGCATTTGGAATTTTTCATGAAAAACGAGAGAGAGAGATAGGATATGTCTACATTTCAAGCTGGGGGTGTAATTTCCAGCTCGAGTAGACGTTCCCACGCTAGATCTGAGCTAGCATGCTAAAAATAGAAATCCTGCATGCACAAGTAGTGGTGGTTGGAAGGGCTAGCCACCCCAAGTACATATGTAGCATCTTAGATGGGTATGTACTTGACGTGGCTAATGTCTTCACTACCATAACTACACTCTGTTTTTAGCACATTAGCTTGATCACAGCAAGTGTGGGTATATCTCAAGTTGGAACTTATACCTCCAGTTCGAAGTGTAAATGTACTACTAGAGAGGCAGACCCCAGAAAAGTCAACAGCTTGGTAGATAGGTAGTCTCTTGGGGCACAGACCACTATACCTCAAATACCAAATAAAGAGTTTGAAAAGCTAATATTGGATATACTGTACCATTACCTCAATAATATAAAGGACTATATTCTTGTAGAAACAGTACAAGATGCATTTAGCTATTCTGCTGTAGTTCCAAGCACCATGAACCAACAACAAGTTCGTCAGATATCTGAACTGCAAACAATGAAAAAATATGTTTAAAAACATGTACATTGATCAGTATTACATGATATAAAAGTATTCTGTTTTAACATGTTTGACAGCATAATGATTTACCTGTGCTATGGAGTAATCCGAAGAATTAGCTGCCTGTAGCCCTTCATTTCCACTAATACCAACGCCAACATGTGCTGTCTGTATCATACTAACATCATTTGCTCCATCACCAATTGCCAGTGTTACTACTTTAACCTGTTTTTTTACCATTTCTACTACTTCAGATTTCTGAAGAGGAGACACCCTTTGGAAAAACAAACAAACAAACAAACCCTGAACATGGAAATTCTGAATGCACATTATGTTAAAATATTTTTTTGTTCTGCTAAAGGGCAACAAAATAGATTAAAGACAGTATCTATCATTGAAATTCTCTTTTTACCTCCCTCAAAGACACATTCACAGGATTTTTCAGCAAGGTTAGAGTAGGACTGGGTTTCCCATACATATGCCAAACATCATTAAAATACCTATTATGAAATGCAGAAATCTGCATTAATATAGCATTAAGGCTGTATAATTAAAATATTAAAAAGTCAGAAAATGTAAAAGGGAAAGTCCCAACAGCAGTGTTAACTTTCCATTGTATATTTTATATTTGTTTTAGATATGTTTTATATTTTATTTATATATTTTAGTGTGTTTATTTTTACAAACAAATAGTAATATAATAAAATCACACATTAAAATAGAAAAACAGGAATAGACAAATAGTAAAAGTGGGCAACATTGCTGAGCTAACAGATGTTGGAATCTTAATTTTACAAAAAAGTCAAGGAATGAAAATTTTAACTATGCAACTACACTGTTTTACTCTTTATTGCACTGCTCTTGCAATTGCTGGCCTCCTCCCGCAGAACAAATTTTTGTACTGAGCCAGGAGTCCTACTGTTTTCTGCTGAGCTTTATAATGGGAACCTGCCAGGAAAGCGTGACGTTTACCCGCTCTTCTCTTTTGGCTGACATACTCGCTATGAGGAAAGATGTCTTCTGACATAGGTGAGGCATGGAGCTGGTGTCCATTGGCTCAAACAGAGGGCCCATGAAAGCAGCCAACACAATGCTATAATGATGAATCCTTCATTGGAGAAAGACAAACAACACCTTTTTAAAAAAAACCTAGAAAATCTTCCCTAAGTGGAGGGTGAATTCCTGAGATTGCTGCAAAATGGACTCCCAGGAAACTCAGAAAAAAGACATGACAATTTGAGATATACCAGGTACTCTAAAATGTCCTGAATCCTAGTTTCTGAGGAAGGTATACCACGGAGAGTAGACCACATTGAAAATTGCTTCCAGTTAGCTAAATAAGCAGATCTAATGGGTTGCTTTCTGCTATTAAGAACATCCTCTGAACTGCCACTGAGAAGTCTTTCTCTGCCTGATCTAGCCACTCAACAACCATACTGTATGGTACCAACTGTTCAAGACTGGATGCAATAACTGCCCATGTTATTGGGACAGTAGGTTTGGAAGAGGAGGCCAAGGCCCTGGAGGCTAAATCAAGAGGCTGTGAAGATCTGAGAACCAGCATTGTCTCAACCATGCTGGAGCTATAAGAATTATCTTGGCGTGGTCTCGCTACTAGAATATCCCAATCTCAGAGTGATTAGGACCCATTTGTCCATTGTTATAGATTCCCAAGCAGTGAGGAAATGGGATAATCCTCCCCCCAGAATGGTCGGGGGACAAGGTGGTAGGAAAATCACCAATGACTGTACTGCTGTCATTGAAAGAGAATGCAAATGGGCTGCTTTCCATGGCTGAGTTTGCGATTTTGTGTTTCTCTTTTGAGAATATGGTTGCCTTGATGTGTGGAAAGGCTGCCTATAATACTATACTATACTATAATTGAAGTTGTTGAGATACGTATTGGGGGCTGGAGTATAGATCCTAATGAGCATTGTTAGAGTCTTTAAAAGAATGTAAGATCTCATTGCTTTTATCCAAAAACAAGTAACAACCATCAGAAGTCAGGTTTCAGAGTAGCAGCCGTGTTAGTCTGTATCCGCAAAAAGAAGAACAGGAGTACTTGTGGCACCTTAGAGACTAACAAATTTATTAGAGCATAAGCTTTCGTGGACTACAGCCCACTTCTTCGGATGCATATAGAATGGAACATATATTGAGGAGATATATATACACACATACAGAGAGCATAAACAGGTGGGAGTTGTCTTACCAACTCTGAGAGGCCAATTAATTAAGAGAAAAAAAAAAAAACTTTTGAAGTGATAATCAAGCTAGCCCAGCACAGACAGTTTGATAAGAAGTGTGAGAATACTTAGAATATTGGTGTGAAGCCCTCTACACCAATATTCCACACAAAGATGGACTACAAGCTATCAGGAACAGTATCCCTGATAATGTCACAGCTAACCTGGTGGCTGAACTTTGTGATTTTGTCCTCACCCACAACTATTTCACATTTGGGGACAATATATACCTTCAAGTCAGCGGCACTGCTATGGGTACCCGCATGGCCCCACAATATGCCAACATTTTTATGGCTGACTTAGAACAACGCTTCCTTAGCTCTCGTCCCCTAACGCCCCTACTCTACTTGCGCTACATTGATGACATCTTCATCATCTGGACTCATGGAAAAGAAGCCCTTGAGGAATTTCACCATGATTTCAATAATTTCCATCCCACCATCAACCTCAGCCTAGATCAATCCACACAAGCGGTCCATTTCCTGGACACTACTGTGCTAATAAGCGATGGTCACATAAATACCACCCTCTACCGGAAACCTACTGACCGCTACACTTACCTACATGCCTCCAGCTTCCATCCAGGACACACCACACGATCCATTGTCTACAGCCAAGCTCTAAGATATAACCGCATTTGCTCCAATCCCTCAGATAGAGACAAGCACCTACAAGATCTCTATCAAGCATTCTTAAAACTACAATACCCACCTGCTGAAGTGAAAAAACAGATTGACAGAGCCAGACGAGTACCCAGAAGTCACCTCCTACAAGACAGGCCCAACAAAGAAAATAACAGAACACCACTAGCTGTCACCTCAGCCCCCAACTAAAACCTCTCCAGCGCATCATCAGAGATCTACAACCTATCCTGAAAGATGATCCTTTACTCTCACAAATCTTGGGAGACAGACCTGTCCTCGCTTACAGACAACCCCCCAACCTAAAGCAAATACTCACCAGCAACCACACATCACTGAACAAAACCACTAACCCAGGAACCTATCCTTGTAACAAACCCCGATGCCAACTCTGTCCACATATCTATTCAAGTGACATCATCATAGGACCTAATCACATCAGCCATACCATCAGGGGCTCGTTCACCTGCACATCTACCAATGTGATATATGCCATCATGTGCCAGCAATGCCCCTCTGCCATGTACATTGGCCAAACCGGACAGTCTCTACGCAAAAGAATTAATGGACACAAATCTGACATCAGGAATCAAAATACTCAAAAACCAGTGGGAGAACACTTTAACCTGTCTGGTCATTCAGTGACAGACCTGCGGGTGGCTATATTACAACAGAAAAACTTCAAAAACAGAGTCCAATGAGAGACTGCTGAGCTAGAATTGATATGCAAACTAGACACAATCAACTCCGGTTTGAATAAGGACTGGGAATGGCTGAGCCATTACAAACATTGAATCTATCTCCCCTTGTAAGTATTCTCACACTTCTTATCAAACTGTCTGTGCTGGGCTAGCTTGATTATCACTTCAAAAGTTTTTTTTTTTCTCTTAATTAATTGGCCTCTCAGAGTTGGTAAGACAACTCCCACCTGTTTATGCTCTCTGTATGTGTGTATATATATCTCCTCAATATATGTTCCATTCTATATGCATCCGAAGAAGTGGGCTGTAGTCCACGAAAGCTTATGCTCTAATAAATTTGTTAGTCTCTAAGGTGCCATAAGTACTCCTAACCATCAGAAGGAAAGTCTTTAATAGTTGTTGAACGTCTGTAGCTATGCCCGAGTTCTGTATCCCGGGAAGCTCGCCTCATTGTCATTGCAGAGGCCATCAAGCGTTAGGTACATCACAACAGCCCTTCTTGCCTTGGAATCTATGAATCCAGCAGATTGGACTGGTGTCAGCCACCCCAGGAAAGCCTTAAATGCCTCTCTTGCCTCCTCTCTAGTAGCTTTTCAGTTAATTTGGATATTGCATCCCAGTTTACAAAGTCCTATTTAACTATCAGTGCTTGCTGATTTGCTACATGCAACTGTAGAGAGAATGCGGAATAATTATTTTTTCCCAAATAAGCCAAGCCTCTTGGTCTCTTTTTCTTTATTTAAATCTCCCTTGATGCAATCTCTCCTTAGTGGCCGTCAACACTAAGCAACTTGGGGCAGGATGGGAATTAAAACCCTCAAAGCCTTGCATAGGGACAAAATAGCGTTTATCCATGCGCTTAGCTGTAGAGGTTAGAAAGGCTGGTATATGCCATAAGGTCTTTGCCAGTTCTAGAAGAGCTACACTAATAGGGAGGGGCAAAAGCCTGGAAAATGTCTAAAAGCTTGTGTTTTGTTGTACAAGCTTAGTTTGTATACCCAAAGACGCAGCCGTTCTTCTCAGAAGCTCCTGATGAGACTTAAAATCAAGTGTCTGGGATCATTAAGTCATGGGTGAGGAGGAACACAGGTTCAGATGAATCGTCTTGCAATAAAATTGGTTCCTAAGGCAATGGTTCCTCCTGCAGCATGGACTGCTTTGGGGGAAGAGTATCTTTTCGTACTTCCAACACAAGTGGCTCTGGAAGGTTTGTCACCATGCATTCAGGTGATCTTCTCCTAGTCTGAAGTGATGATCATGACCTTGGGGAATAGGAGACACACCAGATACACAATGGCCATTGAAGGAAAGTGTAAGGCATGGGGAGTCAGTAAGAGCTGGGCCACGGTGATCTGTCCCTGCTGTATGATCAGTCCCACTCTAGAGATCAATGCTCCCCTTCTGGAGGTAATCTGGAAAATTTGCTAGACCATCTGTGTCAAGGGAGGGACAGCAAATAACTAGGAGAACGAACCAGACTGCGAGCGGTCAGTAAGCATTGGGGAGTGCAACACCTATTGGGGCTACTAGGCAACCTGATAACCTCTTTACAATGGGCGAAAGATCTAACCTCAGTACCAAGGCATGTATGGTAATTGGTACCATAAAGGTTTCACGAGACATTGATGGCACAGCATCCTGAGATGGTTCTGGGAAAGAACTTGTAGTCGGTATGGTGGTAGAAACTGGAGTTTTTACCCAAGCCAATAATTGTCCCAGTACCAACATTCAGTGCCAATGTAGTGCCCAAGACTGAATGGCATCTGAAAACTGTACTGGTGCCAACACAGTGTGCACCAGTACCAAAAATGGTACTGGAGAAGGAGCTGAGCCCTTATTATACTTCTTAGCTGATACTGGTGTCAGTACCACTAACAATCTCTACATCAGAGCTGAGGATATTGAAGACGCCCATACTGAAGGAGGTGCCAATAAAGCAATGGATTCACGAACCACAGGAGAGTCTGGGACAAAGAGGCAAGGCAAATCCTTTTCTGACTCATAAGCTCATGGAGTTGTCAGTACAAGAAATGTTGCTGCTGTAACAGTGTCCACTGGTACTGGACTAAATGGTCATCGTGCAGACAGTACCAGAATCAAGGGTACTGTACTGACATCCTCCTCCTGCAGTACTGGGGAGATGTGGGCTGATGGTCCAGCTCAATCCGGTGTACCTGCTGAATCCTGCTGGTGTCCTGAGTCCTTTTTCAAAGTTTTCTTTGACTTTAAGTCACCTTGGTCTGTTTTTTGTGTCATTTTCTGGGGAGGCCCTGGAGAACACTAACCTCTTTTTCTCCAAGGAGAAGAGGCCAAGTCCAGGGGTCTGTCTGAGACAACCGCAGCTACATTTGCAGTCTGTGCACAGGAAGCAGGGTGATCGCTAGATGGGCCCAGAGCCAAGCAAGTCTCATCGCCTGCATCATGAGGTGGTGTTTGAGGTGTAGGTCTCCTGAAACCTGCATTTTTTTTCTGAACGAGTGGCAGATATTGGACCTCTCCTTAATGTACCCTTCACCCAGGTACAAAAGGCAGCGAGGCATGCAGGTCACTATTTGGAAAAGACACTTCGTACAACAGGCAGTGCTTAAAGCCTCTTGAGTGCTGCATACAAAAGAGGTTTAGCACTGAAAACTAACTACAGTATTAAAACACACTTTAAAATATAAATGAAAACTTAACTAACAGGTGCTAACTGTTAACAGATAAGGAGAAAATTAAATTAGCTATCTGCACAGACGAAAAACTGTGAGGTAAATCACATGGGGAGCTCTGACTCAGGCCATGGGCAGTGAGAAGAAAACAAGGGGGGTTGGGCAGCACCACCCTCATATAGCTTTGGGGGAAGCCACAAGGAAATACAAGGTGCATGGACTGCTGCAAAAGGTACTGCTTCAGAAAACTCACCGGCTCCAATATGGTGAGCATGCGCACATCTGAGTGGAATACATGTGTGAACCTTTTCTTTCTTAGAGTGCCTCTGTGTATTCCTACTCACGGGCAGTTGGTGAGAAGTATGGCCCAGGTGGAACATGGGCTGAATGAATGGCTGAGCCATTACAAACATTGAATCTATCTCCCCTTGTAAGTATGCTCACACTTCTTATCAAACTGTCTGTACTGGGCTATCTTGATTATCACTTCAAAAGTTTTTTTTCTCTTAATTAATTGGCCTCTCAGAGTTGGTAAGACAACTCCCACCTGTTTATGTGTATGTGTGTATATATATCTCCTCAATATATGTTCCATTCTATATGCATCCGAAGAAGTGGGCTGTAGTCCACGAAAGCTTATGCTCTAATAAATTTGTTAGTCTCTAAGGTGCCACAAGTACTCCTGTTCTTCTTTTTGCGGATACAGACTAACACGGCTGCTACTCTGAAACCTGTATAAAGACAGTAGCACCATTTCAGAAATCTAGCACTGAAGTGAAATGCTATGTTTAAACAACTGCATCTCCTTATATAATACCAGGCATCAAAAGTTCAGTACCATGATGGGGCTCCTGCAACGCTAAAGGACACAGTTTACTAAAGTATCTGGAAGCTCAAGGTCCAGGGGCTCCGTCCCGATTAGGATTGCAATGTTGAGAGGCTCTCCAAAAAGAATTATTCTTATTTATACGGAAAAAATGATATCTTTATGGCTGTTAAGGAGAATCTGGGAAGGACAGATCCCCTCTCTTTCAACAAAAATTTAGTAAATCAAGTAAAATTGGTGAATTAGGGCAGTGGAGGCACAATGTTATTTATATTAGTTAATTTACAAGAGTAAAAGGTGGTGTTTAATGATGGTTTTAAAAAAAAGGAACCAGCTACTAAAAGTGAAATAAAGTTTTTATGATTGCATGCATTAGCCAAGTTCTTTGCCAACACAAACTGCTGGTATTAATAAAATGTTCCCTCAGCTCAACTGGAAGCATGCCTCACAGCCAAGTCTAGAGAGTCTGCTTGTCCTGCCATGGAAAAGATTGATATAGAAGGTTAAAACAGGCTCCTTTTTACAGAAGTATGACAGATGATTCATAGTCTAGTTTCACAGAGGAAAAATTTTCCTTGCTGCCTCAGCATAGATACTTCCTTCTTGTATTATTCCTTTTTTTCTCTTTCAAGCCCTTTCAGAAAAAGATGAAACGGGATAAAATTCTTTACATGGAAGAACCAAACTTTTTAATATAAATCAGAACGTAATTAAAAATAACTGAAAAAATAATTAAAATAAAATACCCTCCTGCACGTTGCTCACTCTTTATTTTCAGGGATTTTAGACATATTTTACATTTTGCTCTAGATCCCAACTGATACCTCTAGCCCTCCAGTCCCAGTAATCTAAATTCTTATTATTTGGTGGATACCACCAAATGATCTATTCTGTTACTCTGGTGATTCACATAATGTCTAGCATTCCTAACAAAATGCCCACGCGAATCACAGGATGAATATTTTATACTTTTTTTATCCCTCATCTCCTGGAGTTCCTGCTCTTGGGTGTAATATTCCTAATAAAGCTGCAGATGCTACTCAAACATCTACGTTCATATTCAGGGCTGGCTCCAGCTTTTTTGCCGCCCCAAGTGGCGAAGAAAAAAAAGAAGAAAAAGAAAAACACGACTGAAGGTCCCGCCGCCGAATTGCCACCGCAGACCCGGACATGCCATCCCAATAAAGGACGGAGTGCCATCCCTTTCTATTGGCCGCCCCAGGCACCTGCTTCCATTAATGGTGCTTGGAGTCAGCCCTGCTCATATTACTTCCAATCTTTGTATTCCTGGATTTAAGACCATTAGGAAAATATTATGAAAATACCTTTTTCTGATTAAAAAAAGATTCAGGGATGAAAATATACAAACTTCCATTTTATTCCTGGTGAATCTCAGGATTATTTACAGTAATAACTCTTATCCTTTTTCAGCTACATGATGTTAAATATTTCATCAGAAAGCAAGAAGATCAATTGATCTTAGATGACTTAAATGTATTAAACTCAAACACTGAAACTGGTAACACTGACACTTTTTTATTGTTATAGGGTAGCTGCCAGCAAATATGCTTTTGATCTATGGGCAACTACAGGCCTCAGTGGAGGTGACGGGAGTACCAGACACCTTTCATTCAGCCTAAAGAAGGGAACAATTAAATACTTCTTTATTGATAGCTGATATAATGGAATCTACCACCCAAGTCACGGACCAGCAAGTCCAGGCTGGAGGAGAAACTGAACCATAGGGGCCATAGGGTTTCCATGGCACCGATAGCAAACACTGGGACTGGCTGGATTGCATTTCTGTGCATAAGAATCAGGAAGTAACCTGGAAAGCCAGAGAAAGCCCAAGAAGCAATGGTAGTATGGCCGTTGGAGGAAGCCAAGAGAGAAAGCTGTTCTTATCTCTCAGTTGATGCTTTGATGCTTCTTTGATCTTGAACAAGTCCCCTTGTTATGGTGGGCTACCAATCTGAACAGACTGATGTCCATGATCAAGAGAATGGGCTTTGATTGTGAAGAAAAGGTCTTAATAGAACGTGTATTTCCTTTGCACTTTTTGTTGGGTATGAGTCCAGGCTTATAGGAAAAGTCTTAGAAGCTATCTCATATGCATTTTTGTCTATGAAGTGATCTCTATACAAGGCCCAGGAGCTGGAGTTAAAGGTGGATCGATAACCCTATGGAGATCAGTGCCTGAATCTTGTTGACCCTATCCTAACCCTATGGAGATCAGTGCCTGAATCTTGTTGACCCTATCCTATGTTGGGTAAACACTGGCTGTTTTGAGCCAGATCCTGGACTCCTGTTTTGCTTGTCAATTCCGCCGTGTTGTGGTATGGACTACAATATCCTCTTCCATTGCACGATCACATAATATTATACAAACAACAAATTATAATATATGATTTACTTCTACAAAATCTGTATGGACTTTGACCTTTTATATTCTCTTTTCTCAAATGTTGTTAAACTAGCTAGCTAGCTATATATTCAATAAGACTGGTGCCAGAAACAAGTCTATTCCTGGATAGTATTTTATATTCAGAAAGAAAAAAAGTTCACACCTCAAACCTTACCTGCAACAAATAACAGCTTTACATGACAAAGCCAAATCCAGGAAATACTGTCTTACTCCAAATGTCAAGGCATACTTCAGTGTTTTACCATCAATTATAAGAGCAAAGTCATTTTCCTTCCTCAAAGCATCACCAAGAGTACTGCAATGACGACTAAGGGTCTCTCTTGTTCCCTGTTACACAACAAAATATACATGTTAATTATCTTTATTTCTATTTGTTGCTCCATTCAAAATAAGTTGTACTTTTTAATGCAGTAGTAAAGAGCAATTGATACTGTATTTCTACCACTAAACTTATACTGTACTTAATCTGTTGTCTGGCTATACTGAAAGGAGGACAGGAGACACTTGATATGGATTTAATCAGGCCGCAACTTTATTATTAGATGTCTGGGACTGCCCGACAGATAAAAGCATATAGTGCAGGCAACTCCATGTTTATTCAAATAACTATCCAGGGCTTCCACCAATGCCCATTCATTTTCCATTCAGGTCCCCAAGCTAACCCATGGCTTGGACCCAAACATCCATCCCCACTCATAGGAGGGTTAAGATAGGCTATAGAAATGGGGGTTGGCTCCCTACTGTATCAATCATAGGAGCCCCGAAGCCCCTTCATTCTGTTCCTTTAACCAGCACCCCCTTTTAAGTCCTTTATGAGGTCATTTATCTAGTCACTGGATGCCTTCCTTATGGAGTACCTGCATTGGATATCCACTCCACACTTACAAAATAAGTTGAGACATATAGCCTACAACCTTTTCTCCTCACCATAATGAGTCCTCCCTGACACCTCCTGTGGGGAAGGTGAAAAAAACCTCACTCCACCGAAGCCAATATGGGAAAAGGAGAAAAATTCCTTCCTCCCTCCCTCCCTAAAAAGGAGTGACTAGTGCAATGCCCACAGCAGGTCCTAACCCAACCTGATATTCGCACCTCTACGGGAGGGAGGGTGGGTGCCACCTTGCCTGTTGCATGGAGAAAGGGCTTCCAATACCCAGGGCTGGCACCTTTAAAGCCTTACATTTCCCAGGGGTGAGTCAGTGCCACAAAGCTGATCACTACCCACCTTTTTGCATCAGTTTCTGACCTCCTTCCTTCCCCCTCTGCCATAAAGCACTGCTGTCTTCCTTCGGCAAACCTGGACAATGTTCCCCCCACTTCAGGTGTGGTGTGGTCATTATGTATTTTTGCAGTTTTTGGAAAAAATTGTGATTACATCAAAAATATCTGGGGAAAATATGCCAGTGCCTTCAAATATTTTAGATATTATTTGTTTAGGGACAAATATATAAATTACTGTGATAGCCAATAGCGACTCTAAAGCTTTGAAACAGTTTTCAATATAACCTCATATTTACATGGTCATAACTTGCCAAAACATTCAACTTCTGGGCTAAATATTTCTTTATCTCATTCTTGGTTCTTGCCTGTATATACAAAATTAAAAGGAAAATCTAAGCAAAATGTCTTAGTAGTTTGAATTACTGGATAGTGAAAAAAACCTACCTTTCCCCCACTGTAGAAAAATTTGAACCATACATTAAACAACTCACAGCAAAAATAATTTAAATTTTAAATGGACATATAATTCTTAGTAAGGAAAACATGTGTTGCTACATTTGGGGTGGGGGAAAAAATAAAAGTTACAAATAATCAATCACTTCTGGGTATACTTCGATATGAGCAGATCTTTATGAAGCTCCAGCCCCTTTGTGACATTAATGCATTTTTCTTTGCCCAGCTTGGCAGGACCAATGGCTGCTGCTTTCAAGCTGCATATTGAAATATTCTTCAAATTCAAAGCTTTCATTAAAACAAAAACAAACGAACCCTCTCTATCTCTATGTTGCAAAGATGCAGCTATCCAAACATAAAACATTGAACTACTGCCCCATTAATCTAGATTTACATATAACTGATGCCAACCAAAAAGTGGAAGTAAAGACTAACCCTTCCCCAACGTTGTTCACCTATGAAAGGGACTATTTAAATAATGAAACTATTAAGCACATGCAATTATTTTCTTTCGTTGAAAAACCTATGATACACAAAAACTACACACATGCAATATTAAGGACGTGTAGTTAAAAAAAATCTTAAAATTTTAGGAAATAAAAAATTAAGGTTTCAAAAGCAACGTTAATTCTGCTGCAATGCATATACATAATATATTCTATTTCTGCTTTTCAGTTAAAAGTATAGCTTAATTATAATGCTATTTATAATGTAAATGGATGTGGAATACAACAAATTAAGGTTCTAACAATAATGCTTATTTTGCATTTCCTGACTTTTTATTATTTTACCTGTTCAACATTAATGTTGCAGGAACATTGCATTCATCTTATGCATGAAACAAGACAGGAAGTAGAGATACAGTATTTGCAATAGAATAAAACCATTAACAGTATTCCTGTCCTTTGTTTCAACTATGGACCTTTTCATGACTCTTGGGCCTCAAGATGCCTACTTCCACATCTTGATAAGGCAAAAGCATAAGTACCACTTAAAAGTTTATTGTGGCCAATGACCACTATCAATACAAGATACTATCATTTGGGCTGTCAGCAGTCACCAAGGTGTTCACCAATTAACAGGCTGTGCTTGTAACTCAACTGTGTCATCGAAGCCTGAAGGTGAACCTATATCTGGATTCCTAGCTCATGAGAGCTCAGTCCTATAGTGTAGTAGCTGAGACCCTGTGGGAGGGCTTGCTTCTTCTACACATCTCCCAGTCTGTGAGTAAACAAATAAAAAATACATGCTGGTCTCAACTCAGATTCTAAGGGCCCTGCCAATATTTCACCAGGGCTCCTGCATGCCTATCTCAAGATGGTTCCAAAATCCCATCCGGTGAACCTAGCTAGGTCCAGGCTTGAAGGCCCAGTGACATGTTGTGTGTATTAGTCTTGACGGTTGCCTGCACTTTTGTCACCCATCCCCTTTGCAAGATTACAGATGTAGCCATTGCAAAACTGGTTGAATCTGTTGTACAAACCAAGTATTTTATAGTTTGGATATGACAGTTTCTTCTTAAGAAGGTCTAAGACTCTTGTGAGGCAGCACAGCTAGAGTATGTCTTCAAGAAGTTGCCCTTCCCTCAGCCTGCTCTTCAAATAATGATAGATAAGGATATTTCCACTCTGGGTTTAGGAGCATACTGAGCATTTTTAACTGTTGAGGTATTTGAAGACTGCAGGAATCAAGAATAAATAAATTTGCTAGAGCCCAGGGCTATCAGGCTGCCTTTCAAATCCTTTCTCCCATAGATCAGAGGGGATCTTCTAAAGATTTTCACTGATATTATAGTCTCAATGTATTTCCTGGACAGGGAGGATCTCAGCCAACTTGTGTTATATCAGGAGGTTATCGATCTGTGTGAATGATGCATCTGGAATGAAGTGACCTTTATTTATACCTCCATGGTGCATGTTTAAAAAAGATACCATTGCCAACAATCTGAGTTGGAATGTTGGCGTTGGAGTGGTTCACATAAGTGGTCACTCAAACCCTCTGTGGTTGTATGATATTTGTAAGGGGTTTGCTCATGCTGAAGACCCAGGTCAATTCACTTGTATATTAGTATAAATCAAAGTAATTGTTAAATGTATAAGAGGGTTTGGTGTTTAAACTTCTTGAAAATGAATGGAATATTACATACATTATTTTTACTTATGTGTATCCTGTTATAATGGAGTAGCAAATATTTGCATTGTGCATACCGCTGTAACTAAATAACCCATCAAACAATGAAGAAGCCTTGTGGAATGCAAATGAAGAACTTTAACAGGAAAGTGCTAATTTCAAAGCAAGTGGTCATTGTGTGGTCAAAGACTATAAATAGATTCCTCACGTTCTGTCATCAAAGGAAAGGCCCACATGGGTAGTGACCCTGTCAGCTTGCTTTCTGTGAGAAGAAGCTATAAGTATGGATTCAGGGAAAGATCCTTCATCTCTGGACTGTTTGGATTCTAACAGGGTGGAACAACTGAACAAGAAGACAGAGATCTCCAGAGTTATTCTGGGTAGTCCTGAGAGACTTTTGGGAAACTGGTAGTTTATTACATCACTGCCATCATTTGGAATTATAGACTGTGGCTCACCTATACATATATTTTGCCTGCTTCAACCTCTCAATAACTCTCACTCCTTTTCTTAGCTAATAAACCTTTAGTTAGTTTACTATAGAATTGGCTACCAGTGAGGTCTTTTGTGTAAGATCTAGAGTAGCAATTGAGCTGGGGTAAGTGATTGGTCTCTTGGGACTGGGAGCAACCTAATGTAGTGTGATTTTTGGCTTAAGTGACCTATTATCACAAAGTCCAGTTTGTCTGGGTATTAAGATAGACTGGAGAGTTTGATTGGGCTGTCTGAGACTCCATGGTAAGACTGGTATAGTGATCCAGGAGTTCACATTTGTTACTGGCTTGGTGAAATCTAATTATAGAACACATCATCAATATGGGGGTTCTGCCCTTTTTTCTGACAGTCTGTCCTGAGGTGGGTACACATGATCATGAGCCACTCCAGACAGCGAGATGGGGCATCAACATGGGCTTGTTTGCTACAAATCTAAAGAGTGTCTGATGTTGTGAGGGACTGAAGGCAAGACTTAACTCACTCATTGTATGTATCTAATGTCTTTCTACTACACTGGGAGAAAGGGCTTATTTAAATCTTTTTTTAATTTCTTCTCAATGCATCAGGCTCTTAATTCTCTTCATACATCAGCAGGGTTGCTAGGCTTTAGGGCAGAATGCCCTATCCCTTGTCCCAGGACATCAAAGCAGTCATGTTGCAATCCAGAAAGGCTTAATTATGCTACCACATTAAAAAAAATTAGAAACCTTTCAAGATAGTTAAATCTACATACCACGAATGATAAAAGAGCTGTTAGCTACTACTTATATCTAAGCTGTTTAGAAAAAAATCAAATGGACTATTTATGCCTTTGGAGACTAAGTGGATAATATTATGCATCTGGTCACAGTATGAAGTATTTGATGTTCCCATGCCTGAGTATCACCTCAGGTGTCAGTTACTTAAAGGGACACAATTTTTTATTACATGTATCTATGATAAGCCCGTAACTGAAATCTTTAGGGCTGCTATGAAGATTTTGGTTCACAGCCTCACAAATCCCTATTCTCTGAACACAGCATCAACAGCAGATGTTTGTTTTGGGAGGGCAATACTTCTATCACTGTTTTAAATAGCAGGAATTCTCAGTCCACTTCTTCAGGAAGGTTGCTGAGACCTAATCTCCTACAGTGGGGCTCTATGAAAGCAGTATCATGAAGGAGAAATGGAGATTAAATATTTACAGTAACTCTTGTTCTTTGTGTGGCCTTCAGAAAGCCACAATTACCCTCTCTTTCTCCTGTTTTATGCTTGAAAGCCCAGCTGCAAAGAAGGCTTTTGGAGGTCGACAGGAACAGAGAAACTTATTTATACCTTTGCTGTATAGAAAGTTTGACTTGAGGAAAATATACACTCCATGAGGGCTGCTCCTCAGGAATATAGTTTCTGTATTTTTTCCTCTTGGGAAGACAGTCTTCACAATAATCCCACCCTATTTAGCCTGGGACATGTTAAATTCAACATGGTCATGGGATCATTTCAATGATTTATATAAATATGACAATCTAACATACAAATACTGAGCAGAAGTAATTTTTAAATATACTTTTAAACGGGCTTAATGGGACTAGCATCCTAGGATCTGCCCCAACCCTTTTTTCCAGAATACATATTTTTTGCCCACATTGCCTCCGGTGCCTTACAAAGTTTTCCGGATTCTCTTTCTCAGATGGAAGATGATGGGGGTTATTTTTTAAGATTGGAATTTTTCCTTTTAATTTCCTAGTCTCCTCTTCCTCTGTTGAAATTGCAACGGAAGGTAGACCTCTCTTTTTGTCTACAATTACACCCTCCAGATAGTAATATTGTGCCATGGCTATACATATTCTTAAAATGTTTAGTATGGTAGATTCTCCTCTGTTAACATTACAGTTACATAAAAATGAAAGTCTAGGAAATAATTTATAAAATAAAGACTTACAATTACAATAGCGTATTTTATTCACTGAACAGTTGTTTTTTCAAAAAATGTGCTCTTGATTAACAAACACTGCAAGATACTGTGTATTATGGCTATTTCTAACCTCTGCACACATGATTCATTTAACTTTTGACTCTACTTGTTGTAAGACTCTGATATTGATTACAAAGTTTACTTTTCACCTCAACTTCCATTGTTGTTCGTAGTACAAGAAGCATAAATAGATTCTCTAAATTATCCTTAAAAACTCTCATTGCAAACTTAGCAAAACTGTCAACTACTTTTAGGCATTCTAAAAGAGTTTTAAAAAATACCTTCCCTATGGGGAGATTTTCCAATTTTTTTGAGGGGCTTTTAAACTGTTGTACTACAAAAAGTGATTTTGTACTCATGATAACACAGGGAAGTATCCAATACGAAAGAAGATTTTCAAATCTCAGGTTAACTATGCAGAAGATGGCAGTTAGGAGAATCAACCTGTATTTTTTCCTGCTGCTGCACCAACACCAGTGATAAGTATTGTACAACTGAAGCTTATCTGATCATTTTGGTATAGATGAGCGAGGCAGAATTGAATCCAGCATGCTTTTCCATAGCTATTCAGACTCTGCAGTGATAACAGGAGTGTGACAAGGTGGACTAGACCCAGAGGCCCCCTGCTGGAGGCCTCAGGGTCCTGCCACACCCATCCCAGGAAAGGAGCAGTAGAGAGGTTGTCCAAGAGGGCTACAGTGGCTGCAGGAGAAGCAGCCAAGGGGAGAGGCTGCAGGAAACAGCCAATCAGCACCCAGCAGGCCCATAATAAAGGAACTGCAGGGCCAGAGTGAGTTCAGTCTGCAGCAGAGAAGGACATACCAACTGAGGGTCCTATGACGGGCCCTGTTGGACTGTTTTAGAAGACTGAGCCCGGGGATGGCTGCAGGATATTGGGGACATTTTGGTTTGTGTACCCCGGAAGGGATTTTTTTGTTTCGCACATGGACAGAGTGTAACTTGGCTGGAGGGCTGGGTCACCAACGACCCTCCTGACAAGCGCAGCGGCCAACAGGGGGCGCCAGAAGTGGAGAAAATTGAGAAAAAAATGAAGGCATGCATACACTTGGCTAGGAGGCACTCGCAAGAGCTGAGTGCACCCCATTACAAAGATTAAAAGCTGTTTGTATCAACAAATTAAGTAGAATTACTGAAACAAACAACCACAGCACATTAATGACATGCAGCATTGTCATGTGAGCTCTTTAAGAGAGCTGGCTTTTGAACCCAAAGAGAAGTCTGTTTACATTTTTTTAAAGTAATTTTCTACCTTTGTGGAGATAATCTTGAAATTCTAAACTAAAATAAACCAATCAGTAGGGTTGAAAGGACCAAAAAAACCTGGGCTTCACTTCAGAATTAGGAGGCCAGTAGTACCTTCAGGTCCTCTCACATCCCAAATTTTATGTAAAATGAGAAAGTTAAGTTTGGGATGTATCCTAAAGAACCATTTTGCTAACGCTGCCCAAATCCCTTAGGTTGGCCTTATATATATTGGTGTGAAAATGGAGGACAGCAATCAGAGTTTGGGGTTGTTGTTTTTTTTGCCTGTTGGCTAACAATTGTTTCACAAGTCTTCACAAAAACATTAAGGCCAGCTTTGCGTGTAAATAACGTAGCTTTCCTTGAAGGCTGGAACTGAGCCAGTTGCTGCTCTGCAGAGGCAGTCACCATGCAGCAGGTGCATTCACCATTGCTTTGGCAGCTGATGCAAAGGCAACTCCCCTCTTGTGTTCTTCACCAGCACCAGTAGGAACACATAGGAAATGAAGGCTGTAGTCCTCACAGCCTTCCGCTAGCAGTGCAAGGAAGGGAAGAGCTGGGGCCAAACTCCTGCTGCACTGAATCAGCGTTCTGCAAACACTGTAGCCCACTTCTTTCCTTCCCAGTAACGGTGTGCCTACTCATTCCCATCCCACAGACTTTGAAAATCCAGTACTGGCTTGACCAAGCATAGTAGCCAGGGGAGACTGCTTGATACATCTGATCACGTCAAGTCACCCAGATAAAAACCATAGGCAGTAGTGGAACATATTTTACTCAGGGAATATCACATGCACCATCAATTGAAGCAGTAGATTTCTAAGAGAGCAACTTGAAACATTGGCAGCACATCACTGACAGAGCTAAAATTTTATAAACTACCGCTAAATTTGAGCACACAGTTTGATGAACACTATCTACTTTTGGAAAAATGACTTATGCAGTGAAATTAGGCAGATGTACAACTGGCCAGTTTTCACATATAAATTCAGATTCTATGTGAAAATCTGTTTGAAAAATCTCTCTGAGAGAAAACATGAAGAATACAGTGGTGCTATGGAGTCACTTTTCTGAATATAACTCTACCAAAAGCAAACATCAGTTTGGAACATGCTTGCATATTGATAAGTGCTTGTGCAATTAATACTGCAGAACTCACTACTCATTCTGAGTAGGATGTACGGGACTATGTATCTTCAACAAAAGGCCTTTGTGAGGGAAGAAAAGACCTCAGACAATCTGCCTCTTCCCCTTAAGTCGTATCTATGGTCCATTCTTCTACCTGGACTGTGGTATGGAGCTCTTGGTCCCAACCGATCCCTGGGGTGGGGGGTCGTCATCACAGAGGACTTGGAAGCTAGGTAATTCTCAGTGAGCTGGATGGTGTCCATCATGGTCTCCAGATGGTGCTGCAACACCCACTCTCTTCCCCCAGGGAGAAAGATCTGGACAAATTGCTTTAGTGGGACCAGTTCAGCGAAACTGCGCTCCTGACTTCGCCTCTGGCTTGAGCCATCTCTAGCATATGTTCCGCAGCTTCTGGGTGGACAGGCGGAGTCGGGCTCATGGTGGGTACCATTCCTCCCGGAAGCATTGATTGAATGTCTTCTCCGAGATGTCTAAGGCATCGAGGATTGTGGCCTTAACCAGGGCATATTCCTTGGCGGCAGCAGGGTCTAAAGCACAATATGTGGTCTGTGTTATCCTGGTTAAGTACAGGGCCAGCACTGAACCCCATTGGTCTCGGGACCACTGAGCTACCACAGCTACTCGCTCAAAAGCAGGGCTGCCCAGGGGGGAGGGGCAAGTGGGGCAATTTGCCCCAGGCCCCGGGCCCCGCAGAGGCCCCCACGAGAATATAGTATGCTATAGTATTGCAACTTTTTTTTATGGAAGGGCTTTGCCCCAGGCCCCCTGAATCCTTTGGGCGGCCCGGCTCAAAAGTTTCTAAGAAAGCCTCAAGATCATCATCAGGCCCCATCTTGGTAAGCCTGATAGTTAGTTGGCTCTGCTGGAGCACTGGGTCACAATATGGAGGCCACATGGTGGACCAGCTGCTGCTGCTGCTGGGCTTGTCAATTCATGAATTAAATGCTGCTGCTGCATGGCCATCTGGTGCAGGAGTGTTTTGCTCAGCCATCCATTTCAATAGCTGTTCCATCTCCATTCAAAGGCTTTCCTTTTGTTTGTTTGTTTCTATTTAAATTCCCTACAGCAGGGACCAGGGCACTGCCCGCATTCTCCACCAGTTGTGATTGCGCCTTTGGTGGCTACGTGGTCTAGTGGCTAGCTCGCTGGTCAGAGCAGTTGGAGGGGGACCCAGATCCTCCCCAGGGTCCTGTGTGGTTCAGCCCCTAAACAGGGGTTGATGGGTCTGCCTCTCTGCCGGGTGGGGGGGGAATAGGAGGGTTGAAGACCCATTTCCATGGGTGACTTCCTATTAAAGTCTCTTTAATCTGTGGTGTGGCTCCACTAGTTCAATTATCCCACAGTAAGCAAGCTCCTCTTGGCAGGGAAAGGCTTATTTGTCTCCAGTGGCTGCGTTGGCTGGCAGATCACTGATCCGTCCCTTCAGGTAGGAGAACAGAGAGCTCTTGCCTCCTCGCCAATCAGCCCCCAACTGAGCCAGGCTCCCTTCTTTTCTCTCCCCTCCAGGCCTGGCATTGGCTGCAGGTATATTGGGGTGGGGCTGGCTGAGCCCACATGTTTTCTTTAACCCCTGCTGTGCCAGGCAGCAGTTTCTGTGCTCCTTCACACAGGTCTCATTGTTACTGGACTCAGAGGAGTCTTCCATTCTGCAGCACCAGGGCCAGCAACACATGGGGAAATAATAAGAATAACTGGTCGGAGGAGCCTTCACAGTCTCTTGACATAGCCGTCACTCAAGTCTCAAACATGGACTCTGAATTTTTTATCTTCTAATTTCTTGGCTTTTTCACTGGGTGTTGGGTGTTTTTCATCCAGCCCCTATACACCATCACTAAAACCCTCAGCTACCAAACATCATGCTGCCCTGCTTGTTATGCTTCTCACTCTCCTCTCTTCTGTTTATTAACTCCTTCTCCCTCAGTTTCCCTCTGCCTTTACCCAACTCACCTCTCATACTCCTATAATCCCCTCCTCGGATTCAACTTCAAGTGATCTGAACAGAACTATATGGTGAATTAATCTTAATACTTTCGGGGTTTTCCCTTTAAGTCTTTTGGGGCAAAGGTAACTTTCATGCAAAAGAGATTTCTTTTCATTCTCTGGTTTTAATTTTACTCAGGGATCCCTTAGAGGGATATGATTTTTCCATTCCTTATCCTGCTCAGCCCCAGGAGATGTTCCCACTTAATGTCATAATCTTTCCTGATCTAAAGACCCTTTTCTGTCATTTATGAAATATGGTATGTTGTTTAGAATTCTAAAGGGCAAAAAATAGCTCATAGGGATCAAAACCTTTTTGGGGGGTTTCTTATGAGCTAACACAACATTTTTATCTCTCCTACACTTAATCACATTGTTAGAAAGGTTGCATGCAGTAAATCTGAGGTATAGAAAATGGTAACTGACACTATTATTACACATGGATTTCAAAGTACATATCTGGCACAGGTCAGTGGATCTGCATCGGATTATAAAAGGGGTAAATATGGCCCAATCACTTACTCAAGTTTAAGAGATTAAAATGATTGATAAAGTTGGTAAATCAAATTCTTGCTGTTGACATTTCAATATTTACTTAGTCATTTGAGTTTTTTTAACAATAATGTTTGATGCATACCATACACAGGCACTAATTAGTGCTTTACCAAATATTAAATATTCCGTATAAAAACAGACATGAATTAGCTCTAGCCATTCAGCAGCACTATGGCCCAATCCTTTTATTATGCAGCTTTCCTGATGCATAATAAGCAGCAAATTATTTTGGCTAGCTGACCAAAAACTCAATAAAATAAGAAAAGGAATTAAACTATTAGTTTTAATAGTTTCTAACAGTTTGCTACATTAGACTAAAGTAATAGATGCTAAAGTTGCTTCTCTCGCAAAGGAAATATATTTTACAGATATCTGGATATTTTAAGTAAAATAAAACAATGTTTTAATGGGGCTTTTAATCATTATTTTTCATGTTGAAGAATTTGCAGATTTTACTTACATCAAGAGACCCTTCATTGATAACAATGAGTCCCATGTTCTTTTTCAAAAGTTTACACGAGTGACCTGTTAAAAAAAATGTTACAAATAACTGCTCTACTCTAGAACATTGATAATTTAACCAAATATTTCCTCTTTAAACTAAAGATGAAATTTTGAAAAACGTTCAACATCTAACACATTAGCACAGTCATTTTGCTAAGATTATCATAGCTAGTATGTAATTGTGCACAAATATTTATAAAATCCCGTAACTTCCATGTACAAAAACAATGGGAGTGTGCAATTCAGGTGCTTGTATGCATAAATAGCCACGTTGGGTGTGTGTGCAAACTCCTAAGGTGTGCATGCAGATAGGATATTTGTGCTTGTATGTTCGACACATGGTAATGTATTGTACACAACTGTGTGTGCTTAAGAAAAAGTCTGGCCTATTCTTTACAGTATTTATCACAAGAAAAGAAAGGCAACTTTTTGGAATACAAAATGTAAAAATAATTCCAACCAGCAATATTTGGTCTGATAATATTTTCATCCTGTTCTTATGATGTTATCACTTGAACAGAACTATATTTTCACTAGATAAATGATTCTTACAGGATTTATGAAAATTCCCAATAAAATATCCATAACATGTATGTGACATTTCACATTCATATTAGTATTGACTTGGCATTCTACTATGATAACCTTTTAGGAACAAGGAACGGAAATAGTCTAGCTAGAACACTTTAATATTATAAGAAAAATAACAATCATGTAACAATACTAGGAATACCAAGCTTGCTGATTCAGTGACAAACTTGTTTTTGTTCTTTTTGGGTCTGAGCTGGCAAACATCTATGCACATGTGTAAGTTTACTCCCACAACTAGTTCCATTAATATCATTGAGCCTATATGCCTGAGTAAAGTGTTTGGAAGATGAGGCGCACTGTATTGATGCCTCCAGAACACCTCCATATGAGAATGCCCCATGTGATCCACACCATAAGAATACATATCTACTTCAAAATGCTTTAAAAAAATTAAAACCCTGTGCCATCCATCTGTATTTCATCTGCTTTTTAAAATTTATCTTCTTATAGAGCTGGAAGGAAAATGTGAACTATTTCTATTTATCTTTTTGGTGGGAGTTCAATAAAATGCTTTGCAGGAGTTCTGTGGTTTGAGGGTGGTCACACTTTGCAGCAGCATCTTCCAAATAAAACCTCAGAAAGAAATAATTTAAAAATGTTAGGAACTTCCAGGACCAAAGTTTTGTTAAGGTGGATTCGACTATAGATAGGTATCAATTATTTATGGAGCAAACAAATAAATCATTCAAGAACTACTTTTTAAGTGAACAAGCAGAGGAAAGCCAGAAAATTCTAAATTAACGTTGTACTATGAAATAAATTGGTCTTAAGCTTTTTTTCTCAAAATACTGCATAATCAGCTAGCACTTAAATCCTGGAGTGCCACATGATACTGTTACCTCGACAATATACCCCGCTTGTCTGAAAGCATTTTTGCTCTAATTCCTTTACATCTTGGATGGCTTTTATCACAAGATTCTTAAAAAGATCTAACTACACCTCAAAAATCAAATACAATACCAATGTTAATAGCAGTCTCTTGTTTGTCTCCAGTAAGAATCCAAATTTTGATGTCTGCTTTCATTAGAGTTTCTATGGTTTCAGGCACTTTGTCTTGCAGCTTGTCTTCAATGGCTGTAGCTCCAAGCAGTTGAAGATTCTGTGAAAACGCAGAATTAAAGACATAATTAAAAGGACTTCAAATTGAAGTTTAGCTACTGAAATCTCCAATTTTTTCCAGAAACAGTAATTTTAACATTTACTTTTCTGAACTCTTCACACATATCTCTTAAACTGTATTGATCACCTTGGTTTAAAGAACAAGGATTTTCCAGACTATGTTGGTGAGTCTTGAAAGCTTCCCTTTTCAGTCTTTATAGGCTAGATCATCTAGTCTGATTTGTATAACATGGACCATAGAATTTCACCCAGTTAGCCATGTACTGAGCTGAATAAATTGTGCCTGACTAAAGTATATCTTTCAGAAAGGCTTTCAGTCTTGATCTTAAGACTTCTAGAGATGGAGAATCCACCACTTCCTTTGGTAGTTTGTTCCAATGGTTAAGCACCCTCACTGTTAAACTATGCTTTATTTCTAATTTGAATTTGTCTGGCTTTAACTTAGCTCATATCTTCTCAAGTGAAGGTACTTATACACCATAATCATTTCATCTCTCACTCTTATCGTTTTGATAAACTAAACAGATTGAGCTCTTCAAATCTCTCATTGTAAGGCATTTTCCCCCAGCCCTTAAATAATTGTTGTGGTGTTTCTCTGCACCTTCTCCAATATTTCAAATATCCTTCTAAAACTGTGGCCCTGGAACTAGGTGCACTATTTCAGAACCAGTCTCATCAATGCCACATGTAAGAATAACATTGTTTCCACATACTTCCCTATTTCTACATGCAAGGATTGCATTAGACCTTGTGGCCACAGCTTTGCACTGGGAGCTCATGTTCTGTTTGTGCACTGTGACCCTTATATCCTTTTCAGAGTCACTGCTTTCCAAGGTACAGTCCCCCATTCTATACGTATGGCCTGCATTCTTTGATCCTACATCTAGGATCATGAATTTTGTTTGAATCGGCCCATTTTACCAAGCAATCCAGGTCACTGTGTGTGACTAGTCTGCCCTCATCATTTACCATTCTGCCAATCTTTGTATTATCCACAGATGTTATCAACAGGGATTTAATTTGCCTCCAGACCACTGATAAAAATATTTGATAACATTGGGCCTAGAACTTGCCCTTGTGGAACCCTTGATTGACTTTTTGAGATCTGTCAGATAGCCAGTTCCTAATCCATTTAATGTGTGCTTGTATATTGCTAATTTTTTAACAGTGTTGTCCAGTACTAAGTCAAATGCCAAACATAAGTCTAAATATATTATATCTATGAAGTTACCTGTATCCACCAAATTCGCAATCTCAAAAATATGAAATTAGGTTTGTCTGACAAGACCTATTTTCAAGAAACCCATGTTGATTGGGATTAATTATATTCCCATCCTTTAATTCTTTACTGATTGAATACTGTATCAGCTTTCCATTATTTTGCACGTGATGGATGTCAAGCTAACTGGCCTATAATTCCCTGGGTAATCTCTTTAGCCCTTTAGAATATTGGCAGTCTTTTGGAATTTCCCCAGTATTCCAAGTTTTATTAAAAATTGACATGAACAGTGATCTCCTCAGATAACTCTCTACAGACTTTTGGGTGTATGCTGTCCACAACTGCTGATATTAAAATGTTTATCCCTAGTAGATGTTTAGATATTGCTCTTCTAGCACCAGATCCTTCTTTCTTCATCCAATTCCTCTCCCACCTTTTGGGGCTTCTTCAATGCTGCCCTCATAATACATGGAACATCCTCCACCTTACTGCCTCTGGTTGTGCATCCAAAACTTGAGGCATGGAAGTCAGAGGTCACTTTTAAAAATTTGGGCCTAAGTGACTTGTCAAAGGCCACAGAGGGTATGAATGTAAAAGAAGGGATTAGCACTAAGAAGTTTCTGGTTTTACTACTGTACTCCAACCCCACTTTCTTTCTTCTAATGTTTCCAAGTGCAACTGTCCTATTTGAGCCCAGTCAATGCTGAGAAGAAGGGATGGCACAATAATTAAGAGAGACAGAGACAATTTGTAGAGGTACTAAGCACCCTCAATTCCCATGGTTTAGAATTCCCCAGATAGAATTATGGGTCCTCAGCACCTCTGAAAATTGGGTCCTTTGTCTTCTTGTTAATAAATTCTGGAAACTCTATTGACAACAACTATTTAAGAAAATGTTTATATTCTGCATTTTGTTGCTTTAGCTTGTTGCTTTAAATTTATTTTTATTAAACACCTTAGCATTAAATCTTGCAGTATTCGTAAAATTTTCACTTTGGTTTTGTGCTTGGTGACCTTGGTAGTACTCTATTGTTCCCTATTAGTAACTAAAAAAACACTCTCTCTGCAAAACATACTTTTTTACACATACATTATGTATTATTACAAAATGATTGAATGCATTTTCATCAGACTTTGAAAGAACAGCTGCTTTGGGGAACAGACCAAACATGAACAATTTATATTTAAACGTGATGTTACTGAAAATGGGGTTTTAGAACTGCAATACCATCTCAACACTAACTATAGTATTGCTATTTCTTTTATTCTTTTTTCTTCCTATGCTCTAAATTTCTATGGAAAAGGTCTATGCAATGCTACAATACAGCTTAGAAACCTAGTAATATATAACTGATTGATTTTTCTAGAAACATCTATATGCTTTCTTTTAGCCTTAGTATAATTTATTTTAAGATTAGGCTCCTGAACGATAACCACAGTTTCAACTCCACTGTGAACACTAGTGACAGGATTTGAACTCTGTATTTCTGTACACATGGTTTGAACAATTACACTAGACTTAATTTAATTATTAACATTACTTTACATAGATGACTACACTAAAGGCAATGACATAATTTATACTGAATCTTGATAAAATCCCTATAATAAAATAGTTCCAATTTTGGGAATTTCAGCAAAAACAATTCATGGAAATATTTTTAGCACCAGAAGCATGCCAGCTGGTGTATCATAACATTATTTTAAAAAGGAGGGATTACTTACTAGTAATCCTGGTTTTCTGAAAATGGTTCCTCTACATATTCCCACTTGTGGGTTATAATGCCTCTGGTGTCAAGCTAACAAATTTTTCTAGTGAGCACTGATAGCTGGGGCTGCTTCTCCTTCCCCCTCACAGAGGATTCCATGTGTATAAAACCACCCTTTAGCTCCTTCCCTAACTTCAGAATGGTCTTCCTGAAATTTCAAAGCAGCGGGGAAAGAAGGCAAGGAGTGTGAGTATGCAGAGGAAACACACTCAAAGAACAACACTAACTAGTAAGTAACCCCTCCCCCCCCCCCCCCCAGAGTGCCCTCGGCATAGTCTTTTCTGTGAGAGAGAAGCATGATCAGTACAAGCCCTTAGGAAGAAATTCTAGGTGAAAAGGACTGCAAAACTTCCACAACAGGCACAAGCACTAGATTACATTGGAAGTGACCGCAATTTCAGTTTCCCACATCAGACCTCAGTGAGGAACAATTATTTTTAAGTAAATACATATACAACTTTAAGCAACAGCTTTGAAAACTCTACAAAGAAAACAAAAGGCCTGAAATGGATGCAGTCTTCAGACTAGTTGAATAACTTTTGATATATGCAAGTGAATGAGCGCCTGGCAAGTCTTAATAAGGTTATAAAAGATACTTGGGAAAATGCATACAGGCTGCTGGTCTGTTTGACATGACAACAGAAATGACGCGAGACCAGAAATAGTGATTTTAGGACACTGACTGATCAAATATACCATATGGACTAGTTCATAGAAGACTGGCTATTTTGCCTGTATCTCAGTAAGTCCAGGCAGTAGTTATTGATGCAACAAATATTCTCTTGGGTGTATGGTTTGGCAGATCTGAGAGCTTGCAAGCATGAAAACCTCAGACTATTTTATCTATAAATGATATTTATCTTTGCAAATTAGGAATTGTATTCCATGGAGAAGGGTTACAGAGCTTCCTGCAGGAACTAAAATCACTGGAGGGTAATTAATGCAAATCCCTGGAGAAAACAGCACTGGAGAAGTACCATCTCCCAATGGGAAATTGCATATAATGGTTTTGACTGGGTTAAGGAGGGCCAGAAAACAAAAGCCCCAAACTGTATAAAAGCTCAGCTTGAGATGACTCAGAGGGTCACAAGATTCTGAAATAAAAAACAGACAGACTTGTGTATGGACCTACCAGGATCCCATGTGGATGATAGGTAATACCTGGTAAGCTTAGCATGTGAGTATACTGTTTACTGATTGATACGCTTTTGTCTTAAATATACTGTGCTTTGTGAAAGCTGTCTGATCATTGGTAAACTATGCCATAGTACTGGAAGACTGCAGAAATGCAGGTTCTACACTAAAGTAAGATCTGCTGGGATAATCACAGTGAATTGCAATGGAATTGCAGCCTAAATCTCCAGTATGAAG
Organism: Chrysemys picta bellii; assembly: GCF_011386835.1. Taxonomy (NCBI): domain Eukaryota; kingdom Metazoa; phylum Chordata; order Testudines; family Emydidae; genus Chrysemys; species Chrysemys picta. Next base: position 97,510,719 of record NC_088795.1, on the reverse strand, counting down.
GAAGAAGAATGTGTGTTCCTGCCCTGAGAAAGGGGATGTTTAAAGGTATGAGCCTGTGTGGAGTGTCTGCAAAGAAGACATGAAAAAGTCAGAGGTGCAGCTACCCTCTGACAAATGGCACAGATGATATTCTGACATTTATCAGACCAGAGATTCCAAGAGCTTTGAGAAGCAAGACTCCAACCCCAAATCAAGAGAGATAGGTGCACCACAGGAAATACCCCTAGGGCAGATAAAAGGGTATATCCTTCCTGTGGTACTCACAGCACAACCATAATTCACAATCCATATTCCTTTGGTGCAGCCATGAAGGCAAAGCAATTACCTGATGTAAGCCTAGTGGTACATGGAGCAATCCTTCCATGAACTAGGATATTGCAAGGTGAGGGAGGACTTTTGCTCTGAGCACGTGAAGATGAAAGCTGAAGTCACAACCCATGCAGCCTGCACGAACACATAACATGGCTCTGAATGTTCAAAGTGTAAAAGATGGCAAGGTTAAACACAAGAGGGTTTTGTTTGGTCAAAAACTCTTGCTTTCCAATTAAAAGAAAACCCACTAGACTTCTGAGAAACACTCTCATCAAGCATGTCAGAACTCTCATCAAGCGTGTCAACCTGAGACAATTCAGGAGGTAAATTCTTATTCCCAACTTTAGGACAAAATTCCAATAATTTGGACTCAAGTATCAGGGGGTAGCCGTGTTAGTCTGTATCTACAAAAACAACAAGGAGTCTGGTGGCACCTTCAAGGTGCCACCAGACTCCTTGTTGTTTTAGTAATTTGGAAAGTGGTGCTATCATCAGAACTAGGATGTTTGAATCAAACTTGTAAGACCTGGTTATGGCTATGACAATGACAATATCTTTGCCATGTGTGTCTACAGGTCAGTCAGATCTTCTGATCCTATGGAATCAGAGGGGACACATAATGTAATTCCTGATTCCTGTCCAAGAAATGGGAGCTTGTTATTGGCAAAGGGTCTTATTTCACCCTGAAGCAGGACTGGTGACAATGGGTATTCTCCTTGGTAATAAAGAAGCCTGGTCTGGACATACTCCCTTTACATAATGCCAGACTGAGGCCAAAATAAGCCATTTGTGATTTTGGCAGATGGGTTTATGATTTTGAAGAAGCAGATGTGATATATCTTGATTTTTAGTTAGGCTTTTGACACAGTCCCACATTCTAATAAGTAAACAAGGGAAATGTGGTTTAGGTGAAATTACTTTGAGGTTGGTGCAAAACTGACTGAAAAAAAAAACATATTTAAAGAGTTATTATCAATGGTTCAATTTCAAACTATGAGGATGTATCCAGTGGGGTTCCCCAAGGGCCTGTGCTAGGTCTGGTACTTTTCAATATTTTCACTAATGACTTGGATAATGGAATAGAGAGTGTGCTTGTAACTTATGAGGATGACACCAAGCTGGTTTGCAAGCACTTTGGAAGACAGGATCAGAATTCAAAATGACCTTGATAAATTGGAGAATTGGTCTGAAATCAACAAGATGAAATCCAATAGAGTACTACAGTTAGGATGGAAAAATCCCACGCACAAATACATAATGGGGAATAACTGGCCAGATAATACTACTGAAAAGGATTGAAGAGTTATAGTGGATCACAAATTAAATATGAGCCAACAAAGTGATGCAGTTGCAAAAAAAGGCTAATATTCTGTGGCATTGTAATGGGGTCAGCACCTACTTCTTGCAAGTGCCCCCTCTGGGTGGGTGTGTCCACAGGCTTTAAATCAATCCAGCCCAGGTATGGGGCTGTATCCCCAGGGCTTCCTCCCTGGAGACACTATCTTCCTGCGGCCCTCCCCAGGCTCAGTCCTTACTCAGTGTCTGTAGCCAGCCAGGAGCTACTTCATTGCTCTCCCGGTCTTGCTAGCAAACTCTTTGGCTCAGTTCTAACAGCCAACCAGGAGCCTCTTGCTCCCCCTGTCCCTGCCCCCACTTAGCTGTCCGTTGTGTTGCATTTCCCTCAGCCAGCCAAGTATGCAGTCCTTTCTTTTCTAGCTCCAAGCAGCTATTAACTTCTGCTCCGTTCTGCAGCTTCTTTTATATGGCCCTCCTGGGCCCTGATTGTCTGACTCCCCTGCAGCCACTCTAGCCTGCTTGGAGGACCTCTCCACTTCTCCTTTCCTGGGATGGGTGTGGCAGAACCCTGAGGCCTCCAGCAGGGACCTTTGGCCCTAGTCCACTTCATCACATGGGTATTAACAGGAACGTCATATCTAAGACATGGGAGGTAATTGTCCCACTCTGCTCAGCACTACTGAGGTCTCAACTGAAATACTGTGCTCAGTTCTGGAGGCCACACTTTGAGAAACATGTGGACAAATTGGAACTGGACTCAATAGGTCTGGATGGATCTGCATGTCTATGGTGTCAGAACCTCAGCATCTTACCAGGCCAACTTGTAAGGATTCATGTATATCAGTGTTAATTAGACAGTGGCAGGATGTCGGCATGGAATTAGGTCAACTCTGGGACACACAGGAACCTTGGCATTGAAGTGATAGTGCCAGGAAGCCAGCATTCAATTCAATCAACCCCTTGGGATGCAGGGACTTTGGTTCTGTGTCAATAGCACCAGTTTTAGGCACTCTATAGGTGAACCCAGAGGTATTTGGGGACCTGGGAGCTATCAACAATGCTGGGATGTTGGTGCTGAATTAGATCAAGCAAGAGGGATCTGGGGGCGTCAGGGCAATGCCAATGGTGCCTGGACCTCAGCACCAAATCAGGTCAACCCAGAAGGATCCGGGGACCTTGATGCTGGCTGGCATTGTGCACTGAACAGCACCATACTCATCCAAATAAGACTGGGAAACGAAGGCTGCTTTAATGGGGCACAGAGTCAGGTTAGGTTAGTGGATGTTCAAAGTTAATAATGGAGTTGTACATTGTCAGACTTGGTTGACTGGGTCTGAGGAGCTTCCCCCACCAGTAGGAGTGAGTGTGGCCCTTCCACTCCTATGGGTCATACAGACAATATTTGTGCCTAACAGGTACCAATTCCTTTAAATTTAACTACAAAGAAAATACAGCCCTCTCACCCCCACCCAAATAGCAGAGTTAAAATAAAGAAACCAACAAGGAAAGTTTTGAGGACAATGTATGTGACTTAAGCTCACTGCACCTTCAGTGGTTAAAAAGAAAAAAATGGTTACTTATCTCCTCAGAGGACTCCAGAGAGGACAGATTGTAGAGGTCAGAATACCAGGTCTGTCTTGGCCAGGATGGAGCTATAAGGAAGCTTCTGCCACGATCTTATTTGAATTTGATAATGACCATGGGAAGCAGAGACATTGGAGGGAACATATAGAGCAGGTCTCTGTCCCACAGAAACAGAAGAGTGGCCAATACTGACCCTTGGTTGTGACATGCTCTGGAGCAGAAACAAGGAACTTCCTGTTCGTCTGGGTCACAAATAATCCATAGCTGGAAAATCCCTATGTGAAACACCCAAGCCAGAATGGTCATGTTGAGAGATCATTCATGGTCTAAGCTGAAGGATCGATACACCAGTTCCATAACTTGACTGCCCCGCTAAAGGCTGTTGGACCTAGCATCACCTTGCTTGTTCACATAAAATACTGCTGCAGTGTTGTTGGTGAGAACCTGGACCACCTTGCCTTGAATATGAGACTGGAACCGCTGGCATGAATGAAATATCGCTCCCAACTCCAAAATGTTTATGTGGCGCATGGCCTTGGACCGCAACTCTTGCATCTGGAGGGCACTCAGATGCGCTCCCTATCCCATGGCTGAGGCATCTGTTACCAGAGTAATGATTGGGAGAGGAAGTGAGAAAGTAACTCCTCTACACATGTTGGACTAGCTTATTCACCAGTTCAGAGACAATAACAGGTTGTCTTGTTCAGGTCGATATATTGAGTTGAATCATGTCTGCAACGTGCTGACGTGTACTCTAGTCTGAAGGGAGACATGCTGCCATGTGACCTAGGATCCTGAGGCAATCCCTTACAGTACTCTGAGGATACTTTTTGAGGGACACGCATAGGTTTCATAAAGCCTGAGATCTGGAAAAAGGCAGGAATATCCTGGCAGATTTGAAATCCAGGATTGCCTCAATGAATTCTATCCTTTAGACAGATGATAAAATTGGTCCAGTACATTGAAGAGATGCAGTGTTTGATAAATGGAGGTCTGGAGTAGCCTTGAACCAGACAGTTGTCTGGGTAAGGAAATACACGCACATTCCTTTTGAGGAGGTAAACTGCTACCAATGCCATGCACTTGGTAACCCCCCCAAGCTGACAATAGGCAGTAATGTGAATTGGTAGTGGTTGTATCCTACTATGAACAAGACAAGGTGGGTGAGACAGTATCTTTTACTGAACCAACTTTTGTTGGTGAAAAAGACAAGCTTTCAAGCTACACAGAGCTCTCTTACCTGAAAAGCTCGTCTCTTTCACCAACAAAAATTGGTCTAATAAAAGATATCACTTCCCCTACCTCATCTCTTTAATATCCTGGGACCAACACGGCTACAACACTGCAAATAGGAATGTGAAAGACATTTACTAGCAAAACACAATGGGATGCATACTTGCTTCCACCTTCCACTTTTATGTAAAGAAATGCCATGGAGAGTTGGAGGGGTTAATATGGTGTGTGGGGATAGCATTTTCAAAAATGCCTTGGGGAGCTGAGCATTTAGTTCCTTTATGTGCAATTAAAAAAAACCCACCTTAGGAGGTCACAGGATAAACTCCCATTGCCTCTACTAGGAGCTGGATCAGGCCCCTAGACAATGTTTGACTTTCAGTGGGACTTGTGTTCTAAAGTTGATTAGCTGCTTTTGAAAATTCCATTATTAGTGAGAAATGAGCAGGCAAAACTAGCACCTAGGTTTGACTGAAATGTTATAAAGTATAAATAGATGGACACCATGTAATTAGCATATAAAAATCTAGAGGCTAGCCTAATTAATTAAAAATTGGCGTGCCAAACATATGTATCATGTTAGACAATATGTGATGGTACTAGTAGACCCCGTAAGACAAATTACAGGCAGCTGAGGAAAGATCGTACAGTGTGCTACATCACTTCAGAAAGTGACACTATGTCCTGATATTACAGAGAGAGTATAGAAAAGAAAGATAATTATTACTCATAAAAACACAATTATGTTGACTTCTGCTATAAATTAAAAAGAGATGATTAAATATATCAACACAGTATTTGCTTTTGTAAATTCTTGAAAATGTACAGCTCAAGAATACTTTTTATTGTTAACCTGCTTGCCATTTAGTGTATAAAGTCTTTAGAATTAAACTTTACTTCATTAGATGATGTTCTGAATTAAACTTTGAAGACTACAGTAAACACACTATATAAATAAAATTAATTGGTCTAAGTCTTACCCCAAAATGAAGATTCAAACTTCATGTATTAAATGACAAGAACATAACTAAAACCAGACATCTTCACTTACTTTTTCAACTAGTTCATAACTCTCCTCAAGCTTCAGTGCTCTGTTTTGCATAGATGTTGACGCTCGATGATAGACATCTAGCCACTCTTGATATTCGCTTTCTGATAACTCAGTAACAGCAAAACAGAGAGTTCTTAAACCTAAAATAGTAAACAGACAGTAAGAATAGCAATCCATAATTAGAAATTACTCATTTCTGGGTAGTGCTAACAATATGTAATTAAAAAGCTAAATTTACTATGAATAAACAGATAAAAGAAAAACTCACTGGTGCATGTCACAAAAGCACCTTGCTTCAAGAATACAAGACAGTATTAAGGGTTCATCTACACTGGGAATATTTGTACCAGCATAGCTACATCAATATAGTGAAATGGGAGCAAATCCCTGATGCTAACCTACTGCACCAGTGCAAACCAATCTTGAACTACTTCAATTTATCTTATTACTTGGTAAAGTCATAGTGGTGTCACCCTATATTACACTTTATACAAATACACAGTAAAGACAGTCCTTTCCCCAAAGACCTCCTCTGTATGCTGTAGTGTTCCTTCTGATAGATCAGTAGGATGAATAGGTCCAAAAGGAATATCACTTCAGCTGAATGGTTTATATTGCTTGAATAAGACTTCTACTCAATGTACAATAATTTGCTTGCTTTACAGTTACTTCATGAACCACCTCCCTCTATTTGTTTCACACACCTGTTGTGTCGTGTCATAACAATGAGGTCTTTGGGGAAGGGACTGTCTTTACTGTGTATTTGTATAAAACCTAGCATACAAGGGTCCTAACCTTGGCTGGCACCCCTAAGTGCTACTGCAATGCAAATAAATAATAAATAAATAAAATAATTACAATAATAATAATTGTTGATTGGTCCTACCCAGCTTCTTGGCTGGTGCCTTTTCCCTGCCTCTTCTACTGGAGGAAGAAGTTGAGAGATGTATGACATACTGTAGAGGATAGTGTCATCTTGATACTGGAACATTTACTTTGGAGAGAATGTTTTTCATCTTTGCCTCAAACCTCTCTATGAGCGTCTGTTAAAAGTCTCAGTTGTGGTTGTGGACATCAGTCATGGAGGCAGTTGCTTTTACTACTGTATCATATGCATCACTGACCCACTTTGCAGAGGGACAGCTATTCCCAGCACAACCAGTGCCCTCTTTTTGTGTGTTGGGGAGTGGAGGCAAGAAGAAAGTTCCCTTCAAATCAAGCCCTTTTTACTTTTGTAAGCTCATCTAGTCCTCTCTCTCCATGGCCATCATCTCTAATCCCTCCCCTTGCTAGGGGTCCAGGAGGAGCTCAACTTCTACCCCCTGCAAAGGAAAAGTGGACTTTCCCTGAGATTAGTCACTCTTTAGCCTCTTGCAAATGGGTGAGAGGCTTATTCTGAGGGCAGTTTTCTTTTTTATTTCCCAACCAGGAGGAAAGGAGCTCTGCTGGGAACAGATATCTTTCTGTTCCTTACTGTGTGGGGGTTCACTGATGTTAGCAGATGTGGTAGGAGGGACAGAGAGGGCTGATGTCTGAGCCTCATTTGTACAGATACTTAGCACAGAGGCTGAGCTTAGGCTGCCTCCCTGGATGGCAGCAGATGTGGATTTAATCCCTTCATCATTGTAGGATAAGTATAGAATTAAAGTTAGCTTAAATTTGGTTAAGAAAATATAAATGTGTTGTAAAGAAAGGCTCTGACTGGCAAGTAGAAGGAAGGCCTTGAAAATAATGAATTATAAGGCCAAAAGGAATGAAGCAGGGAGGCTGACTGCTTCAAAGAATAACTAATGAAATAAGGGGATGTTTCTAAAAAGGAGGACTCTGACAGAGGTGACTGCAGGTGGTTTTCAATAAGACAAAAAAAAAAAATCTCAAAAGGAGCCAACATGGACCTTCCTGCCTCACACAGCATTGTTATTTCCTATGTGAACGCAGGTGCAATGAAAAAGCTGTTGGTCAGCAGGAAGGAGGGGAAGAAATAAGGAAGAAAGGCCTTGGGAAGAAAGGAGGTTGTACATCTTATCTGGATTAAGACTGGAAATAAGGGTGAACTGTCTCAAATTGTTTTTTACCTGAAGTCAGTAACTGTCAGTGACATCACTTGTTTGTTAAAGGGTATAAAAAGTAAACTCTTAAAGAGCTCATTAATAATGTTGACCAATATAGGTCTAAGCATCCCTGGATTTAGCCCATTTGTAAGTATCGTGGTCAAATGTTTATAAATATTTTGTTATTGTTTGGATGTAGTAAATTGCTTATTATTTTAGCTTTTTTGGCGTGTGTAGAGCAATTGTATAAGCCTTTGGATTTAATGAAGAATTTATGGTTAAATTAGTGTTTGGTGGCTCCCATATTAATAATTTCAAATAATTCCAACAATCATCTTCTACAGCCATTCTGGCCTGGATTTCTTGTACCGAGGAGTGATGGGTCGCTGGAGAAATGTGACAGATTCTTGTCTGCATCCTGACTTGTTTTCTTATTCAATATCAGCAGTAACAAGGTCTTTTTCTCCTCACTCATCAATAAGGAGCTAAAGGGAACTAAAGGAGCAGATACCGATTTACCCAAAACGTGGGAGCTTTAAAAAGTTAAAATGTATACATTAAAATTTTTAAAAATAGTTACGTTTCCTCTGGCCTTTCCTAACAGCAAAAAGGATCATATTACTCCTCTAATGTTCCCTAGCCCTCTTTTTGCCAACCCCCAAATTGTACATGCAAGCTTTAAATGTGAAAAGATATTTATATCCAAAAGCTCAGTTATCCAAAGATTCAATATGTCCTCCAAGATGTAGAGCTCTCGTCTTGCAGACCTTCGATAAATCCTATGAAACTTAAGAGCTTGCAGGAACAGAGCTAATATACAACTCAATCCTAAACTACAAAAGCAAAGAGTTTTGCATACGCTGCTGGCTTTCCGTAATCATGGAAGCTGCCCCAGCAAGTTTTGATGGTTAAATTCAGGGTTGAAAAATCCTAATAAACTTTAAGAGATTGACAGGGCAGCTTCCAATTATCCAAACGTTTTAAATGTTCATTGAGACATTTGGCTATTTGGGGTTGTACTTAATGATTATGAAAACATACTATAAAATATATAGGATGTACAAACATGGCTCAGTTAGTATAGTGGAGAAAACATAACTTTTGGAATTTTCTGACATACAAATGTTTGCTTTTGTACCTCTAATGTAGACCAATACTATATTTTGGCATTTTAATTTGCACCTAAATTACACTTTAGAGAGCATAATGTCATCTACTTAAATAATCAAGAAGCTTCATAAATAAAATAAACAAAGCTGTATTAAGGCTTATGAACTAACATTAATGACACTGGAAATTTTGAATCGGGACAGTAAAAATCAATATAAAGAGGCTGGGGGGGAATGACAGCGTATACCTCTTACATGCAAGGCACACTAACTAATTTAACAATCTTCAGAATAAGAACGGTGTTTAACCTCCCTCTAGATTTCTTGGCAATTCAACAGCATCAGGAACACTAAGCTTCGATGCAAGAGTGCAGTGGTCTCTGACATTAGGTGGTATCTTGGTCTCTCTTGTTCTCTGCTGTGGCACACAATATTTAGTTTCCAGAGGACTGAAAGTTTTGGTCTAACTGATGTCTTTGGGCTTAACATAGGGGTACTTTGGAGAAATATAATGGCATGTGGTATCCAGAGGTCACGTTTGCGCCACAGCTCAGAGAGTCTGATGGCCCCTTTAGGCCCTATGGCGCTATGAAACTATGGGTACGTCTTCACTACCTGCTGTATCGGCGGGTAGCAATCGATTTATCCAGGATCGATATATCGCATCTTGTTAATATATCGATCCCCGAACGCACTCACCGTCAACTCCGGAACTCCACCAGAGCGAGCGGCGGTAGCGCAGTCGACGGGGGAGCCGCGGCCATCGATCCCACGCCGTGTGGACCCCAGGTAATTCGATCTAATATACTTTGACTTCAGCTACGCTATTTGCATAGCTGAAGTTGCGTATCTTAGATCGATATCCCCCCCCCCCCCAGTGTAGACCAGCCCGATGTGTGATCATCCTAGACTGATGTAAGAAGGGTTTGAATGAGCTCTCCCCTGACATCTAGTGATGAATTGAGGGAAAAGATCTCAGGAGCAAGCTGTATTTTCATAGACACACATTCCATAAAACCTGCCTCAGAAAAATCCTCCGTATCTTCTGGCCCAGAACAATCTCAAACCAAGATCCATTGACACAATGCAGCCAAGAGGATGTGAGTACCATCATTGCCAGGAGACACTGGAGATGAATTGGCCATGTGCTTCAGATGGAAACTGATTGCATCACCAGAGTAGCAATAAGATGGATACCTGAAGGCAAGTGAAAACGAGGCTACCTGAAAGCAACATGGCAAAGAGCTGTGGAAGCTGAGCTGAAAAACCATTGAAAGACTTGCCAGAAACAGACAGGAGTGGAGGAGTTTCGTCGCTGCACTAAATGCCAGAGGCATAATGAGAACATGATGATGATGACCTACTCTGTGGAGGTCACAGACCAGTTTTGCCAAAGTGATCAATTTTTGATATTTTGTGTTAAAATTTAGTTTAGTATTGAATGCAGAGGAAATGAAATGTTGTTTTCCTTATTGTATGCATAAAGGGCAGCAGAACTGTAATTAGCATGCCCCAATTAAGAAGGTCACCCTAACTTTAACCCTGCTCACTCAGCAGGGGTCAGTGTTGGAAAAGCCAAGTGAAAGGCATAGGGGATGGGGAGAGGTGTTCCTATCTGGTAGCGTGGATTCTGTTTAAGGAGTCCTAGATACCATTTGGCCGCTGCTTCTCCAGTGTTTAAAGCAGAGATGATCAGACCGTCCTTATTTCTGCTCAGGTCATTGCTATTGTTGAAATCACAGATGAACAAATCTAGAGGCTGAGCCTTAGAACTGATCTGGGAAAGACAATGCAGAGGTTGCAGTAGCAGTGAGGTTCCCTGCTACCCACTGAAATCACTAAAAGCTGAAATCACTAAGAACTGGCTAAGTGCTTGAACCTTAAAATATGACATTCCAGGAACGGCAAGCAGCAGCAGTGAGTAGAGGCAAAGGTGGCAGCAAGCAGCGGTAACAGCTGCAGCAGCCCTGAGCAGCAGCACTGGTCGACTCCTCCTCCCCCCTTTCTGGGGTAGGAAGTGAACCCATGTAAACACACCCTTGATTCTGGGACTTAGCTAACTTTGGACAACCATCTATGAATGGCATGCAGAAGAGGTGAAGGGGAGTGATGTGTTAAAGGGACATTAGTCTGTCGGACTTCCACGCCACAGGTAGGAAACTGAGGCAAAGGACACCGCTCATTGCACTGTGGGCTGGGTATTTACTTGTGGTTTGCATACTTTTGAATTGTTGTGGTGTTTTTCCAAATTAATGCTGAGTTCCCTCTTCTTTTTAATAATAGTTTTCTTTTGTTATACACAGACTGCGTTTGTGAGTGGGGAAAGTATTGCCTCTTAGAAGTGCCCAGGGATGGTGTTTAGTTTTTCCAGATTATTAAGTGGGGGCTCGAGCCAGTTCTGTTTTGTAATGTTAAGAGGAAACCCTAGATATTGAACCTGGGCTTTGTTACTGTCAGTACAACCTGGCAGAAGGATTACACTGAGAAATGGACTGAATTTTTCTCATAAGAAGAGTCCCAGGAGATCAGTCCAGAAAGATGAATGGGCGAGAAAAAGGTGGGAAGGATTGAATAACTTGGATATTAAAATCTTTCTAAAAATCTTTTCACAATCCACCAATCAGATGATGAAGTGGAAAAACAGCAATGAATGCGTGTGTAATATCTACAGAGCTAGGATTTTCCAAGGAATTTGCTGTTCTCCAGAATCTAAACTTTAATTTTTAAAAATAAATTTACTGGTATACTAATTGGAAAGAATCTTAATGAAAAATTGAGACTCTTATTGAGTTTGCTTCTTGACAGATTGGAATAAGACCACAGAGAATTATACAGTTCTTCCATTCACCTAAATGGATATTAACACTGAAATTTATTAAATGTTTAAATGTAAATGCCAGCATTGATAACCACTTCATTTTGAACAACGCAGCAAATACGTGTAGCAAATGCCAAGGACATACTGTATTGCCACATGAATGGAAACATGAAAGAAATGGTGTAATATTATTGGCAGTATTTAAATTTGGTGCAATAATAAATACTGAATTCTTCTTTAATGCATTACAAAGTGGAGAACACTTTTTTTTTTTTAAAAGTGAATTCAGTGCTTGTGAGGTCACAGATTGACTGGTCTGGAGAAAAAGACAGCTGAAATGTAACATGATGTAACCGTCTGCCTTCCACATCTAGGATACTGGTTTGAATCAAGGCTATCTAGGTAGTGGCTGAAAAGTGTTTATTCTCTGATAATCCACATGAAATTAATCCAGGATCTCAATCCAGTTCTTAGTGGATAATTGTCCTCCTCCAGATCACCAGCACAATTGGCAAACTCAGCAGAGAGGTTGGGGATTGAGCTGACATGAAAACTAAACTTTTGTGCCTCCTCTAGACATAGTGTACTTCCGTGTCCTTGTAGGGAAGCGTGCTCTTGCACCTCTCATGTCTTTTTCTCCAGACCAGTCAATCTGTGACCTCACAAGCATTGATTTCACTTTTTTTTAAAAAAAAAGTGTTCTAAGCAACCCAGACACCGAGATCCATGCAGTCAAAGTTTTACTCATCAGGAGCATTAGGCTGTTGCACTACCAGCTATCTGACAAGTTTTTGTTTATTTCCATAGCCTATTTCTATTTTAGGTTTCCTTCTTAGTATGATACTCTGAGTATGATACTTTGGGCATTATATACGATTATTTAAAGCTACCCAAACACTCCTGATGCAAATCATAATGTGAAGAACAAACACATGGAATAGACCTGAGGCTAGCTTTTTTTTTCTTTTCACTTAGGCCATCATACAATGATCGAGAAAGGAAACCACCACACCAACCAAAGGGATCAATTGCTTGATGATACAAACAGGGGAAAGAGAGGAGTGGAAATCTCTAAAATAATGGACTAGAAATAGGCCTTCCTGGTGTAAGAGGTCTCAAAAGATTTGGCCAGGTCATAACTCCCTATTTACTAAAGGTAAGTGCCTCAATTTAGGATTTAAGAATGTCCTTGCCTCCAAGGGAAGGTCTAATGGATTCCCTTGGACATCAGGGAACACACATTCAAAACAAAAAAATCGAGGGCTTCTTGCATGTATTTGTTTCTGTTGGTTCTTTAATTCTATTTATAAGGTTTTGTGCTATGATTTTATTGCACAGAGATTAGATGTACTATGATAATCACTCTATAAATGGGGTAGGCAGATAAGTAAAACTGATAAGTTCCTGGACAGTAAGAGATTTGTCTTTGAAAGAGGGGATGCTGACTAGGGTGATTTTGACAAAATGTGCATGTTACAAGGTGTTATAAGGCTCAGGAGTCATGGAGAGGAAGACTCTGAAACTTTCAGCAAGGACCACTGTTATCCTAGTTGTTTTTTTTTCTATGTGGAATGCATGAGTGTTTCAGGGCAATCTTAAAACTTATCAGCGCAATAGGATTAAGTGTGCTCACAGATTTTAAAAACTTGCACTCATGCACTCCACACAGAGAAAGGGAGGGAAAGAAAGGGTAAAAGTGAGAAAGTGGACTGGAAAGGAAGAGCAAGAGATTTCAGAAAAGCAGACTTTGACTCCTTAGGGAACTGATGGGCAGGATCCTCTGGGAAGCTAATATGAGGGAGCAAGGAGTCCAGGAGAGAGGGTTGTATTTTAAAGAAGCCTTAGTGACGGCGCAGGAACAAACCATCCCGAAGTGCAGAAAGAATAGCAAATATGGCAGGCGACCAGCTTGGCTTAACAGTGAAATCTTCGGTGAGCTTAAACTCAAAAACGAAGCTTACAAGAAGTGGAAATTTGGACAGATGATTAGGGAGGATTATAAAAATATTGCTAGAGGATGCAGGGGTGTAATCAGGAAGGCCAAGGCACAATTGGAGTTGCAGCTAGCAAGGGATGCGAAGAGTAACAAGAAGGGTTTCTACACGTATGTTAGCAACAAGAAGGTGGTCCGGGAAAGTGTGGGACCGTTACTGAATGAGGGAGACAACATAGTGACAGATGGTGTGGAAAAAGCTTAAGTACTTAATGCTTTTCTTGCCTCTGTCTTCACAGACAAGGTCAGCACCCAGACTGCTGCACTGGGCAACACAGTATGGGGAGGAGGTAAACAGCCCTCAGTGGTGAAAGAACAGGTTAATGACTATTTAGAAAAGATGGATGTGAACAAGTCCATGGGTCCAGATCTAATGCATCCAAGGGTGCTGAGGGAGTTGGCTAATGAACCATTGACCATTATCTTTGAAAATTCGTGGTGATCGGGGGAGGTCCCGGACGATTGGAAAAAGGCAAATATAGTGCCCATATTTAAAAAAGGGAAGAAAGAGAACCTGGGGAACTACAGACCGGTCAGACTCACTTCAGTCCCTGGCAAAATCATGGAGCAGGTACTCAAGGAATCCATTTTGAAGCACCTGGAGGAGAGGAAGGTGATCAGGAACAGTCAACATGGATTCACCAAAGGTAAGTGATGCCTGATCAACGTGATTGCCTTCTATGATGAAATAATTGGCTTTGTCGATATGGGGAAAGCGGTGGATGATATATATCTTTTGATACGGTCTCCCACACTATTCTTGCCAGCAAGTTAAAAAAGTATGGATTGGATGAATGGACTAGAAGGTGGATAGAACGCTAGATTGTCAGGCTCAATGGGTAATTATCAATGGCTCGATATCTAGTTGGCAACCGGTATCAAGCGGAGTGCCCCAGGGGTCGGGGTCCTGGGGCCGGTTTTGTTCAACATCTTTATTAATGATCTGGATGATGGGATGAATCGCACCCTCAGCAAGTTCGCAGATGACACTAAGCTGCGGGGAGAGGTAGATACGCTGGAAGGTAGGGATAGGGTCCAGAGTGACCTAGACAAATTGGAGGATTGGGCCAAAAGAAATCCGATGAGGTTCAACAAGGACAAGTGGAGGTCCTGCACTTCGGAAGAAAGAATCCGATGCACTGCTACAGGCTGGGGACTGACTGGTTAAGCAGCAGTTCTGCAGAAAAGGACCTGGGGGTTACAGTGGACGAGAAGCTGGATATGAGTCAGCAGTGTGCTCTTGTTGCCAAGAAGGTCAATGGCATATTGGGCTGCATTAGTAGGAGCATTGCCAGCAGATCAAGGGAAGTGATTATTGCCCTCTATTCGACACTGGTGAGGCCACACCTGGAGTACTGCATCCAGTTTTGGTTCCCCCACTACAGAAGGGATGTGGACAAATTGGAAAGAGTCCAGTGGAGGGCAACAAAAATGATTAGGGGACCGGGGCACATGACTTATGAGGAGAGGCTGAGGGAACTGGGGTTATTTAGTCTGCAGAAGAGAAGAGTGAGCCTTCAGTTACCTGAAGGGGGGTTCCAAAGAGGATTGAGCTAGGCTGTTCTCAGTGGTGGCAGACGACAGAACAAGAAGCAATGGTCTCAAGTTGCAGTGGGGGAGGTTTAGGTTGGATATTAGCAAACACTATTTCACTAGGAGGGTGATGAAGCACTGGAATGGGTTACCTAGGGAGGTGGTGGAATCTCCATCCTTAGAGGTTTTTAAGGCCCGGCTTGACAAAGCCTTGGCTGGGATGATTTAGTTGGGGTTGGTCCTGCTTTGAGCAGGGGATTGGACTAGATGACCTCCTGAGGTCTCTTCCAACCCCAATATTCTATGAGAGAGGACTTGCAAGACTGGGGTTCAAGTCCTTTTTTCTGCTGCAGACTTCCTGTGTAACCCTGGGGAAAGTACTTAGCCTCTCTGTGTCTCACTTCTCTATCTGTAAAATGGGGATAATAGTACTTCCTTGCCTCACAGGGATATTGTGAGGATAAAGATATTCAAGATGGTGAGCCACTCACTTACTGTGGCAATGCGGGTCATATAAGTACCCAAGATATACAGAACTATGTTTTCCCCTCACTGGGAGGAACTGCCCAGAGAGAGGAGGGAGAAGAGCATCCCATGTGGAGAGCCCAGGTTGAGTGGTTAATACCAGCAGAAACCTGGCTGGAGTGACAGTGTCCCCCATCAGGCCAGCAACTGTACTAACCAAGTCCACCCCTACCCCACCCCGTTGGCCTAAAGTTGAAGTTGTGGAATGGGGGAAGAGCAGCCTGGAGCTATTTCCCCAATTTGGGACCAAAGCAGGGAAAAGGGGCTCTGGACTTCCTCAGGAACAAGAGGTTAATTTATATTTTCTACCATACGACCAGAAAATCCTGCAATCTGTTCTGCAAAAGGAGCTAACAGTAGATTATTTATGTTTCACTTTCAGTGTTACAGCACCCATGGGGGCAGGACTATTATAATCTCATGGATAATTATAAATATAAATAATTTAATTTGGTTCTTATTTGTTGCATGAACATTTAGTAAAATAAATCTAAAATGACTTACACATTTTGTTAAAGAATTTAGAAACAAATTTTATTAAAGTTATATAAAAATGAAAGAGACCATCTGCAGTTTGAGTTTCCTGTAATAACCTTAATTGTGTTCCTTACCCATCCATCTTTTCTTATTGCATGGATGAATTAGAATACTATGGTCCTTTATTGTATGATGCTATAACCCATGACCAACTTGCTTTCCTCTATCAGGCACAGAAAGACCTCAGAGCAGTATCTGGGAGGCACTGTGGCCCACTGGCTTAGGATGCCGGAGATCTAGCTTCTATTCCTGGCACTGCCACAGGCCTGCTGGGTGACATTCAGAAAGTCTTTTTACTTCTGTACCTCTGTTTCCCCTTCTGTAAAATGAGGGTAATGATACGTACATCCTTTGTAAAGTGCTTTTAAGATCTACTGATGAAAAGTGCTATATAAGAGCAAAATACTATTGCAAGGGTGTATACGATATCAGTATTTTCTATTGCAGAGGTTGTTTTCCTGCCTGCATTTAAAGAGTGGGGTTTTCCAGTGATTTTTAATTTTGTTTAAAGTTTCCATTGTTTGATGAGGATAGGTACCTATTGTCTTTATAGACAGCCTTTTCAAGCCACTTACAGATTCTTATTTGTGAACCCAAATGTGGCACCAACATCCCTTCAATCGTCACTGAATAGTGGTTAGAGAGATGATTCTGCTAGACCACTAGGGATACAGAGACATGACAGTTGAGGTGGGTATGGGAGGACTCCCTAGAGTTATCAGTAATGGATTCACTCCTGTAATGTAAAGCAGCCTTAAAGCAAATTTAACTGTCAAGAGGTGGATGGATGGCCTCTCTGCACAAGGCCATCTAGTGTCAACATTGATTCCTGAACCATCCTCAACCCACTCCCTCCAACCTCTTTCCTCTCCTCCTGAAAAGTCAGAGGTTGGGAGAGATCAAAATTAAAGGCTGCAAAAGAGTTTGCATTCTAATTTCATGGAATCACTACTGTGTCTCCATAATACATTTGAACTGCACAACTGAATTTTAAAAGCCTCTACTTAGGCCGATTCTACGTGTTTTATCTGTCTATATTTTTGAACTTATATTCTTCAGGAAAGGGACCATCTTTTTCAGAGGCTACAGGAGTTTAATAAACATACATATAATAAATTCTTACAATATAATAAAAGCTGAAATTTATAGTACCTATGAGAATTGAGAGGTTTTATTTCATATTGTTTTATATCAAGCACTATTACTCACCTTCTGTAGCAAACTGCTCTAAATGTTTTAAAGTAATTTCCTTGTATTTTGAACTCTCGGCCAGACGGTCATAAATTACTGTGTCCTACAATGCAAACAGAACGAAGGTACAATAAAGCAAAGCAAGCAGGTTTCACTGATGTGGCAACAATAACAGAAATTCTGGAAAATAGGCAGAAAAAATATGTAACACTATATCAAAGTATTTCAGGGCCAAGCAACACAAATAAAAGTATATTTCTGTTCTGAAGGGGAGAAAAGAGGAGGACTTTCTGAGCCCTCAGGGTCTGTAGATCTCTACACCTTCTCCTAATCTGGAATTCTTTTGGGGTTTTCTGTATTTTTATTTCCCCTCACCTTTCATACATACTTTTCTCCCCTTATTCCACCCTTCGTGTTCCTTTGCTCTCCCCCCCGCCAATTTAAGTTCAGAGTGAAACTGATGCTTAGTAGCTTTCATTCTCACTTCTACTTGGCCAACAAAAAAGCTGTGCATAGAGTTACACAATGACATTATTTCATTAATTTTCATTTGGACGGATAAGGAATGTGGAATATCAACAATCCTGTATTCAATTTTTATAAACATGGAAGAACTGGTTTTAAGAACATAAGAATGGCCATACTGGGTCAGACCAAGGGTCCATGCAGCCCAGCATCCTGTCTGCTGACAGTGGACAATGCCAGGTGCCCCAGAGGGAATGAACCTAACAGGCAATGATCAAGTGATTGCTCCCCTGCCATCCACCTCCACCCTCTGACAAACAGAGGCTAGGGACACCATTCCTTACCCATCCTGGCTAATAGCCATTAATGGACTTAACTAGATAAACTCATGGAGGTTCTCTTTTAAACCCTGTTATAGTCCTAGCCTTCACAACCTCCTCAGGCAAGGAGTTCCACAGGTTGACTGTGCTGTGTGAAGAACTTCCTTTTATTTGTTTTAAACCTGCTGCCCATTAATTTCATTTGGTGGCCCCTAGTTCTTATATTATGGGAACAAGTAAATAACTTTTCCTTATTCATTTTCTCCACATCACTCATGATTTTATATACCTCTATCATATCCCCCCTTAGTCTCCTCTCTTCCAAGCTGAAAAGTCCTAGCCTCTTTAATCTCTCCTCATATGGGACCTGTTCCAAACCCCTAATCATTTTAGTTGCCCTTCTCTGAACCTTTTCTAATGTCAGTATATCTTTTTGAGATGAGGAGACCACACCTGTTGCAGTATTCAAGATGTGGGCGTACCATGGATTTATATAAGGGCAATAAAATATTCTCTGTCTTATTCTCTATCCCTTTTTTAATGATTCCTAACATCCTGTTTGCTTTTTTGACTGCCGCCGCACATTATGTGGATATCTTCAGAGAACTATCCACGATGACTCCAAGATCTCTTTCCTGATTAAAACTGATTTCAGATTATACATCAGTAATTCCTTTGATGAATCACTTTAGGCACACAGTGTGCAAACTGCACCATTCTAGGATGTGTTGTGACTCAGACATATCTTTCTCCAAGGGAACAATAATTTACTGTTGACCTAATACTATCAGTAAGTTACTATTTCCTCTCCCCCCTATTTCCTCTCTTCTACACTCAGGCTAGTGAACAGGGGGTAGAGCGAAGGCTCCACCCATTCCCCAGCAATTCCCTTCCCATCTGCTCCAGAGAAGGAATAAATGGGTGAGCAATGGTCTGGGTATCTCAAGTGGAGATGTACAGTAGGGAGGGTTCTTATTTTCCCAGACAGGCATGTAGTACAACTCACAATTTAGCCCTTAATCCTGGCACATAATTTTAATATATAATATAGCTAATTAAATTGAAAAAAAGTCATGACTGAAACCCAGAGTTTTTTTAATTTTAGATGATCTGACTTCAGTTGATCGTGCAATAACTTCAGACTGTAATTATTTCAATTATTTATTTTTCTGTATGTCTATAGCATATTCATTTACAAATTAACAGATTAAAATTACTGTATGGTAATTTAAATAAAATAAACCTTACAGCTCCTTTACAGTAGAGTCTTAATTTCCCTGTTGGTGTGCGAACAATCACAGACATTCTTTTCCTAGTGCTGGAAGAGAGTTAAATTGCAGTCCATCAACATCACCAACCTTTTTCATCCATCAATAAAAAAATAGAAAACTTGAAAATGTGCATTTATATGCATATATATTTATAGATACACATCATACTTATTGTATATAAATTAGAGGTAATGAAATAATTATGTCTA
This sequence comes from Chrysemys picta bellii, assembly GCF_011386835.1. Taxonomy (NCBI): domain Eukaryota; kingdom Metazoa; phylum Chordata; order Testudines; family Emydidae; genus Chrysemys; species Chrysemys picta. The sequence goes on along the minus strand of NC_088795.1, from coordinate 97,491,221 downwards.
CTAGTCCTACCACTGGCTTTTCCTCCTCCTTCATGAAACGGGGGGCAGAAATGAAGAAAAAATGGTTACTTACAATAGTAACTGTAGTCCTTTGAGTGTGTTCTCTCTGCACATCCCCACTTGTGGGAAGCATTCCAGGGCACACTGAGCTGCAGGAACTTTTGGTGAAGCAGTACCCAATGACACCTAATGAGTGCCCTCACAGAGCACAAAATATTTGGAGCAAGAGTGCAAAAAGGCCATGCATCCTGGACCACCTCAGCTCCTTCCTTCTTCTTCTATGGGCATGAGGTGTGTCATAGGTGCAAGACACCAAGACCCCATTAGCCTCAAGTACTGCTGAATGGGACAGGGGATATGTTGGAGATGTGCTGGGGAAAAAATGGAGCTTGCCTAGAGTGAATTGTGTTCTGTCCATCTCCAGACAGCACAATGACCCCTAGGGAACCTTTACAAGCAGTCATAAATTAAAATAACCCTGAGGATGTTCTAACTTATTCTGAGGGCTGAACCAACATTCAGTTGCCTTCAGAACTAGGGTGGGATGGAGGAGGCATAAAAGTTGCCTTAAGTCACCTTTATGCTGTCCGTCCCCTGCACTGGATACACCTTGGCAGCACCTGAGGATCTGGGCCTAAATGTGCAACTACCTAGCTTATATATTACATTATAACTTAAGGGAGTTTTGACTCAAACCCCCAAAATTCATTCCAGCGATGCACAGAAGGTTCCAATACCCACAGCTAGTTGTAGAAAAGAAGGAAGTGAGGTGGTTGGGATGCCCAGACCTTTTATAACCCAAGTTTTAAATATTTTGGGCCAGGAGAGAACACTTACACATCACCAAAGGGCACTGCTTTATAGAAGGTTCTTGAACCTCAGAGGCATCAAGGGATGCATCCAAAGGTGGAAATGTGCAGAGACTATCTTGAAGAAAAGATGAGTAGTTATCCTTGTAGCACCTGTGGCTTTTCAAGATGTTGTTGTCTGTGGGATCTCACTTTAAGTGCACATACACCTTGCACACACAAGATCAGAATCTTTTGAACAGCACTTTCCATTGGCCCATGCCTGCACTATGCATGTCCTCCTGTTCCCCCACCCAGTAGCATAAAGGGTAGAGCAGCCATAACCATCTCTCAGTTCCCTCATTAATCCAGAATCCTAGATAAGGAGGTCTCAGAACATAATGAAGATGGAGAGATCCGCATAGACAACAGTATCTCTGAGAACCACAGGCCTTGTCCTGTTAAGGTAGTTTAACAAAACCCTTGAAATGTCCAACGTGTGGAGTTTCTGATCTCTCAGGAAGGAGTGGGGTTTTGGAAAGAAAACAGGTAAATCAATAGATTGGTTCAAATTAAAGTCTGACAGAGCAGTGGGAACAGATTTGGGGTGAGGTCTTACCACCATCTTATCTTTGTGGAATGTTGCATAAATTGGGTCTGCCATGAAAGCTTGGAGTTCATTAACCTTCCTGGCTGATGTAACTGTGACTAAAAAGCCCGTCTTAAAAGTAAGGAGGTTTAAAGAGCATTCAGAAAGAGGAATGAAAGGGGGAACTATTAAATTTCTAAGGACAATGTTAAGATCCCATATCAGAAGGGATTCCCTAAAGTATGCAATAACCCCTTTAGAAATCTGGGTACTATGGGGTATAAAAACTGAGTATAACACTACTACTGGGTGGTATACTGAGATCACTGCAATGCAGATTTTCATGGAACTGAAAGAGAGTCAAGAGTGTTTCAGATTCAGAATATAGTTAAATATTTTTGCTATGAGGGTCTTCAACGAGTCAAGGTTGTGTTGGGCTGCACACATCTGAAAATATTTTCCATTTAGAGGAGTAATTTTCCATTTGGAAAGCTTTTTACTTAGCAAAAGGCACCCTTATACTTGTAGAGAACAATCTCTGTCAGTAGCACTAAACCAATCAACATCCAGGCTGCCAGATGTAGTGACTTTGGGTCTGAATTAAGTTTTGGCCTTTTGTTCTGTGATAGTATGTTTGGAGAACCAAATTGGTATGGGAGGCTGGACAGACATTTTGAGGAGATCTGTTAGCCTGAATTGTCTCAGCCAGTATGAAGCTATCAGGATTTGGAATTGATGGAAATATGTACATGAAATCTTGATCCCACAGTAAGGAAAGCATCTTGTAATGATCCCAGACTCATGCCACCCATGTCATGACCCTACAGGTCTTGAACTTGAGTCCACATGGTTCCCAGTTGACTGTTGCCTCCCTGCTCTTACCCAGTGGCTCACTACTAACTGACTAAATAGGCTTTATCTACACTAATGCTGTAATTGATCTAAGTTACGCTAGTTAAGTTGTGTAACTTAAGCCAACGTAACTAACCGACTTAAAAGCTGTGTCTATACCATGCTATGTCAATGGGAGAGCTTTGAGGTGGAGTACTGAAGTCGACAGGATAGTGCTTTGCCATCGACTTAGCGTGTTTTCACCAGACCCACTAAATCAATGAAGCTGCATCAATGGCAGTGATGTCGATTTAGCTGGGTAGTGAAGACAGGCACTGAGTGCAGAGATCATGAAACCTGAAGTTACATCAGGAAGGCCTCCCCTGGGCCCTGATTGGAGGAGCAACATTGGGACATCTGATTTGTCAGCGCTTCCTATTTAAACCCAAAGAAAGGCACAAAAAGTTGTCTGCACAACTGGGCTCTAACTGGCCCCTTGCTCAGCCCTACAGACTCTGATCTGCCTAATTCCTAGTATCCTGACCTTGGCCTGACTCTTGGTGACCCAAATAGTATCTGACCCCATCCAAATTAGTTCATCTGACTCCTGCCCTGATTCCTGGTAACCTGAACATGATCCTCCTGAAACAGGTCACAAACTATCAGAGCTGGCCCCCAATGTCCCAGCCCTAACACTCCTCCCTGAACCAGATCGCTAACCACTGGACCCAACTGCCTACGTCCTGGCCCAGACACCCATGAACAAAACGTTGTACATTTCATGTTGTCTTTTGGGGCAAACAAATCTATGATGAGATTGGTTTGATGAATCTATGATGAAATATTGGTTTGATGATGACACAGACAATTTGTGATTGGTGATGGATTGTCTCCTTAGGCAGTCTGGCAGATTGTTGCTGACTCCTGGAGGATGAAGAGAAATTGGGGTTATCCCATGTTGCTGACACCTTGTTCATAATGTGATTAATTCTTGACATAGGGGTGATGCACAGGTGCCTCCTTGCTTGTTTATAGAGTACACTGCAAATTGAGTTATCTTAATAATTTGCACTGTAGAATTCTGCAGAACAGAATGGAACGCTATGTAAGCTAATGTGACCACTCATATTTCTAGGACATTTACTTGAAGAATCAAGTCCTTTTAAGATGAAGTCCATTGTATCTGCAGGTGGTCCAGGTGTTTACCACAACCTGTTTCTGTTGTATCTGTGATCAACATCTTTTCAGGTGGATGTATGGAGAAGTGCACCTCTATTCAAACATTCCTGGAGTGTTACTACCAGCTCAGTGCAGACAGGTTGTGTGCTGAGATCACAATTCACATGTTAATTTGATGTCTTGTATGATGATACACTGATCTTAGCCAGCCTTGTCATGGATGTGGGTGAAGTTTGGCTAGTGGCATCACATACACATAAACTGACATGTTGCCCACAAGTATGAGGCAGTTTCTGACTATATTTGTAGCATATGATTTGATACTGGTGACTATAGCTTGAAGGAAAAGAACTCTGACTCCAAATTAACAAAAACATACCTCTCAGAAGACTATGTGGGCTCCTATTAATTCTATAGTTTGTGATGAGATGAGACCTTTTTTTCATAATTCTCCATGAATCTCGGCTGTCTGAATAGGTGAAAAATATAGTTCAGGGCTGTGGTGACTTCCTGATGAGATCTGCCTTTGATCAGACAATAGTCTAGATATGGATAATCCTTAATGCCTAATCTCCTCAGATGTGCTGCTACAACAGCTAGATATTTTGTAAAGCCTCTCAGTGCTGTGGCGAGACCACATGGTAGCACTCTGTATTAGTAGTGATTAGGCCCCCTTGTGAACCACAGGTACTTCCTGTGGACTGACTGGCTGGAAATAAGGAAGTATGCATCTTGTAGCCTGAGAGCCATGAACCAGTCTTGAGCCTGAAGGGAAGGGATGGTGGAGGCAATTGTTATCATCCTGAATCTGCGATAGTGTGTATATTTGTTCAGGTGTCTCAGGTCTAGGACAGGACAAATATCCCCATTTTTCTTTGGGATACAGAAATACCAGGAGTAAAATTCTCTTCTCTTGTACTCCAGAGGTACCTCTTCCATGCCTAGAAGTAGTACAGAAGCCACCTCTTCCTTTAGCTATTTTTTGTGAGGTTACCTGAAGAGGGATTGGGAAGGACAATGAGTGTGTATGTGTGAGGGGGTGGGGGTTCCTAGGATAAGGAATGAAATTAGATGGAATAGCCATGGGAGGGAGACTACTTCTAGCACTTAAATGTCTTTATCATAGGTCATGACTGATCGAAGAAAGCAACATGGCACCCAAAAGGCAGGGCTGGGTCCTGAGTAGCTCAAGCATGGCTCTCGACCCTTGCATCAAACCTGCTGCCTGGAAGCAGGTGTAGAATAGCCCCTGGTCAAGGAAGATAGCCTCCTCCAAGAAAACTTTGGCTTTTTCCTGTGCAAGTATCAGAAATCTGTGATGGGGGTACGTAGGTGTCTTCTGCCTCGATTGCCTCTGATAGCTAAATGGCACATAGTTTGGGGCTGAAATGTAGATGCCCAAGGAATGAAGCAGTGCTCTGGAATCTCTGAGGGAGTGCAGTGTGTCATCCATATAAACACTGAATAAGTCTGCGGCCTCAAGGGGCAAATCCTTCATTGTGCTTTGCACTTCTCTTGGAATGCCAGAGGCGTGAAGCCATGAAGTTCTGTGCATGGTCATAGTGATGACCATGAACAAAGTTGCAGTGATGCTGATGAATAAGTCTTTCTTCCAAATAAATCTAATTTTTTTGGAGTCTTTGCCTTTGGGGTGCTCTTAATCTGTCTGAACTTTTCATAAACTGTAGAATGTATGTAAAACTGTTCAAACCCCTTTTGGGGTATACAACATTTTTTTTTCTGCTCCCTTAGCCAGAAGAGGCAGTTTAGTTGGTGTCTGCCACAGGGTTTTAGCTTGATATAAGACAGGGGTTCTCCAACTTCATTGCACAATGACCCCTTCTGACAACAAAAATTACTACATGACCCCAGAAGGGGGGGACCAAACCCTGAGCTGTCCCAAGTACCACCACCCTGGGTGGGAGCAAAGCTGAAGACCAATGGCTTCAGCTAGGGGGCCTGTAATTTGAGCTCTGCCACTCAGGGCTGAAGCCCTTGGGCTTTGGCTTCAGTCCTGAGCGGAGGGGCTCGGGCTTTGGCTCTGGGCGGTGGGGCCAGGCTTCAGCTTTGGCTCCCAGCAAGTCTAACACCAGCCCTGGTGACCCCATTAAAATAGGGTTGGGGCCCACTTTGAGAACCGCTGATAAGAAGCCCTTATAGATAAGGAGCATTACACTCGCAGGTACTAATGAGCTTAGTTGGAGAGCAGCTCCTGAAATGTTCTAAAGTCATCAGGTGCCAGTACCAGACCTGAAAACACTACTTCATCAGGAGAGGATGATAACAGGTCTCTGAGAGATGAAAGACCATAGAATATCAGGGTTGGAAGGGACCTCAGGAGGTCATCTAGTCCAACCCCCTGCTCAAAGCAGGACCAATCCCCAGACAGATTTTTACCCCAGTTCCCTAAATGGCCCCCTCAAGGATTGAACTCACAACCCTGGGTTTAGCAGGCCAATGCGCAGGCCAATGCTCAAACCACTGAGCTATCCCCCCCAATGTTACTCCTGAGACTCTAGTACTTGTCCCTCCTCTTCCAGCTGCTCCTGTTCTTCCCTGTTTGCAGCCAGGCATCTGGCAATATATGCAAAAGGGGATTGAGACCTTCTGCACTTCCTTGAAAGATAAGGATTTCAACTCTTGGGTGCCCTGGAAGGAGGTTACCACTATGCCCAGTAGGAACCTTACTTTAGGCATCCAGTTTTGAAAATTACAAACAAACAAAACAGTTAGTGAATGAGACGTCCAACCTTGCTTGCACTGCTAAGCCCTAGCTGGAAGATATTGGCTGGCTTTAGTCCAGGATGAGAAAGGGAGGGAGAGAGCATCCATTTTTCAGTTCACCCAACTTATAAGAGCAGCCCCACACTGAAGATAATACTCAAAACGAGGGTCTCATTTAGATGCATGCAGGGCCGGCTCTGGCTTTTTTGCTGCCCCAGGCAAAAAAGCCGCCGGCTGCGCCCCCCCCTTCCCCCGTGGTGGGGGGGGGAGGGCGGCCGGAGCCCCGGCGGCGAGCCCTGGCGGGGGCTCCGCTCTCCCCCCAGCGGCCGGAGCCCTGGGAGGAGGGCGGTGAGCCCCGGCGGGGGCTCCGCTCTCCCCCCGGCGGCCAGAGCACGGGGGCAGGGCGGCGAGAGGGCGGCGAGCCCCAGCCAGGGCTCGCCGCTCTCCCCCCGGCGGCCGGGGGGAGGGCGCCAGGGGGGGAGGGCGGCCAGAGCGCCGGGGGGAGGGCGGCGAGCCCGGCTGTGGCCCCGCTCTCCCCGGGGGCCGGAGCGCCGCGCTGCCCCCCTCCAGGTGCCGCCCCAAGCACAAGCTTGGTGGGCTGGTGCCTGGAGCTGGCCCTGGATGCATGTTTTGGGATAAAAATGAGGTAGGAACTGTATACGCATCACCCTACTACCCCCTTCATTCCCCTCTAAGCTAACCAAGTTCATTTTAGTAGGGTTACCATATCTCATAAATAAAAAAAAGAGGACCCTCCACGGGCCCTGGCCCCGCCCATTTCCCCACGCCTAGCCCCACCCCAACTCCGCCCCTTCCCCACCCTAACTCTGCCCCCTCCTCCCTCCCACTCCCAGCCAGGGGGAAAGGGCTGCCCCAGTGCTACCGGCTTCAGGGTTTGCCGGGCAGCCCCCAGACCCTGCGCCCCCAGCCGGCGCTTCCCCAGCGCAGCTGGAGCCCGGGAGGGGAAGCGCCCAGCCGGGGGCGCAGGGTCTGGAGGCTGCCCGGCAAACCGTGAAGCCGGTAGCGCTCAGGCTTTGGGCAGCCCCTATGCCTCCGGACCCTGCGCCCCCAGCCGGGCACTTCCCCTCCCGGGCTCCGGCGGCGCAGGGTCCGGAGGCACGGGGCTGCCCAAAGCCGGTAGCGCTCGGGCAGCCCGGCTCTTAAACAGAGCCGAAGAGTCGGGGAGGAGCAGAGCCGCCATTTTCCCGGACATGTTCGGCTTTTTGGCAAATCCCACCGGACGGGGGTTTGACTGCCGAAAAGCCGGACATGTCCGGGAAAAAGAGGACGTATGGTAACCCTAATTTTAGGCCTGTCCCTGGAATAGCTACTGTACTGGCTGAACTCAACATGCATTTCAGCTATAATTTATATAATCACTAAGACTCTCAGTCTCCATGAAAACTGTGGAACTATCCCCAGCTGTTTTTAGCCTCAACTCAATACATCCGAGCAAACTTTGTATTTGGATGTGAGCAAGTATGATATAAACCACTTTTGTGATGATCAGATAAGATCCTCCTAAGTGAAGTCAGGTTATTCTCCCCACACTGTGTTATTATTAGTCTATCATAGGAATTTGATTACCCTAAGGGGGTTCCAGCCACTGAACCACACTGTCACCAGTTTACTGGAATATTGTAGTTATCTTTTCTCCATATACATTCCTCATAGTGAATAATGTGTAACTAATGGTGGAGCAACAGCAGCAAAAAACCTATTCCAAAATAGACCAATTGCAGCATAAGGAAATAAACTGGAAAAAAAAATCACTTTTCTCCTCTGCCATAATTTCAGCAGAAGTCTTGTTCTGCTGAACAACTCGTAGTGGCAGGCATTCTGGTGAATTTGGTTAATGTCACTGCTTTTGTCACTGTTAAGGAGAAATGGCTTAAATTTTCCCAACAATTTTTTAAATTAAAAATGGCCTTTCAAAATTGAAACTTTTCATGAAAAATTTAACTTTTGTTTTTCAAATTTTTTAGAAAAATATGGAAACAAATGTAGACTGTTTTTGTTTTGGAAAATTATTTTTATTTTTCCATTTATTTCTCCTTTTCCTTTTTTGTTTAGTTTTCTGTTTTACCACTGTGTATCTTTTTATTAGTCAGATTAATCATACTTTTTTCATAGTTCTCTGACAGGAGTATAACTACTCATGGAGTCTGCAATCATATACTTTGCCCAATCTCTCACAGAAGGGGGGACACACATCTTGTTCTTTGGTCTTGATCCTGCACCAATCAAGTCAATTGGAGCTTTGCTACTGACTTCAATGAGCACAGGAGTAAAGCCTCTAGTAAGGGAGCAAAGCTGGGAGTATTCAGACTGGGACACTGTTTTCAGATATAACACTGTCTTTTCTCTTTGAAATTGTTTTATCACATACTGTTCTATTAGTTTATTGCTGGCAGTGTATGCTTCACCATGTGGAGGGAGAGTGCTTTTGAAAGCTGAGGACTGTTTCCACACCCAACTGCATGGACATGTGGGCCAGTGGTTAAAGCATTGAATATATATCCATTGCTTCACACTGTCAGCATTAGCAGCAACTCACTCATTTGATAACATGCCTTGCTGTGCACCTGTGAATGAAGAAACATGCATTAAAAGTACCTTGGAACAACTGAAACATGTCACAGAGGAGCAGCTGATGTCCCCTCACTGTCACCTGGTTTTGTGGCCTCTGACAATGTTGTAAAAATTAGAATAGCATTGCATAATAAAAAGGCAGAAGAATCCTGGAATCTTTTACACTGAAAGCATGTGTCTACCACAAGAGCTAAAGGACTAAGCCAACAGGACTTCTGATGCTCCACAAAATTCTGTTGCTTCAGGGGTGACTGAATCACACCGTGGTATTGTGGATTACCAACGATCCCCATCAGAAGAAGCTAATCCGAACAGCCTGAGGTCCACAGCCATTCAAATATTCATATGCTGGCAGGGTTGAAAATCATATCCACAGCACTGAATACAATATAATAAAAACTTATGCTTCCTAATAGGCATATACCTTATGATTAGCACAATTTTCGCACTCAACAAAACTATGCACTGTAACTTTAACTCTGCCTTCCTCAACTGGCCCTTTTCTACATACCTCATTACCGACTATCCCTTTCAAACAATTAGTTGTGGATGTTTGGTGTGGCAGTGTGTTGTACCTGAATAGAGGTAAAACAGAACCCTTTATTCAGCTTATGCTGGAAGGCAGCAAGGGGTTGCAAAAGTTACATCTACATAGGATCAGGTGCCTATCTTTCAAGAAAACAAAGCCACTTACAGTATCTGTAATTCTTGTTCTCAGAAAGTATAAAGTTGTAATAGATTACTTCTCTTAGGATGCATGCTCCTCTCACAGACATGTTGGGAAGGCTCATAGCTCAAAATTCTGAAGTTGTTGGATCCAACAGGGAACATTTTGCACTTCTGCTGTGGAATAATAGTGACCCCTAGTGCCTCCAGTAAGTCTAAGCAAATATTAAAGAACTGGAAAATAAAATAGATACAAAACTCTGAATCCTGAGTTAAGTGGGTGGATGCGTGTGTGGTAAGCTACTGTAACTTATTTCCTCAGAGAATAAGATTCACAGGTAAGTAGTTTTCATTTATCCCCAAAGTACAAGAGGTATTTAATAACCATTCCTGGCAATTCACAAGGTTTAAAAATATTTATAAAGCCTGTAAAACAGGTAAAGATGAACAGGAAAAAAAAGAAGGGAAACCTGTACTCCCATTCTATATAAATACTGCACATTGCTATAACTGTCAAGCGAGCTGCAAAGGCACTTTTTGCCACATACCTATTAACTTCTCACAACAAAAATGAAGGTTATATATAGAATCAATAGAGGATGAAGTAACTTGCTCAGTCATTTTGTTTCTTTCCTCATCTATGCTCCAGTCAACTATATTTTGTAACTTTTCATCTTTTTCAGTGTCCCTGTTTTACCTCCCACTAGTTTTCTATGCATTTTCTCCTTTTAAAATATCATTATTTCTCTTCTCAAACCATCTTCTTCAATGTGTTTCTTTTCCAGTTGGGCTAGGCTCCCTTACCTGATTTTTGTTTAGTATTTTCTCACTTTGTTCTTCTACCAGTTTCTCTCCTTTATTCCTCCTTTCACCAGTTCCCTCTTCCTTATGCCCATTCTTCTCTGGTTTTCACTTCAATAGGCCTCATTCTTCTTCAATTCCCTTTCCTGCAATCCTCTTCCTCTTCTTAGAGGCAACTTTCCCTGACACCTCCTTTGGTCTTTTCACCATTCCAGGCCTCCAAAGTCACACTTGAGTTCTACCCTCTCTGGTCCTTCTCCTTAATCAAATCAATCATAGCTCCCTCCAGTGCAAGTCCTCGATGTACCGGTATGTGTGTGTCTCTCTCTCTCCTTTCCCTTTTTCCTCCAGGTCTATCTGAGGTCATTATAATGCTTCCTCCCCTTATAAAACTCCTCCTCACCCTGTCAGGGTGAGCAATCAGACAATTCGCATGATATAAGTTAAGCACATGCTTAAGCCTTTGTAAAAACAGGTCCTCAATGAGGAAAGGGTTTCATATCCTGAGTACTTTCACATAGCATATTCCATATATAGATACACTTTACAAATAAAATTGCACCTAACTTCCTAATGCACACATGCACAACTCCAGCAGAACATTGACAGATCACTTACTGAATGGAAAATTCTATGTATTTTATATACACACTACCAATGGAACAATGGTATACCATCAGTTTACAAAAAGGCAGTGGCCAGATTTTTAAAAGGTATTTAGGAGTTGCTGCACTCAGCATTGCAATGAAGTTAGGACCTAACTCTCATTTTCAAAAGTGATTTAGACACTTAGAAGCCACTACCTAAATCACTTTTGAAAATGAGATTTAGCTCCTAAAAACAGTTAGGCATCACAATATTGAGCGCAGCAATACCTAAATACCTTTACAAATTTGGGCCAGTGTATTTTGCATGAAGTACTTTAAAAAATCATAACTCAGCCAAATTAAAATCACTTTTCACTGTTCCACAAGAAAAAAATTGCAGCAGGGGACAACATCCTTTGCCAAATTTCAAGCTTTTTTATCACTCTGACTGAGGTGATGGAGCTTAAAAAAGAAAAGAAAATCATTTTTAAAAAATGACACGTGTATTTTTCCCACTCTTTTTCTATTTCTACAAATTTTTCCTCAAGTTCCAAGAAAATTTACTTCCAAAATGAAAACAGAAGTGTCAAATTTCAGCTGGGAAGGGAGACATTTTATAAAACTATTCCTCTGAATATGACCTTTTACAATGTAAAGGCAACTACAACCTCCTTATCTATAAGTATTGCTACATGCTCTGCCTATAATGCGAGAATATATACTATAGAGCTAAAGCACAGTATATATTATAAAGTTTCCAAATAAAGTACAAAACCCTCAGTCTTTTTCAAGTCTGAACATATGCTATCTCTATATTAAACCCACTAATTTATCCATAAAGGAAAAATTCAGCAGAGTATATATGCACCAAAATGACACTTTAAAAAATATAAAACAAAACATGTCAAATGCTTATTTTGCTTTACCTTGTAAATTCCAGCACATTTAGCAATTCATATCTTTCCTCATGGCCAAGCTGGAAAAAAAGACATATTTTTGTTAGTGAGATTTAAGCTTTAAAAATAAATAAATAGACTAGGAACTACTTTTCGGCATAAACCTACCGGACTAAATTGTATTAAATATGTAAACTAATACCAATGCCAAAATATTAATAATACATAGTAACATAATTTTAATGTACTTACAGAATCTATAATTACTGAGTCAGGTGTCCTTCCAGTGAATACAAAACGAAGATGCTTGGCTGCTCTGACCAATGCTCCTTCATCTGCAACAAACCAATTTCCATTGTTTTTTTTATAGATTGAGAAACTATCAAGAAAAAGAATTTTCAAGTTTTAAATACCTTTTAAATATTGTAGAATAAATAACACAGAGACAGGCAGATTTGTACCTGTTCAAATTTTCCAATTATTCTTTTATCTGCTCCTCATCAATAAATAAATACATTTAGAAGGTCTTCCTTCTTCACTGCTCAAATTTTCTTTGTTTATTATTCTTGAAAAAAGTTCAGTATCTCAGCTATTTCTGAGTCATTGTAAATTACGCTCATTTAACAGCAGTCCTACTGTACTTTCCTCCCTTTCTTTTTCATTTTATATATTTGTAGAATCCCTTATTACCTTTGACTAGCATTAATTCTTTTTGCTTTTCTGACACCCTTATTTTTTCCTCCTCAAACCATAACTGACTCTAAAAATTCTTGTTTAGGTGCCTCTTGGGTTTCCCATTTTGAGTACAGGTTTTCTCTTTTTCTCACATATTTGAGTAGCCTCTACTGGCATCACACTGGCCAATTCCTATTAATTGTCGTCTTCTTTTCAGAGGATCTGTAGTCTGTTCCTACTTAATTATAGTGCTTTTCAAGATTTCTTACTGAATTTGAAAACTTTCCTCCACCGAACCCTACTCACTAAATTTCTTGTTTCCTCCAAAATTTGCTTTACTGAAATTTAAATCCAACATTGGGACAATGCTGCAATTCTGTGATCCCATTCCTTACTACTATATAAGGAGTGAAAGTATTATTATTCATTTACATTTATAAAACTGAAGTAGCTCATAGTCAATATTTCTAAACTTCCCTAATCTCGCATTCTCTGGAAAGTTGTCCCCTTTTGGTGTTTTAGTTTCATACAAGAAATTGACACTACCAGTCTACCTGTGCTGGAGTCCTCTTGCCTCTTAGAAGGCCCACTGAAAACATGAGACTACTTTTTGCTGGGTACACCTTAGAAGTTGATCCATTAACTGCTGCACTGCTTCAAAGGAGGCAACAAAACACATCAGAGGTAGCACAGGAGAAAATATTTTCATTTCATAGGGGAATTATTTTCCTTTAGGTTGAAAGAGCAACCTCCAAAGAGAAATAATAACCAAAGCCATAGCTGAAAATTTTACCCGGTATCTAAGGGTATGTCTACACTGCATCTGGAAGTGAGCCACCCCATTACCTATTGTTAATTTAATCCATTTTAACTTTTAACTTCAGTGTGCAAATCACTGAATCATAGAATCACAGAACTGGAAGGGACCTCAAGAGGTCAGCTAGTCCAGTCCCCTGCACTCATGGCAGAACATGGTTGTGAAATCTCCATCATTGGAAATTTGTAAGAGCAGGTTAGACAGACACCTGTCTAACCTGCTCTTACAAATTTCCAATGATGGAGATTTCACAACCTCCCTAGGCAATTTATTCCAGCGCCTAACCACCCCGACAGAGTAGAGTGGAAGAATTACTTCTCGTATCTTGTTTACAACCCTCCTGCTAATATATCCCAGAAGGATGTTCGCTTTTTTTTGCAACAGCGTTAGACTGTTGACTCAGTGAGTCGCTTTTCTGCTGCTCAAGCTGATGAGCCATAGCACTGATATAAAAATGTCAGTCTTCTGCTTCAAGACTGGCACTTATTTAAAGAGCCATAATAGCATAGTATGTAAGAAAATACACAGGTAATAAAATACACAGGTGAGTAATAAGACTATATACATATCACATGTTCTTTATTACATCACAATGAATCAGAAAATGATGTCTATATGAGGCCTAGAAAAATGGGACCTCAAATCTGACTGGCGGGCCTAAGTACTGTTTTAATACAAATAAATAACAAATATATTTCATTAAAAACTTTGTCATACAAAATGTTCATACTGATTTTTGCAAGAATCTATTTGAAAAAAAATGTATGAAGTGTGGTTTACTGGTGTTTTAAATATTGTCTTTTCTTGTTCTGTGTTGATGTTTTGGCTGATCATCAGAATCGTTGTCCTACTTAAGAGGTTTTATTTTCCTTCCTGATGATTACTACATAGTGTTATTTTCATTTGTGATACTTTGTTAAGTCAATGCCATTGTTATGAAGCATCAGAGAGGAGAGCCATAAACAGGGGTGTTAGCTTGTCTAACTGAACACATGCCGTTGAATTTTATTTGTATTACTCAACCCATTCAACTTTTCACAACACAGCAATTTAGGTGTTGCAATGTAGATAACAAACCACCCTTTATTATTGTATAGGCTATGTGACATCTACAAATCCTCTCTAAGACATGGATTGGAAAAAAATCTAAAACAGTGTCTTTTATAGAAATAAAATGTATGAGACAGATCTTAAATATCACTACTTTTGCACATTTATTTAAATTTCTGGGCAAGGGGTAGATGTAGGGGTAATTCATCAAGTTCTGAATTAACAATCTTGTTGAGTGGATTGAATATTTTACAATTTATATATAATTAGTTAGCTCTTACCTGGAGATGCTGCTTGATATATAATCTTATCACCTTCTCTTTCTGGAACAGCTGTATGACACACTGCCATCATTGTTAGAAACTCGCAAATTATAGGTGCAGTTGGCTAATCCAAAAACAGGGTAAAAAGTAACAATTAATATGTGCACTATTAAAATGTGTTAGTACATATTGGCAAATATTAATTCAGGGGAAAATCTCCTTTCCTGATTACAAGAATATGCATTTTTAAAATTTCCACATTCTTTTGGTTGATGACATTGTACATAAACCATTTTCAACATTCACCTGATTTGCTTCAAGTACATTCCAACCGCTGCTATACTTTCCTTTTGTATAGTCGGTGCAGATATTGATGCCTATAGTTAAGGCTGCCCAAGTGTAATGGGGTGTTCACCTCACACTAGCCTAGAAGAGGTCAATGAGGCTGAGAAGGGGCCAATTAACTGGATAGAGGAAGGAAATTATGTAACCTCAGTAACCCCTGAATGAAGATGGAGCCCAGCTGAGAAAGAACAGACAGGGCTAGTATAAAGCCAGGAAGCTGAAAGCAGAAAGGAAAAGGGGCTGTAGTAAGGGAGCCAATAACCGCTCTGGACATCACAAAGGGATGTAAGTAAACCTAAAGGGAGAGGGTGCAGGAAAAGGCTCAGGGAAATGGAAGCAAGGCTTAAGACACTGCAGGCTTTGGCTGCTGATTAGAGGGTTCCTGAGCTGGAACCCAGAGTAGAGGATGGGCTTGGGTTCCCCTATCGGCCACTTGGGAAGTGGCACTATCTGGGCAGTGAATGGGAAGACTACCTGAGACAGTTTGTATGGAAAGACTATGATACCCCCGAAGTGGGAAAAACACATAGTGACCTATCCGAAGGGCCAAGTCATGAGAGAGCAACTTAAGTCAGAGAGAGAGAGAGAGAGAGAGAGAGAGAGAGGCGGCAGGACTTACAATGAGCAACAGAAGGTGATGTCAGACCTGAAAAGAGCTAATTCCCAGAGCAGCCAGGAGGAGTTGCCGTAGCAAAGCGTGAACCCTGTGACACCAATACTTTCCATAATACAACACTGTGATCAGTTGTTTATAATTTTCCCTATCCATGCCATATCTAATTCAGACTGATTTACTTTGGAAATTTTCTGCAAAAATGGTTCAGCCATTTCTCAGAACAAGCTTAGGAAAAAAGTTTTTTTTCCCCAAATTAACAAAATTCATGCAAATGTTTTGTTGAGACGCTCGAATACCTCCATACATTGAAGATGGGACTTGAAATTCGGCCACTTAGTGTCAGGTACTAAAACATTTACATCAATTAACAGCTCAACTGGAAATGTACATAAATCATGTAACTAGACACATTAGATATTGACAAAAGTTTAATGGCATACTAAAATGTTTTATTCAGTAATGCGTGGATGGTTAACATGTATTGTGAAGTGAATTCTCTTTTAATATTGTCTGCACACAATATTTTTTATTTTACTGTGGCACTATCACTGCCCATGCTGTACTTTTTCTGTGGGCATATGATTTCAGGTTCCAGTCCAGTCAATTCAACACCTTTCCTGAACACTTTAAAGAAATAGCTGCTGCATTTTCTGTTAAAACTTGTACCCAATCCCACACAAAGGGCAGACTGAAGCAAAGTCATTCAGATGGCTTTTAGTGCGACAGTCTAAACAAAAATAATTAATTTTTTTTTTTTACTCAGCACTTATATAGTTCATCTGTAGATCTCAAAGCACTTCAAATTGACAACAGGAAATCACCAATTTTAGAGATCCCCAAACACTTGCCAAAAACAATCATTTCCCAAAAGAATTCCTAAGACTTGGAGTTGCCAATATTGAAAGTCACTTAGGGAAGATTCTTGTACTACTACAAATGAGAAACACAGAATTCTACTAAAAGTGAGGCACTTCAGCTGTAAAAAGAACAATTCCCACTATACTGTATAGAATGATAAAACTGACAAAATGACAATTCAAGAAATAGTATTGAAGAAGGAATGGTATAACTATATGGTAAGTCACCAATCTCCGAAACCGCTTAAGTTTCACTTTCAAAATGGGATGGCTCCTGTCCTTCTTAGATTCAGAGCCCTGAATTCCTCTAGGAAAGAGGCACATATTTACTAGTTTCTGTTATAAGACCTGATCCAACAGAACACTTGAGCATGTGGTTAACTTTAAAAGTCCGTGAGTTGTTCTACTGAAGAAAATTTATATACCATCTCTCCCTCCAAGTATCATAAGGTAGGAAGGACTGCTACCCCGAAGACCCAAAAGAATACTACTCCAGGAGCCAAACAAAAACAAATATTATTCTAAGAGGAGAACAAAAGAAATGCTATAAAAACTAAGAATAACTAACTAATAGCTTATCTACATGGAGTCTTAGTGTACACTAGAACTGGAAGGTGTAAATTCCAGTTTGAGGAGACATATCCATGCTATCTCTGATCAAGCTAGCAAGCTAAAAACAGAAGTGTAGCCATGACAACAAAAGGGACAGCACGGGCTAGCTGCTCTGGTACAGACTTAGGGTGGCTAGCCCCTGCTGCGGTAGTGGCAGCGGCTATGCTTCTATTGTTAAGAGTGCTAGTTCCATCCGAATTAGTCCACGTATATCTCCTCAAACTGGAATTTACATCTTCCAACACTTGTGTAGACATACTTTTAGTTCAGGGTAAGCCAGAGTATGACTCTACAACGCACTAGCTTGCCATGAACTAACTAGCCAAGTTCACTCTGCTACGAATACTGCTTTGAGGTCATACACTACAGACCTTTTAGGGCATGGCTACACTGGAAACTTCAAAGTCCTCCCGCAGCAGCACTGGTAATCCACCTCCGCGAGGGGATTAGCTCTCAGCGCTCGGAGCCTGTTTACACTAGCGCTTTAAAGCACTTTGACTTGCTGCGCTCAGGAGGGTGATTTTTCACACCCCTGAGCCAGCAAGTCAGAGCGCTATAAAATGTAAGTGTAGCCAAGCCCTTATTGTGCGGTAGCAGGGTCTACATGGCCAGTTGGTGCGTGTCGAGCTAGTGCCAGTAGATTCACATCCCAGTTTGCTACGCACGAAGTCTCTGTGTAGGCAAGTCCTAAGTAATAATGACTATGCTAACATGTAACTATTTACACAAGAAAGGCTGCTAGTGAGCGCGAGGCACCACTAGGACCTCCAACTTTAGTTATGGGCAGTGAGAAGGAACTGAGAATGGGACAGAATGACCACACCCTTTACATCTCCATTTGGAGGCAGGAGGTCACTAAAGGTGCATGCGCCAATCCAATGGATACTCCTCACCAGAAGTCTCCAACTCGAATACACTGGGCACACACTCACCAGCAATGGAATAAATATGTGTACAAGATATCTCAAAGAACAAATTTCCATGGCTAACAAGTACAAAACTTTATCATGAATGGAAAGCTGGGCTATTATTTACACAGAAAATAGGTGGATTTCATATAAGTACAACATTTAATTTCCTTTAAAGGATACTCTCATTTTGTTTTATTGAAATCATTCTTTTCATCTTGTAAAATAACAGAATTTTTTTTCTATATTACTTACATGATTATTTTGGAGATTCTCCAGCAGTGATGGGTCACTAAATGGCTTCTCTTCTCCAGTCTGTGAGCCCTGACTAAGAAAAATGAAGTAGAGAAGTAAGAAGAGAATCATTAGTATTTTCTTAATCATTCATTTGAAAATCACCAATGTCCACACACTAAAGCCAAACAATTTTTTTTCTTTATTTCTAACCACGACATTATAATGTTAACTGACAAATGTGCACATACACAGAGTAACTGAACTGAACCCAATATTTGTTGGATAACTTTGAAATCTGAACAACTCTCTTGATATATAAAATTACAACACAGAGGCCACTAAGAGTTTGGCCACTGGCTTCACTGGATGCTGCAACAGGGACACAGTAAAAATTAATCCCAAATAAAATTATAGGTTCCAATCCTGCATTCTGTTCTCCACAGGAGGCCCCATATGCCCGGGTGGAGTCCCATTGAAGTCACAGGGACTCTGCATAGGTGCAGGGGTTTGCCCACACTGAGCAGATGGCAGGATGAGGCCCCATTGTTTATTTTTGTAAGTGATATTATACTATATTTACTTTTAATAATGAAACATTTGTGAGTGTCCAGCATAAGCTACAAAAAAAGATGCTAAAATACAGCATTTGTATTAGAGTTTAGTTCATCATACACAAGTTTCCAAATGATACCACCATTACAATACACTTATAATATGCCAGAGTTCTCGAATGTGTCCCCTCTAACCTTCATAGTCTCTGTAGTAGAGAAAGAGGCTGAAGCCTGTGGCCTGGTATAAGGCCTGAGACCCGAACAAAAGTCAGGTTATGAGCAAAAGTCAGGCCCTGCTACAAAGCAAACACCTACTTGCAAGTTCACTGACCACTACATGAACTTGGCAAAAACATGGCTGGCATTCCTAAAATACAGGCACTCCTAAGAAGTACTAGGCACAAGGTATTCACATAAACACATTCCAGAAGGGTTGTACAAAAACACCACGATACATGTTATGATACAAATACACTCCCCGTAGATGGCACATGGATGCACTGACCCCTCATGAAGATAAGGTCAGGATGACAGGAAAATGGATGGAGATGTTTTGTTCGAGCCAACAGGTACAAGGTGCAGAGTGGTAACTAACCATGTCAGAAGGGTAATACATAACTTGTTTGCATCCGTGTATAAAAGAGGGGTTACAAAAACTTACAAAAACAGAAGAACCATCTTTGTCTGGCCTAGGGGACAGTGGAAAGTCCTGACGCTCACTGAGCTGGTCCATTCTCAGGGTCATGTGTGTATTAGTGTCTCTATAGAGTCCATGGGGTACTAATAATGTGCTTTGTCAGCAATAAATCTGGCCAAGCGCCTTCTCCACTGAACCATGTCTGTGGTGCTTCTGGATAGTATACCAAGGTCTGCTGACTGAACCAGCTATCTACTGGGCTGGTACAGCACATGGAGAGAAAACACAGACACACATACCCAACTGACAACAGCCTTCTCAAAGTCAACCCCCACTTAGCTCTCATGCCTCTTTCTTGGGGCAGAATCCTGCAATTTGCTCCCCCAGACTGGGGTCTTAGGCTGCAGTCTCCTGCAATTCATTGTGATCGCCTCAGCAGATCTGACTTCAATTCAAAACCTCCAGTTCTGTTCTCTTAGTGGCTATGACAGAGTTATTTGGTAACCAGCCAGCTTTCATAAAGCTGTTTATTCAAAACAAAAGCAATTCAGAGAAAAAAATTATGCCTAGCTTACTAGGTGGTCACCCATCTTCCACACAGAGGGATAGCTCAGTGGTTTGAGCATTGGCCTGCTAAACCCTGGGTTGTGAGTTCAATCCTTGAGGGGGCCACTTAGGGATCCAGGGCAAAATCAGTACTTGGTCCTTCTAGTGAAGGCAGGGGGATGGACTTGATGACCTTTCAGGGTCCCTTCCAGTTCTATGAGATAGGTATATCTCCATATATATATATATAACTTGATGGGCCACATGCAGCAACCTTGGGGTCCCGGACGTAGGGGAGAGTCACTTCAGACCTTGCAAAAACCGACAGTCACGTCGTGAATGAAGACCAACCTGCCTTGGGACAGAGGGTGACAGGCCGAAATAGCAACCAAGTGGATCTTAATCAGGTACAGGCCCGGGAGCTTGAGATGCAGAAGATAGTCCAAAATTGCCGGCAGTGAGGCCTGTTTGGGCCGGATGCCCTAGTCTGAGGCCCAGCACATGAACCTTTTCCATTTGGCCAGGTAGGTTGCTCTGGTGGAGGGCTTTCTGCTACCCAACAAAAACTACCGGACACAAGCTGAGCACTCCTTCCATACACATGCAGCCAGTTAGGTGCAACGCTGCCAAGTACAGTTGCAGAAGACCGTTGCGGTTCTGGGACAGCAGATCGGGCTAGAGAGGCAGCTGCAGCGGGGCAGTCACCAAAAGGTCCAGCCACTTGCTGAACCAGCGCTGGCAAGGCCAAGCCGGGGCTATCAGGATTACCTTTGCCTTGTGAAGATCAAACAGCACGCGGACTCTATGAACTAAGAGCACTGGTGAGAAGTCATGCATCAAAGCCCCCGACCATCGGAGCAAAAAGGCATCTGACAGGGAGCCCCTGTCTATCCCCCGAATCAAGCAGAACATGTGGCGTTTCCTGTTCTGATAGGACACGAACAAGTCCACCCGTGGATTTCCCCACCTTTGGAAGATCACTGACCACCTCCGGATGGAGCGACCACTCATAGCGAGAAGAGACGGTCCTGCTAAGACAATCTGCTAACACGTTCCTGGCCCCGGGAAGGTGTTCAGCCACCAGATGAATGGCATGCTGCACACAGAAGTCCCAGAGATGGAGGCCTTCTTGGAAAAGAGCTGAAGACCTGGCTCTGCCCTGCTTGTTGATGTAAACATCGTGGCAGTATTCTGTCAGGACCTGTACCACTTGCCAAGCAGACCTCTTTGAGCTCTCTGACGTTTATGTGGAGAGAGCAATCATCCCACGACCAGCGGTCTTGCGTGTTGAGCTCGCCCAGGTGGGCTCCACAGCCCAGGTCCGAGGCATCGGAGACCAGTGTCAGGGACGGGGTCGGGACTGCGAAGAGAAGTCCCTCCAACACCAATCCGGGGTCCAATCACCATTCCAGGGATGACCATATGTGATCTGGCACCCTGAATACCAGTCTAGATCGTGCCTATTGGGGATGTAAGCTGACACCAACCACGCTTGCAGTGGCTGGAGATGAAGCTGGGCATGACAGACCACTTAAGAATGTGCTACCATATGGTGCCTAACAACCTCAGGCAGGTGAGAGCGGTGGTGAGCAGGTGGCCCCTTATATGAGAGATCAGGTTCAACATGGCTTGGAAACAAGCCTCCAGGAGGAAGGCTCTGACCCGCATGGAGTTGAGGACTGCCCCTATGAACTTTATCTGTTGCTCTGGTATTAGGGTTGATTTCTTTTAGTTTATTAACAGGCCTAGGTCATGGCAGGTGGAACGTACCAGGTCAATGCTCCGTTTTACTTGATCCCAAAATCTGCTCTTGATGAGCCAATCGTCAAGATACGGATAGACCTGGACCCCTCGATGTCTCAGGTAAGCGTCTACCGGCGCCATGCATTTCGTGAACATTCTCGGGGCTGACGAGAGACCAAAGGACAGCACCGTGAATTGGAAGTGGCGCCAGCCCACCATCAAACGGAGGAACTGTCTGTGCCCTTGGAAGATGGAGATATGAAAGTATGCGTCCTTCAAGTTGAGGGCAGCATACCAGTCTCCGGGATCCAGGGAGAGAATGATGGAGGCCAGGGAGACCATGCGAAACTTCAACTTCTTGAGATATTTGTTGAGGCGCCGCAGGTCCAGAATGGGTTTTAGGACCCCTTTTACTTTCGGGATTACGAATAATTTAGTAATAGCAAATATTGACTCAGTAAAAATGTATCTAAAATTCAGTCTGCATGTATGAGTTTGAATACCAGTTCACATTATTTCTACGCTTTGCATTTTTAAAATATCACAGCTTACACAATACTAAATCATGAATTTTAAACAAAACCGATATTAAATTATCTTTAATGCTTACCAATCGTCTGAAGAACTACTATAATCCTCAGGCTCAGGACAATGGCTGCACAAAAAGCAAAGGAAGGATAGAAATAGAAGGAAAGTGTAATCACAGAAAGGCTAAAAAAAAAAATCAGATCACATATAAAAGAAAAATTAATGAAGGAAATGAGTTACTAAAAGGGAAAAAGTTTTAGAGTACTTCAAAAGAATTGTTGTTAGTGTCAAAATATCAGGAAACAGAAAGTGTTGCAATAAAATATTAAATGTATGTTGGGGCTCTGTAATACGCAATCAGGCTAAGTTAATTCATGCTTGATTTATCCTCATGCAGTGGCATCCAACAAACTGCCTGATCCAATGCCCATTTAAATCAATGGAAGATTCCCATTGATTTCATTGGGCTTCAGATAAGAACATAAGAATGGCCATACACGGTCAGACCAAAGGTCCATCTAGCCCAGTATCCTGTCTTGGGACAATGGCCAATACCAGGTGCCCCAGAGGGAATGAACAGAACAGGTAATCATCAAGTGATCTATCCTCTCACCTATTCCCAGCCCTGTCGCCCATTCCCAGATTAGCCCATTACTGTGGTTAAAAAAAACAACAACAGAAAATCTAAAATCAGAGAACCATAATGGTTTCCTACAGGACAAGATGTGTTAAACATATTAATTCAACAGATGCCAAGCACTTATATAAATACAAAATGTAACTAAGGGTACGTCTTCACAGCGGGTAGCAATCGATTTATCCGGGATCGATATATCGCATCTCGTTAAGACGCGATATATCGATCCCCGAACGCGCTCACCGTCGACTCCGGAACTGCACCAGAGCGAGCGGCGGTAGCGCAGTTGACGGGGGAGCCGCGGCCGTCGATCCCGCACCGTGTGGACCCCAGGTAATTCGATCCAAGATACTTCGACTTCAGCTACGCTATTCACGTAGCTGAAGTTGCGTATCTTGGATCGATCCCCCCCCCCGCCCCAGTGTAGACCAGCCCTAAGTCAAAACAGAAACCAAGGGGAAGATCTTCAGCTGGTGTAAATTGTCATAGCTTCACTGAAGCCAACGTAGCCATGATAATTTATACCAGAGAAGGATCTGCTCCTAAGCTTGCAAACTGTTTTACACTAAGCAGTTCTGAATGAATATTACATCATAAAACCACACATTTTGAAAATATTTGTAATTAAAGACATATTTGTACTGCAGAGTGTTCTGAAAATGTTGAACATCACAACTGGCTACAGGTTATGAAGGAATTCACCCATTTATGGCACAGGTGAAAACTTATTTACCACATAATTAGTAACGTACTTTAAAGGAGCTGCAGAGATGGAACAGTTTTATTTCTCTGCCCACCCCCACATGAAATCTGCTCTGAAAGGGAAAAGCAATCAAGAGACAAAATTCTCAAGGATGCTGCTCTCTGAGCTGTCCCTGTATTATTTGGCTTTCTGCTCCCTGATGGAGAGTGAATCTTCCCAAAGGAGAAGCTCTGTTAGAGATGTGCATGTCTCATGAAAGGGGGATGCATGGGTATTGGGAGGCAACAGGGATCAATTTATATCAAGGTAATTTAAATCACTGATTTAAAAAAAAAAAAAAAAAAAAAAAAAAAAAAAGATTGATTTAAACCAGGCCGGGCTATGAATAGCTATTATGAATGTGTGTGCTGTTATAACTTTAAAATTTATAACGAACTAAATTACAAATGCGTTTAGTTGGTTGTTTTTTCACTACTCTTGGGTATCATATTTGAATTTACAAAATTGTTATAGGCCAAAACAAATAAAAACATAAATAAATAAATAAAATAAAAATTGAAAATCTAAAATTATGATCCTGCAAACACTTAACCAGGCACATACTTTTTACTCACATAAATAGTCTCATTGAAGTAAATGGCGCTCTCTCATGTGCTTAACACTAAGCAAATACATAAGCGTTTACAGAATCAGAAGTTAAGATTACATTTTTACTAAAAACTTCTTAGTGATACAAAATCTTTATTACTTCAAAATAAAATTACTTCAGTGTTAACAATTAAAAGTTATTTACTTTAAATCACATTAATAAAGTTATTGTGAACTTTTTTTAATATACACACACAGGACAAAATTTTAAAAAACAGAAGCCTAAAGTTAGGATCCTAAAACCATATTTAGGCATGCCAGGGTGAAACTTTCTAAAGAATCAAAGTGATTTAAGATCAAAAGTCTCATTGACTTTGAACTGCAAATTGATGGAGGAGTATAGCCTGGTAAAAGCATATGAACTTTCTTGACTTGGGCCAAAAGAAATCTGATGAGGTTCAACAAGGACAAGTGCAGAGTCCTGCATTTAGGACGGAACAATCCCATGCACTGCTACAGACTAGGGACCGAGTGGCTAGGCAGCAGTTCTGCAGAAAAGGACCTAGGGACAGTGGACGAGAAGCTGGATATGAGTCAACAGTGTGCCCTTGTAAGGCTAACGGCATTTTGGGCTGTATAAGTAGGGGCATTGCCAGCAGATCGAGGGACATGATCATTCCCCTCTATTCAACATTGGTGAGGCCTCATCTGGAGTAGTGTGTCCAGTTTTGGGCCCCACACTACAAGGAGGATGTGGAAAAATTGGAAAGAGTCCAGCAGAGGACAACAAAAATGATTAGGGGGCTGGGGCACATGACTTATGAGGAGAGGCTGAGGGATTGTTTAGTCTGTAGAGGAGAAGAAGGAGGGGGGATTTGATAGCGGCTTTCAACTACCTGAAAGGGGATTCCAAAGAAGATGGATCTAGACTGTTCTCAGTGGTGCCAGATAACAGAACAAGGAGTAATGGTCTCAAGTTGCAGTGGGGGAGGTTTAGGTTGGCTATTAGGAAAAACTTTTTCGCTAGGAGGGTTACCTAGGGAGGTGGTGGAATGGAATGGGTTACCTAGGGAGGTTGGAATCTCCTTCCTTAGAGGTTTTTAAGGTCAGGCTTGACAAAGCCCTGGCTGGGATGATTTAGTTGGGGATTGGTCCTGCTTTGAGCAGGGGGTTGGACTAGATGATCTCCTGAGGTCCCTTTTTACCCTGATATTCTATGATTCAATGAAGTTCAATATAAGGGAAGGTGGAAGCAGCTGCACATATGGCATGGGCTATTTGCTTATTAATTTTGTGTCTGAGTTTGTTTTATTCTTACAAGAAGGATGCTAATGAGCTACTGGACTTGTCCTTTTCAGCAAAGTTGAGCACTTTCAGTGTGAAACTTCTTAGTCTGTATGTAAAATTTGAAATTCTACTAATTCCAGCTAGGAAATTAAAGCAACAAGTAGAAAATACAGTACCCACGTTTCAATTTAAGACTACAACATAGGTAAATGTAAAGAAATAGCAGCATTCAAATAAAAAAATTGATTTACATTAAAATCAATTTCAATTCAAAACAGATTTTTTTTCATTAAAAATATTTTTATGTATCTCAGAGAAGCACTCTGGACCCTGGATGAGCTTCAGTTGCAGATCATGCTGAGGATGCTTGCAAAGGCTTGATGGGGCTTTTTCCTCCCCTGCCTCAGTCCTTTCCTGGGAGCATTATCCCTACTCAGATGATGATAAATCTGTCAGAGGAAGAGACAGGTCTGAGTCTACACTTGTACTCAATTCCCCTTCCTTATCCTGGGAATAGGTGCTGCCAGAGTTCCAGGGCACTCATTCATCTGGATGAGTTCCTAGAGGCAGAAGTTCTTTATAGGGCTTCCTATTCTGTCAGGATTTCCTAGCTGGAAACCTCTCTCTGCTCACCCTTCTGAGTTTTAGCTGCCCCTGCAGATTAGGTAGAGAGGTCTGACAATGTGAGGTAGAGTTGGAGCTTTACCCTTTCCTGGTCTTGAACTGGGGTCAGCCAGACTGGAAGCCTGTCAACAGACAGTCTTATGCATGTGGTACTCATGATTAGCAGACTGTGAGTGCCTCATATGTGCTGCCAATGCAGCTGCACACCACAGTGTTTCACAGGGCTGCCTTATGGCCTCCAAGGTTTACTTTTCTCTTCTCTCCTCTAGCAGCAGGCTGCTTGTGTTCTCCACCTGCTGGAGACAGAAACAACTGGGCTCTGAACTGGCACCGAGAATTCTCTCTCAGAAGCTTAGCAGGCTGGTTTTTGCTCACATGCTCATGGTCTAACTGATCACCATATGTGGCGTCAGGAAGGAATTTTCCCCCAGGTGAGACTGGCAAGGATTTGGATTTTTTTTTTTTTACCTTCCTCTGCAGCATGTGGGTGTGGGTCATTTCCCAGGATTATCTGGGTGTATTTTACTTTATCATTTCCCTGCCATTGTTGGGATCTCAGGCACTGGTGCACCTTGGTCTCCTCTATTCTCTGCCTGTGGCCCATAATAGTCCAGTCTCTTGTGGGTAGTAATACTTTGGTCTAATTTCAGTTGCTGGGTTTAGTGTGTACATTCTGGATGGTGTTGGTGGCCTGTGATATACAGGTGGTCAGACTAGATGATCTGGTGGTCCCTTCTGGTTTTAAATGCTGACTAACTGAATGCTCAGAGATTATGAGAGGCCTACATAAATGAGTGTTACATCATCACATGTTTTAGTGTATTATCTCCATCTGCTGGTTGGAAGAAACTATAACCCAAGAGTCTGGACTGGTATAAAAGATCAAAGGTAGAGGGACAGTTATAACTTGTGGATTCCTGGTTCAGTCTGAATATCTGGTGGATAGAAAACAATTCCTTTTAACTTAGAAGCTGAGCAGATTTGATGTGAAAGTCACTGAGAGATAAACAGACTTAAAAGGGTATTTTATCTGATTACCAATTTCCTGAGCCATCCATTTCCCTTCATTTCTTATCTAAATTTAATTCATTCAGCCTATTCATAAGGATTATAAGACTTTTGTTACTTTGCCTGAAATAGACTTCATAAGTAGAAGCTGTTTTGTGACTGCAGAAGTCCTGCAATTTGCCTCAGCTCCCACCATAGCTTCTCTTTACAGACAAAAATTGTTTGGAGAAAGGAGAAGACATTAGATGTTATTAGACTCAAGAAAAAAGTTATGGTTTAAGCTTAAATGTTTCTCTTTCTACCCCACTTATGAAAATACAGAGACAGACTCATTTATGTGTTACTGCTTCAGCTAGAACAGATTC
Organism: Chrysemys picta bellii; assembly: GCF_011386835.1. Lineage (NCBI taxonomy): Eukaryota > Metazoa > Chordata > Testudines > Emydidae > Chrysemys > Chrysemys picta. The sequence goes on along the minus strand of NC_088795.1, from coordinate 97,463,971 downwards.
AGTCACAGTATGGCTCGGACTGAACACAGGTTTCAACAAGGTACTGATGATCTTAAATTCCTTAAAGTCATAGGGCCTACACTGTTTTATTCTTTTTAAGCTTAAGAAGTTGGAAGCCCAGATCTTTTGCATCTTCACCAATTCTTGTGGCTGCTGGGAGGTGATTTGGTGTCAGGGCTACTTAAGCTTGTAATGGCCCTCTAGGACTGTTAAGTCAGCAGGTGTGGCTGAGTGCAGCATGCTTCAGGCCCGTCCCCCTCTCACTCCATAGGCCAGGGAAATCTTCAGATGCTCTGTCAAGGCAACTTTTTGGTTCCTCTACACTACTGCTGACTTAACAGCCCTAAATATAAAGTTGAACAACAAACACTGAATACATCGAGGCAATATACACTTGAAACATTTTTCTCTACTCTTCTTGAATATCTAGGCACTTGACATTAGCTGGCTAAGTTGGTAGTCCAAAACTGAGCTATTATTTTGTTCTTCTGTTTCTTTGCAAAGTCCGAGTTCCAATCCCCCAGTTACCAAAGTCATTTCCCACAGGACCAATTTTTATGGTGGGGGTGCTGAAAGCCACTGAACAAAACTGTAAACCCTGTGTATGATGGAAACCACTTGAAACCGGGGGGTGCTGCTGCAGTACTCCTAGTTCCAGCACCTATGTCATTCCCACCAGTTCAGGGTGCAAAAGCAATTCTACCAAAAAAGGCACATTGTTCAAAGATCATTTCAGTAGGGAAACATTTACTGTCAAAGATATTTATTACAATAAGCCATAAAAATAAATTTTAATATAATGAAACATTGCATTTGTTGGACCCACATAACAAACCTATGTTAAAACAAACACACACACATCTTTGGACTCATGTAACAGCAAAACCTAACACCAAAAAGAGATTCAAATTCTTGTTTATCCAGTGTGATAATACTGAACTGTTCATTTACACAAGTGTGCATGCACAGGAGCACGTCTGTGTGAAATATAAAATGTGGGGCAAAACACTGTCATTTTCTGAAGCTGTGAGTAAAGATTCATCAATGAAGATATTAATAAGATTAACATAGAAACAACTGATGTGCTGAAACTCTTATGTAACTATAACAATTAACCTTCAATCTTAAAATTTTATCTGAATTTCTGTTTGTGAGAAAAGGTACTCTCTTTTATGTAGTGAATTGATAAAGAATGTCAGCCTCATAACCAACTCCTCTTTTCGTAGCCACAAGAAAAAGGTCTTCTTAACTACATCCAGTGCAGGAGGAAATTAAAAAAAAATAAGCAACTTTAATTTGATATAAAAAAACAAACACTTACCCATAAGCAATTCCTGCTACGGTGCACTTCTTAAATTGCATTACATTGCAAGTCAGGGTACCAGTTTTGTCAGAAAATATGTATTTGACCTAAATGAATTTTAAAACTCATTACATTACACTCAGTACATATTTCTATATTTAGTAATTCATAGCTGTTAACATACTAAACACATTTAGCCTCTTCTGCAATGAACTTCTTCACTCAGTTTATTGATTATAAAAATATTTGGCATAGAACATAAATCTTATGAATACATTCTTGACACCTAAAATTTCATATCTGCAAAAGATAAGACCATTAAAATGGATGTACAGATTGGGCTTGATTCAATACAGGGAGGTATACTTCACAATTCTATGCTCCATAGATCGCAGAAATTCCACTACTATGTGAGATCAATGGCATAGCTAGTATAATATCCTGTGTCTGACGGAGGCCAGTGCTTCCAGATAAACTTTAAACTTATTGTACTAATATGCTTATGAGGGAAGCTCATTTCTAAACCCAAAGCATCAATTAAAATGTGTCAGAAAAGCCAGACAATCTCTCTCTCCTGTGTTCTCAGTGACCACCTGCTGGATCCCTGCAATGTGGAGGAGAAGGCTGCCTGATTCAAATGCAGAGGGGACAAGAGACAGATCTGTTGGGGGAGAGGGGAGAGAAAGACAGGTGGTAACGGATTGGAATAAGGAGCTTGGGAAGAGGGAAAGGAGAGAAACTTGGACGAGAGGCTGGGGGGGGGGTGGAGAAGGGAAACTTGGACTGGGAGTTGCATGGGTGAGAGACTGGCAATAGCTGAATAGAGAGACTGGGACTTGGAGCTGGGGGGGAGAGACTAGGACTGGAAGCCAGGGGTGGGGAAGACTGGGACTTGCTGGGAAAGAAGACTGGGAACCAGGGAAAGAAATGGGGGAAGACTGGGAGCCAGTAAATGAGATCGGATGAGGAGCTGGAGTGGGGAGGCTGAGAAGCAGTGGTGTGGGGAAAAGGAGGCAAGAGGGCTGGGGCAACACATTTGACATGGAGCCATTGTATGGTGGGAGAACTAGGATTGCCTGGGCAAAGAGACTGGACTGAAAGTTGAGGGGATACTTAGACTGGACAAGGAGCCCATGGAATAAGGGGACAAAGAGCAACTGGAGATGGGGAATATGGGTGTGGTAGGCAACTGTAGACTAAAGCTGGGGGGAGAGAGACAAACCAGATGAGGACCTAAGGGGGTGGAAATGGGACTGGCTGGGCAAGGAGATTGGAGGCAAGGAGTTAGGAAGGAACTGGGAATGTCTGGGCAAAAGAGACTGGGACTAGAAGTAGGAGAAGATATTGGGACAGGGAGTCTGGAGGGCTGAGACTAGGACTTACTGGGCAAGAAGCCTGAGGAATGGAGATGTAGACTGGCAAGGTGAGGAGAATGGGATTGGGACAATGAGCTGGGGTAGAGAAGAGACAGGACTGGAACAGGGATAAGTTGGAAGGCAAGTAACAGAAGAGGGGACAAATGGGGTGGGCAAATGGGCAGAAAAGTTTATGCCCTCTAGAGATACTTCCCTCCAGAGCCTAGACTGGAACCCACGATTCCTATCTCATCATCACTCTGCTGTCAGCAAATATCTGTGAAACTGACTGGCAAAATGGGTCATGTACCTCTGGTTCACACAGAGGATGGATGACAACCTACTACACCTATCAGTAACTCTGTTAGCTCAGTAGTAGAGAGCAGTGTGGTGGATCCAAAGGTTCCCATAAGGTTGTATCAATAGGATGCATCTGCATAATTCAATTTGTTTTTTTCACTTTCGTTTTTTAAAAGCTCAGAAATTACATATACAAAAAACTATGTTAAAAGAATATTATCCAGGTAGCAAAATCAAGCACTCAAATGTATGCCTCTGCCTCATTCAATACACAGGACGGCACTGCTCTGCGGATGAATGAGGGTTGTGTAGTTGAAAGACAATATTGTCCGTAGGACTCCCTCTTCATTTCCTGCAGAAATTGAAGGTATGTAATGAATGAGGCAAAGGATTGCAGGAAGAAAAAGGATGATCTTATGATTAAGATGGCTGAATGCTGCCCTGGAAAATTGGATTCTATCCCTGCCTCTGCCACAGAGTTCCTATGTGATGCTGGTCAAGCCATTTAAACCAAACTTTTCACAGGTAGTCACTAATTGAGTATTCCTTATTTTCTAGGTGTTTCATTTGAGACCCTGGAGGCTGGTTTGCAGAAGAACTCACATGCGCAGTTGATGTCTTGGGAGCTGTGCTTTGAACATATAAAGTGCTATATACTTCAAAATAATCTGAAATATCAGATCCTAGTGGTCTCAAATTAGGTATCCAAAATTAATGGATACTTTTGACCTTAATATCGCTATGCCTCAGTTCCCCACCTGTAAAATGGGGATAACAATACCCCCTTATCTCACAGGGGTGTTGTGAAAATAAATTCATTAATGTTTGTGAAGCACCAATATACCACAGTAATGAGCGCAAAAGAAAGGGCCATGAAGACATCAATAATTCTGTCTTCAGAGGAGGATTTCAATAGAGTGCAGTAAAAAAGGCATGGACCACACATTGAACAACAAGGTTAAAAAAATAATTAATAGTCGCTCATTAAGCAAGCAATGTCTGTTCTGTTCACTGAATGAGGCAGGGTCCTGTGGAAAAAACAGTCATGTGATCATGAAAGTAAAGACTGTATCATAATGCATATTGTATCAGGGGACTGAATTAAAATTGCACTGGCACGGACTGTGGAATTTCTTAACTTTTGAGCACTTGAAATAGCAAACTTAATAATCTTCTTGTAATGTAGTTGTGTGTGTGTGAATGATACACACATGTGCATATTTAAAACTGGAGCTAAAATTCCTTTGTCTAAATAAGAACATATACATTTATATGAAAAACTGTATGCCTAATAATTTAATACCTGCTTAAATAATTATTATGCAGAATATATCTATTAAAAATCAAGACTGATAACATTTATGAAAGAATAAGACCATTCTCACATTAATAGTTCAAGTAAAAACCATTGCTCACAAATTCTAGAGTGAATCATTTCACACACTATTAAGTTACAGTAAGCAATTTGGTCTACCTGGCCAAGTTCTTCATTGAGATTGGATGTACGAGCCATGGAGGCAGTGTCTGTAGGTTCATAGTGCATGTCTATATCCTAAAGAAAGATATAAGTAGTTAAAAGCTAGTTTTCCACAATTTTTTAAAGATAAATTATTTAGCTTCTTTACTGTTGTTACTTGTTTTATATATAGATAGATATAGATATAGATAGATAGATAGATAGATAGATAGATAGATAGATAGATAGATAGATAGATAGATAGATAGGTGTGGCAGAATTCAGTTTTTTTATAATACAATGGATATCAAGGTTTATTTTTAAGCATTTTTCTCTACTTTTATCGATTTAAATTCTCAATTGTGGGAAATTCTGGGGAGTGTTAAACAATGGGGGAGGTAGACAATATTTATTTCATGACAGTAGATGTCAAGACTCAAAAGGTTAAAGCTTTATAAACATTAAATCACAAATTATCAACATCATATATCAAAACATACAAATCCCTAAATAAAACTCTAATAAGTTCTCATGTGGCATTTTTCTTACTTTGCTGATGTGTAAATTATTATTATTATTGAAGGAAATATTTTTGTCACCTAGTATGTATACAGTGAAATTGAAGTTTACTGACATTTAACAATAAATATCTAATCCTTCCAAGCCTATAACTATAGTATCTGACCAAGGACAGATGTATTGAATCTGACTATAAATTATCTATGTTTATGTCATCTATTTCAACTGAAAAACTTGCATATACAATCAGATCGGTACAAAGTCTTCTGAAATAGAAATATGTTTTCATCTTTTACACTAATTTAATGACTTATACTAGACTTTAGAGAGTTTTTATTCAGATGATTTTAGTGATTAATATATGGGATAGTAACTGTATCAATATATCTAAAATGGGTACCACTGAAAATTTTAAAAATTACTATATTAGAGTATCGACTTTTCCGCTATATTTCTTAGATACAGAATGTATAACACAGCAAGGCATTTACGCATTGTACTAAGGTAAATACACCTCTACCCCGATTACGCGACCCGACATAACACGAATTCGGATATAACGCGGTAAAGCAGTGCTCCGGGGGGGGGGGAGGAACTGTGCTCTCCGGTGGATCAAAGCAAGTTCGATATAATGCGGTTTCACCTTTAACACAGTAAGATTTTTTGGCTCCCGAGGACAGCGTTATATCAGGGTAGAGGTGTATTCCCTGAGAAAAGATATATTGAAACAGCATTTACGTTGAGAGTACATATCAGCAACTTAGGGTAAAATATATTACAGGGATGTTATAATTATTAAAACAAAAACCAAAAACCAAAACATTGACTAAAAAAATATCAGAGTTAAGTTTAAACTTAAAAAAATTGAAACATATTAAAATATGGAAATGCCCTGTTAAGACTCCTAAATAATCTTAATTGTCCTGCACTGATTATGTGCAAAAGCCTTATGGTTATGTTGAAGGCATTTTAATGTTTGTAGTCTCATATTAGACTCAACTGATTTTTAAAGACACAGATTCTCTCTCTCTTTTTTTCCTCTCATGGTGTCACCACAATGGACTCAACCTTAACTCTGCCCTAACTAGGAATTTCCAAACTGTAACCTGTTTGGATTTCTTGTGTGTGTGCTGGTCATCACATTAACCATTTTGCTTAAATGTTTTAATCACTTTCCCCAATCTCTGTCAGTTTTTGTCTTTCGGAGTTTGAGATATTCAAGGCGGCCACTGCATTTTGTCCTCTTTCCTTGTTGCACAATGCTTGTAACATTTTGGCACTAACATAAAATGAACCAACAGATATATAATAGTTGATGTATTACAAAAAAGTTTGTTGTTTTTTAATCTACATGCAAATCTCAAATATGCAACTGTACATACACATTAGATACATACATACGTGCAAACATGCACGCACACATTTATTTTACACATCACATCTCACACACACAGATATATTTATTTTTACCAATAATATATAATATATATTTGACCAAGGAACAAGATCATGCAATTTGTGTGCCCACAGCTGGAATTTTTCTTTCAGTTCTGGGCACCTTATTTTCAAAAAGACTCAAACTAAACGGAAGTCAGTGAAAAGAAACAAAATCATCAAGGGGCTGAACTTAAACAAATAAAAGTAAAAGAGCAAAAGCCTATAGCTTGTTTAAGAGATTATTAAAAGGGGGCATAATGGTCTATTCATATTTGGAGGTAAGCACCAGAAGGGAGAGAATTTATTCAGGATGGTACCAGAATGCATAATCAGAAGAAAGTGAATCAAATTAAGAGAGAGAAAATGTAGGCTGAATATTAGAAAAACTTCTTGAAAGAGATCTATTAGACCATGGAATAGTTTTTTCAGGGGGTCTAATCAAAGTCCTATTGCCTGGAACATTTAAAAACTGGAAAGAACAAAACACTGAAAATGTGATGCAGAAAAAAATCCTGAGTCTGCAAGGAAGCACTAAATGATCAAGTACATTTCAGGTTTCTATGATACTGTGATTAATATTGCATGCTTTAAAATGTGGACTTATGTTCAACAAAAAAGATTAAAGAAAAATTAAGAGAAAAAGATTTTTATTCTAGAAATGAACTGCCTATCATGATTCACAAACAAGTGATAGTATTTGGTTTTAGAAATCAGTGTAAGCCACAATAAATGTCATATTTACCCAATTTATGAAATATGCCTGGATAAATTTAACAACTTCTAGTGTAACCAACAAACTGATTGGAATGAGATTATTGAAGAGAATGATAAAGGTCAAGAAATTCAGTCCAAAATTGTTAGCTCCACCATCTGTTAAAATAAAAGAAAGCACTTGTAAAATTAAACACTGTTTTGGTTAGGCAATCAACAGATAACATTTTCACAGCCACATTTGTTGGCTTTTTTATATACAGATAGAAGTTCTTTAGATATTTTGAAACATTACTATGGTAATAACACTTCCTAATCCATATTGTAAGGCTGTAAATTACATGGAAGATATGGTCTCAGTTGTGATCAAATGCAGTTTTAATTTACATAACAATTTTTCTCCAACTTTAAAGAGCAAAAAATCAGGTAATCTGCTTTTTAAGATATAGCCTTACATTTTTGCATGTGCTTTGTAAGGAAGATCAAACCAGTTTGAATCAAGTAAGAACCAACTGAACCTTTACTCCAGGGGTCTCAAACTGGGGGTTGGGACTCCTCAGGGATCGCGATTATTACATGGGGGGGGGGGGGGGTCACGAGCTGTCAGCCTCCACCCCAAACCCCCGTTTGCCTCCAGCATTTATAATGGTGTTAAATATATAAAAATGTGTTTTTAATTTATAAGGGGGTCACACTCAGAGGCTTGCTGTGTGAAAGGGGTCACCAGTACAAAAGTTTGAGAACTACTTCTTTACTCTAAATATGAACTTTCTAAATTTGAGATTTTTTTTTTTAAAAGTGAGAATTGTGGGAGAGGAGAGAACACATCCTAATTCCTCCTCTACACATCCTCACTCCTCCAGTAGTTAAAGGTAAAGCAGCAAGATACTATAAGAAACAGTATCTTCATGGTTTTTACAGAATGCACAGAATCATGATTTTACCGGAAATTTCACAAAGAAGCATGTTTACATGACATTTCAAAGCTGATTCCTAAATCAAACAGGTTAGGGTAGGCTTCCATAAACACACTTCTGGATACAAAGTCCAAACTTTGACTTGCATCCACCAGCAGTTCATTATCTATTTACATTATTAAAAAATCAACATGCCCAACCTCTCCCGCAATATAATTTGCTTATTTACATATATGCACACAAAGTCTAGAATAATAGTTTAAAATGTAACTAAGGGCTTGTCTTCACTACGGGTAAGTTGACCTAAGTTATGCTACTCCAGCTACGTGAATAATGTAGCTGGAGTTGACATAGCTTAGGTCAACTTAGCCCGGTGTCTTCACTGCACTGCATTGACAGGAGATGCTCTCCAGTCTACTTCCCTTACCCTCCTTGGAGAGCTGGAGTACCAGGGTCAACCAGAGAGCACTCTGACATCAATTTTGTGGGTCTTTATTAGACCCACTAAATCGATTCCTGCTGAATCAATCTCCCCGTAGTGAAGACCAGCCTTAACTGACTAACAGTTTTACACTACTTTTCCATTTAAACAGTTCCAATGATTAGCTATATTTAGACAAATACTAGAAATGAACTTTTAAAATTCATTTTCCAGAAGAGTTTTTACAGATACCTAACACCACTTTTTACTCACCCATTTATAATCATGCTCACCACTATGTCAGAGCTCCACAGCAGTGATCAGTCTCTTTGAATGCAAAAAATTTATTAATCTGTGTTTAACAGGCTAATGATGCAGTGTAGACACAGTAGCACAGGTAGCAGCAGCAGAGACAAGTCTGCGCTGTGCAGCAGACAAACCAACCTGAAAATGGTTGGTACATACTCGGCACAGCTCAGCCATGCCCCTGCTGCCACTGCCCATGCTACCGCGGCTACGCTACTATTTAAACTTGCACTAGCTCTTATTGCACTACCTTGAGTATGTGTACGTGAGCAGGGGAAATCACACCCATAATTCATAGTGCAGAGTAGCCTTATAAGACTTTAGGACCTCCATCTTTCTCAGAAGCAGCTGATACAAGTATTGTGCCAGAGGCAAGATGAATGTAAAATAGCTCAAACTTCTTCAGCAACAAAGAGCAACTCTTCTTAGCCACTTATGTTGCAGTACAGTTGCTATGTCCTGAAAATGCATAGAATCCTCAGAAGTGGAGGAAGAAGCAGCGAGCAGAATAATCCAAAGTAGTATGAAGTGATGGCACAGACATCATAATCTGTTGTTGTTTCTCTGTTCTTCCTCCTTCTCAATCCTGGAAAGTTCTCAAGAGAGTATTCCATTAATCAGCTAGATATTCTGGGGTGTTATGGAGATGGAAATCTGGATTCTATTTCAGTTCTAATGTGCATTCTTTGCAAAAAATCACCCTTTTACATAATCAGGGTCATGTGGCACTTTGGAGCTGCATGTTCCAGCCTACAAAAAGCTGACCATTCAAGCATATTATAGCTCCAGACAGCCAAAGAAGTAGTCTTGAATCAGGAAACTCAGAGCCAGAAAGTAACAGCAATCAAAAAGGAAGAAGATCCTATTCACCTTTCCAGGATGTTTTATGAGTGGACAAGATTCACAGATCTGAGATCCAAAATCATGGTTCATGGATCCTCTAGAAATCATACTCATCTTGTAACTTGTCTTTGGGGCCAATGGAAGGGCTGTTTTGAGCAGCTCTGTCAAAAACATCCATCTTGGGGAATGCATGAGACTATATTGGTCACAGGCCTTTGAACATTAGCTCAATGCTTGCTTGCTCACTTAAAACATACCTCACTTAAAACCAACAAAGTCTTTATTGATCAGAACAAGGGCTGTGTGGATCTAGATCACTTTCTGTAATACATTCCTGGATTTGGAGAACTGCTTATGTACATCTCAGCTTAAAAACATTTTGAGCAGTTTATTCTCTTCTTCTTCTTCAATACAACAGAGAAAGGAATCAAGGTTTTCCGTAAACCCAAACTCATCCTAAACATGAATAAATGGCTTCTTACAGAGTCAAGTCAAAACTTAAGAGCTTGGCTTCAATTTACGATCCTTTATTGGTAAAGACAAACCTTAAGTGCTATACTTTGATTTCAGATCCAAGGACTTTGGATTCAAAGTCAGGTGCTTCAAAAGAAGAGGGGGAAGAAGAGGATGGCAACTGGCCAGGATGAACTGAAGTCTTGCTGCCTTGGTTTCCTTGCTGGGGTCAGCCATGCTAGATGCCTACTAAAGGAGAGTCTGGAGCTCATATGACTGAGCATCTACACACCACAGTGCATCACAAAGGCTTCCTTTAGATCTAGTTCCCTTGTTGCCATCAGCTATCCTGACTCGTTGCTCATGGAATTGAAGGCTCAAAGGCTATCAGTACTTCATGCATGCTGCTAGGCCAGCTGCCCACTGAAATGTGTCATAGGGCTTCCTATAGACCTATTTCTTTCCTCTCTCCTCTAACAGCAGCCTGTTAAAAATCATACTCCCTACGTGATTGAGACAAACAACTGAAGGCTGAGATACAATCAGACCCTTATATGGAAGGGTATGATGTAGCATAAAGCCACAACTTTACTTACTGGGGGAAAGGCACAAGGAAAGTAAATGTTAAGGGTCAGGAAGAAGTCAGCATGAGGGAGAGGGGGCAGAGAAGATTTAAAGTTGCTTCTTAACAGACCCTTGGAAGATGGTAAAGGCAAAAATACCAGCTTCCCTTCCTGGGGTGAATTCACCATTCATTGAACTTAGCAAGAGGCTCAAATGGCCAGTAAACACTTTACACCAGCTTTGATAAATCTATAGTCAATATGTATGGTAAATAAAGATGGATACTGTTATAAAATCAATATGTAAATATACAAGATGAATGTTTTACTGTCCTATTTTTCAATTATGGAACTTATGCAAGTATCATTTGGACAACAAAATATTTAATACAATTATTTTAGTGCTTACAGTTTAGATTGAGATACCAGTCCCTTTGGCCATGCCTTCGATTCCATATAGCTGAACCAATAGAACAGATTAAAGACATGGCCATAAGAATGCAGAACAAAATCAAGATCTGAATATTTGTAATTCGTTCCACATTGGATAGTTTAAGAGGCGGGCTTGTTGAATTCTGTGAAACAAAAGAAAATTGTAAATATTAAATATAAAATGAGGTACACGTGTAGTTCTCCAATATTTTCATACTATCCTGTTGTGTCTTTTTCTACACATTTCTCTGAAGAGATGAACTGCATAATATTGGTATAAATTGCATAATATGTATCCTGAGCATTATATCTGATCTTAGAGAACAATCGTAACAGCAGCTAGTAGTAAAATGTAACATTACAAAAAACCACCTCAATACAGAAGAAACTTGCTTACAAACACTAAAGGTGGAGAAATCCATTTCAAATGACTGAACTTTGCAAATTGGAAAATGAATAAATGATAATGCATCATTAAACTGAATGCATTCATTTATTTTGACAACTACAGATCAGTTGTGATATTCAAAACGATACCAGAAAAAAAACAAAAAACCTCATGATATTTTGGGGTTTTGACATTCCACCCCTCCCCCCCTGAACTTTCAAATGAATTAATTTCACACTGTGTTCATAAAAGTATTCTTCCTTCTATGCTGTGAGGAAGGCATGCAATAAGACAGTTTAGAAAACAGACAGAAAATCATACAAAGATTATCAGGCAAACTACAATGATCCAGATTGATAAAAAATGCCATTTTAAACATACATTTAAAAAGAATAAGGACATGCCTGCAACTGAAAAAACATTTTTCCAAGGATAAATGCTTGGTAACCGTCTATGCAGCCAACAGAAGAAATACATCTTGATTTTACTCAATCTAACTCACAAAAAAGCAGCTTTGCTACAAATAGACTATATTTTAACTATTCCCTTGAAGCCAACACTAAAATAGACAGATCTTCTGGTCTCTTTAACTTAAAACTTTAAAGACCAAGAGTAAAGATGGCTTTTGTGTAACAATAATGGTATCAAAACCTAATAAAATAGAGAATTTATAAAATATCCACATTTAAATGACAAACCTGCATGAGTTTTGTATCATGTCCAGTATAGACAACTATTCCATGAACCCACTGGGTATTTCTTAGTTGAGCGCCTCGTAGAAGAATTTGGTCAGGTCCCAGTGGAACAGTACTGGAAGGAAGTAATTTCATATTTTATCAGAATAAAATACAGTTACTCCTCACTTAATGTTGTAGTTATGTTCCTGAAAAATGCGACTTTAAGCAAAATGATGTTAAGCGAATCCAATTTCCCCATAAGAATTAATGTAAATGAGTGGGTTAGGTTCCAGGGAATTTTTTTTCAGCAGACAAAAAAGACTATATTATATGTAACACACACACAGTATAAGTTTTAAATAAACAATTTAATACTGGTACACAGTGATGATGATTGTGAAGCTTGGTTGAGTGGAGGAGTCAGAGGGTGGGATACTTCCCAGGGAATGCCTTACTGCTAAATGATGACCTAGCAATTGGCTGAGCCCTCAAGGGTTAACTCTCACACTCTACACAGCAACAGGAATGGAGGGAGGGGAGACAGTATCGCAGACAGAGACACACACTGTGAGTGAGAGAGAGAGAGATGCGCATTTCCCCTTTAAGTACACTGCCTTGTTAATTAGATCAGCTTGCTGAGACCAGCCGCTGCCAGCAAGCTCCCTCCATCCTGAGCCCTGTTGTGTGTCCCCCCTGTGCTCTATGGAAGATGGGGTAAGCGGGGTGCAGGAGCAGAGGGGAGGGGGACACCCTGACATTAGCCCCCCTCCTCCTCCCTTCCCCCCCACACAACAAGCAGGAGTCTCGGGGAGCAGCTCCAAGACAGAGAGCAGGAGCAGCACATGGCAGTGGGGGGTGGGACAGCTGCAATTGCTAGCTTGCTGTGCAGCTGCTGCACATGGAACTTAGGGGAGCAGGGAGCTGATGGGGGGGCTGATAGGAGGACTGCCAGTCCACCCTGGTTCCAAGCCCCCACCAGCTAGCTGCAACGGGCTGCTCTTTCTGCAAGCAGTGGACAAAGCAAGTGGCTTTCAAACTGTTAGAAGGGAGCATTGCACAACTTTAAACGAGCATATTCCCTAATTGATCAGCATGTTCCCTAATTGATCAGCAACATAACAGCGAAACAACGTTAACCAGGATGACTTTAAGTGAGGAGTTACTGTAACTCATCACTTTAAAAGGAATACAAGCAAGCAGCAGTCAGTAGTCATCACAATGCATGAGCTAAATTCTCAAAAGAAACTAGTAATTTTCAGTGCCTCCCTTGAAACACATTGAAGCGGCCTGATTCAGAGGGCAGGTGCTCAACACTAATTGAAAAAATCAGACCTCTGTTAAGCATCTCAGGGTGAGCACTGCAAAACGTAGGGATTCACAAAATCACTAGTCATTTCGTAAAATATTGGCTATGTCACTAAATACAGGACTATTAAATGGGCATTTTGAAAGTAACACTTAATATTATAATTTTTTCTTTATTTTGTATAATATCACAAGGAATATCTTCAGAGAAGGAGTCGTGTATTTGTAAACTGAAATTCATCCACGCTTAAGAATTTCATTTTCTAAATTAATTCTTAAATGATTCCAATCATTTTCTTTGAACTATCACATTTTAGACCATTCCACCACCAGCATATCCAATGAACAAATAACCTTTATACACATGATCCTATTTAAAATTTAAAGTAACCTGATTTTAATTTTTTGTATGTTCTTTACTTAGGGATAGCAAAACAAGCTGACATTATCTGTATCAGTTAAAGTATGTACTTCAATAGCATTCTTCATAAAGCAGCACTTTGTACATTAGAAATATACAGATTTTTGTTCATTTGTATTTGAGACCATTTGGATTTAGTTTGGGGTTCTCAACCTTTTTCTTTCTGAGGCACTCCAACATGCTACAAAAACTCTGTGGCCCACCTGTGCCACTACAACTGTTTTTCTAAATATAAAAGCCAGGGTCGGTATTAGGGGGTAGCAAGCAGGGCAACTGCCAGGGCCCAACATTACAGGGGACCCTGCAAAGCTAAGTTGCTCAGCCTTTGGCTTCAGCCCTGAGTGGTGGGGCTCGGCACCCAAGGCTTTAGCCCTTCCGGTTGGGTTTCAGCTTTATGCCCTGGACCCCAGTGAGTCCAATGCCAGTCCTGCTTAGCGGACCCCCTGAAACCTACTCGCTACTCTCCAGGGGGCCCCAGGCCCCTGGTTGAGAACTGTTGATTTAGATGACTGATATGACATATACCATAGCTCAGGCTCCTAGTAAAACTGAAAACTTGTTACCTGATTATTTTTTTATGGGACTAACATCTCCCCCAATCACTTCACATTTCCTTTTGCAAATACTAGATGCAATTCAGACTTGTCAATGAGGTGGCTCCCTAACTTCAGATGAGTATCTCCACAGCTGTATGAAATCAGTAAATTAGTAGTAGAGTATAAATAAACTTGTTAATGACAATGCCTTACTACTCTGGTTTATATATGATACATAGACCCTGTAAAAACGATTGTAGAGATATTCCAATAATTTATCTTGGATGGGGAAGATGGAGGATGAGGTCAACCTCAGTAAGGGAATCAGCAAGTAACAAATTTTCCATTGTGGATACTGCCCTCTCCTCTTCCCCAGTCTGAAATGTTTGAAATGCAGAGAGAGCAAGTAAGGAAAAATTAGTAAGGAAGGAAAGAGAAGACAGAGAAACATGTACCCCTTTCCCTAAAATTAAGGGTAATAACAGTAATTTACTTTGGAACCTCCACTTGGAGCACCCTCATGATAAAGAATATTTCTTCTAGGAAATGATGGTCAAGCTGTAGTACTTCTTAAAATAGTGTTTATAAATGAGCAGGGGCCAGCTTTGTAGTCACTAACACATTTTCTGCCCAGGAGACAGACGTGGAGCATGTTGAGCACGTTTTCTGATCCCTTCTGGAACTGCTTTTTTCCCCCTGGATTAAAAAAAATCAGTGATATAGCTCTTGTTCCACACAGCATTGGAGCATTTGGACACTTTTAAGCCAAGGCACTCACTTGAAAGAAAGTGAATGAGGATATTTTTTTCTTGAATTGATTGGTCTCATCAAGATAAAATGTAACTGCTCGTCTCATACCTAGCATGTGCCATGCTTTGTCTTTTAAATGTTGAGATCTTGCGGACCTTGTTCTCATGGAAGATACAGTTAGACTCATATTTTCCAAGAGCAGTAATTTTGGAGACTTTTCTTGCCAGCATCATTACCAGCAGGAAGCATGTCTTTATGCAAAGGAAGAAATATACACTTAGCTATTGATTTGGATGGATAGGCTGCCCTAGGCAACCTCAGTGTTATAGCTGCTCTACCAGAGACTTGGATAAGCCTGTGTGTATAATACTGTTTACTGCAGAAATATGAGCTGTGATGGTGGGGAATCCATTCCCTTTACATTGTGGCAGCCCAAATGTTTCCTGCATCATTAGAAGATGGTAGCTTTGTTCATGATTTTGGGGTCCAGACTACAAAAGGAGGATTTATTTTCACCACATGAAATTTCTACTGCCACCAAATGAAGGGCTTGACTTGAATATGAAGATACATTTTTGCCAGGTCTACCAATGTTAGCAGAACTGCTGAAGAGACTGAATGCTGTGATGGAAGTTAAAGTCTCTATCCTGAATCCTGTCGTCTTCATTAATCAGTTAAGCCTTAAGAGGTTTAAGACTACACAGACTCTTTCTCATCTTTTCCTTACTATGAAGGATATGGAACAGAAACCTAATCATCTTCTATAAACGGATTCTATTGCTTTTAGCTGTAGGAGGTGCAAGATTTCCACCAGGATGATTTTGTACTTACCTGAATGAAATACATTGAGAAGTAGGATATCCTGCCTCTTAGATCTATTTCTGGATCGAGACAGACTCTTTACAATCATACTGTTTGGACTGGAAGACCGATTTGGAGTCATTCCTTGAGCTGAGCTTTCCTCAATAGTTTCAGACCCTGGTCTTACCTATAGAATAAGAGTAGTCCCCCCCCCCCTCATACTTTTATTCTGCATATGAATGAAGGAAACTTCTGCCTTTGTATGATGACTTGTTGTCCTTCTTGATCTTGGACTGAAGAGCAAACTCTTTGATTTGTATGTGTTAAATACTACTTCACCAAGCTTCACCTTGAACATGACAATTTTGAGCCACAAAGGATTTGCTATGAATAGTTATCAATTGTTGAGTCTTAAGCCAAAGTTGGGGTCTGACTACCAAGTTAGTAGCCAGATATCTCACTGGCAGTCTCATGGGGTCCATGAATTCATCCATTATAATTGTAGTAGCTAAGGATATTTTCTTAAGTATTGTATTGAATTTGTCCGGTTTCTGGGGGTTAAGATTTTTTAGGTCTCTGCAACAGGACACAATGGCTCTAGCAAAGCACATTGTTTCCAGTAGGGCTGTAAGGCTGCTGAAGAAGCTTTGAAGTCACTTCTAGACAGGAAGGTAGACGCTCCAGTTAGAGGATTATTTAAGATGAAATCCATCCCCATCAACCTGTCTTTTTGCCAGAGTTGAAACTACTGCATTGATACTGGGAGGATGAAGGCTGAACCTTTGGGTTCTATGATCCTGTAGAATTTCAGGGCTTAGTGACCAACCCTTTTTCCTTATCAAGTATTTCCTATTCCTAACTAATGCTCTTCAAAGAAGAGATGAAGAGGGATGGTAAAGTTGTTTTTGTTTTGGATAGCAGGTATTTGCTTGTGATTTTAACTTCCTCATCCTATTTCTTTGGCCAGATTTTAATGGTGGCCACCATCTTACTCCTCATGGTTTCAAACATGTCTGGGGGACAAACTTTGCAGAAGAGGCTAGTAGGTTTCCTCCTAAAGCTAGCGTGGAGTTTTCATGAGCCAAAGTCAAGAGCTCCCCTCCTCTTTGAGGGAAGAGCCAAAGCTCATGGAAGTTGAAAAAGATCTGCAGTGCTTTTTACCTTCTTTTGTGGGGTCTCCCAAGTCAGGTCACTGGTCTCTTTTCTTTTCTGTTGTTCCCTTTTGGGCCTTACCACACTAGGTAATGGCACATCATATCATCTGATACATAAGTAGAGGGGCAATGTAAGGAAGCATCCCCAGAGAACCCAGATCTTATGATTGGGAAGAAAGGAAGGGAGAAAATATGCCATGTACTTTCCAAGTGATTCAGACACCCTTTTTTTAGAATCTGGGATGCGTCTTCCTTTATAGACTGGCCTGAGGACAGTTTTGACTTACCCCTGACAAATTTTTGACTGACACAGTATTTTGCCAAATCCCAAGAACTGAAGAGGGCTGACTTGCCCTTGTGGAAGTGTCTTCATTGGAGTGTTGCTGGTTAAAAGAGGATTCAGAGGTCTCAACAAGCCATCCAACTTTGAAGGCCATCCTGAGGCATAACAAGGGTCCACAGAGTGGAGTTATTGTGGTGGAGCTCCACTTCAGAGGCTACTGAGAGGATTTCCTCGTCAGTTGGAGCACCTCTTAGCTCTTGCCTTTGCCCTCTTTGGCTTGCTCTACCATAGTGGGGGAAAAAACAGAAAGAAGGAGCCCATCGGGAGATCCCACTCAGGGACTGGAGTCCCTGAAATTTCTGCTTTCTAATGGAGTGGAAAAAAAGGGGGGAAACATTTTGATCACTGATGCCCCCAAACCAGCTCAAAAAGCTAAGGATTGTAATGGATAATGTGGGAACATCAAACTGTTACTCTAGTTGCCCTATGAGAGGTACAGAATCTGGCACAAAAGCAAAAGGGGCCTGACCAAACCCTTAAAGCTGGTGGACAAGTCTGACCTACTTCTAGTATTTGCAGGAAGAAGTACAAAGCAAATTTGTTACACCAGGGAAGAGGTCAGGATCCAGAAAAAATATTTACCTATAATTCTTGTTCTCTGAAGGTACATATTACACTAGAGCCACACTTTTGGAACTATCCTTCTGCACATAAAGCTTGTTCCAAAAACTCCAAAATTAAATTTCTGAAATATTAAATCGCTTTACCAGCAGATGGCATGCTCCTACATGCTGTTGAGGCATAACAGCCAGTAGCACTTTCAACATTCCTCTTTAACCAAATTAAAGAATTTTTTTAAATGAAATTTAGAACAAAAATACACTTTTTTCCTGACAGGAAAGAGGATGGATGTGTGGATCTATTATAATTATTACCTTCAGAGAAGCATTACACTAGTCTACAATTTTTGAGAAGTCGTCTGCTTCAGAGATAAAATGTGTTATTTATTATGTATTTTGATGTGCTGAATTCAAATATGACAATTAAAATAACTGATTGGCTACTGTTTCTAAGATATTTAAGTTTTTACATTTTATGTCTATGTATATTGTGTAGATAGTAGAGTTTTAATCATAAATTGTAAACCTAGGTCTTTTCATGTGTTTATGGTTGCTTTACATGATAATATTTCACCTGTCCTGTTTATGTAACACTTTAAGAATCAGCAAAAGGTTTATATAAATAAAATTTATTATGAAACAAACGGCAAAAAACTATTCTGTACATAGTTTAGTCCTATTCAGTGTCTACTCGGCGCTTCTTGGCTTGTCTTTTGTATTCATTAAATGGAGCATCTCTTGTCACTGGCCAGCAATAGTCTGCAAGCATTGATGGGCTCCATTTGCCCTGATAGCGTTTCTCCATTGTTGCAATGTCCTGGTGAAATCGCTCACCGTGCTCATCGCTCACTGCTCCGCAGTTTGGTGGAAAAAAAATCTAGATGAGAGTGCAAAAAATGTATCTTTAGTGACATGTTGCAACCAAGGCTTTTGTATGCCTTAAGGAGGTTTTCCACCAACAACCTGTAGTTGTCTGCCTTGTTGTTTCCGAGAAAATTTATTGCCACTATCTGGAAGGCTTTCCATGCAGTCTTTTTCTTGCCACGCAGTGCATGGTCAAATGCATCATCTCAAAGAAGTTCACGAATCTGAGGACCAACAAAGACACCTTCCTTTATCTTAGCTTCACTTAACCTTGGAAATTTTCCACGGAGGTACTTGAAAGTTTTGTCAATGGCCTTGACAAAGTTCTTCATCAGACCCAGCTTGATGTGTAAGGGTGGTAACAAAATCTTCCTTGATTCAACAAGTGGTGGATGCTGAACACTTTTCCTCCCAGGCTCCAATGACTGTCAGAGTTGCCAATCTTTCTTGATGTAGTGGGAATCTCTTGCATGACTATCCCATTCACAGAGAAAACAGCAGTACTTTGTATATCCAGTCTGCAGACCAAGCAAGAGAGCAACAACCTTCAAATCGCCACAAAGCTGCCACTCATGTTGGTCATAGTTTATGCACCTCAAAAGTTGTTTCATGTTGTCATAGGTTTCCTTCATATGGACTGCATGACCAACTGGAATTGATGGCAAAACATTGCCATTATGCAGTAAAACAGCTTTAAGACTCGTCTTCGATGAATCAATGAACAGTCTCCACTCATCTGGATCGTGAACGATGTTGAGGGCTGCCATCACACCATTGACGTTGTTGCAGGCTACAAGATCACCTTCCATGAAGAAGAATGGGACAAGATCCTTTTGACGGTCACGGAACATGGAAACCCTAACGTCACCTGCCAGGAGATTCCACTGATGTAGTCTGGAGCCCAATAGCTCTGCCTTACTCTTGGGTAGTTCCAAATCCCTGACAAGGTCATTCAGTTCACCTTGTGTTATGAGGTGTGGTTCAGAGGAGGAGGATGGGAGAAAATGTGGGTCCTGTGACATTGATGGTTCAGGACCAGAAGTTTCATCCTCTTTCTCGTCTGACTCAAGTGAGAATGATTCTGGTGCATCAGGAACCGGCAGTCCTTCTCCGTGGGGTACTGGGCGTATAGCTGATGGAATGTTTGGATAATGCACAGTCCACTTTTTCTTCTTTGACACACCTTTCCCAACTGGAGGCACCATGCAGAAGTAACAATTGCTGGTATGATCTGTTGGCTCTCTCCAAATCATTGGCACTGCAAAAGGCATAGATTTCCTTTTCCTGTTCAATCACTGGGGAAGATTTGTTGCACAAGTGTTGCAGCATATGTGTGGGGCCCACCTCTTGTCCTGATCTCCAATTTTGCAGCCAAAATAAAGGTGATAGGCTTTCTTAACCATAGTGGTTATACTGCGTTTTTGTGATGCAAAAGTTACTTCACCACAAACATAGCAGAAGTTATCTGCACTGTTCACACAAGTACGAGGCATCTCTGCTCACTTTGGCTAAACAGAAATGTGTCCCTTTGCAAAATCAAACACTGACAAATAAGAGAGCATGACACTGTATGATTTCTAGAGCTGATATAGGGCAATTTGTTCAGCAGAGTGATGTAAGCTTTGTTATGATTGCATCATCCATGACTTCTAGGAATAACATGATGCAATTCATATCATGTATGACGCAATACCAGCTTCAGATTGCATCATTCATTGTTTTGCCTAAAAAGCAAGTACTGTCCAAACCCAGTCATAGATTTATTCATAGATCCAGTCAAAGATGTATTTTAGTCATTTCTGGTTTAAATTGAGATCTCTTCCCTTTATAAGTCACTTATCCTCTGCCATTCCCAAGTCAAGGGTCGTATATACTGACCCAATAGCATATCTTGAAAACTAGAGCCAATCAACAATTTTAAGCATCATTTTCGTTCTCAGTGACCCAGAATTAGTAAAGTTTGACTACATTTATTTCAGAAGCATTTTGGCTGTAGAGCAGTGTTATAGGTAAGTGTTTTGCTCTTCAACGACAAGTACAGTAGAATTATAAAAGATCCACACTCCTGCAACTGAAAACTCCAAGAATGCATCTGTAAGAAATCAGTAAATAAAAATGAAATATAAACAAAAAATTGTTAAAAATTGATTACAGGATCAACCCCCTTCCCCCAGACAACTTCTTAAATGAAACACATTATCACTAAATGTAAACAGGAAAAATATTGTATACAGAGGAATAAAATACCTCTCAAACTTTCAACTATAGAAACAGAGAGAGCCTATAAAATAAGACTTGGGGAAGAGAGAACTGGGCTATTCTGAATGTAGAGGTTCATTTTGTCACACTAATAAGCCAGACTTGTTTTTACACCACAACAGACTCCATATAACGTTTTGTAAGCATCACGTATCTTGGGAACTTCCATTAGGCTACTCTGCAAAACTGTGTATTGAAACCACACTTAGACTATTTTTAGATAAATACCTTTTGAGTTACAATGAAAAAACAGGCAGACATTCAGACACAGTTCTCTTGAACACAATTTGACTTAATGTGTTTTTGTCAAATTAAACAAGAATTTAGATGTACACACTAAGGGATTTGGTCCATTCCAGACACAACCCAAGAGACCATTTATATCCAACTTGTAGAATAGAGATTCCCCAACTAAAGCATGAGGGAATGGAAAAGATTAGCAGGATGAGTGATTAAGATAGATTTCAAAAATCATCTTTGGAATGAATTTATAATTAGCACTGCTTTATATTTATATTATTAGCATCTGAAAGTTGCTTACTGTATGACCTAAAGTTCCTGGCATCACAAATATAACCTTTCACATTAGAATCTCAGTTGAAAAGGAAGCTTTGTTAGCTGAAGAAGGACTCCGCTATTTGTACCACAATTCAAGCAATTTAATAGTAGGTTTTAAAATATATTGAAATGTTTTACTCAGATGTTTACGTACCCATGCCCATCTAGTCTGATATTTCCAACAAAATCATAGAGATGTCGATTTGGGCTTTCACATTCAATTCTGCCCAAAAGTATCATCAAACTGTCAATGTCTTTTATATCCGCTGTCAATGGCAAACCCTGTAAACAAAGTTTGTTGTAACATTATATTATAAAAGTACTTTACAATAAACACAAAATAAAGTAATAAGTTAACCTATATATTATACAATAGATCGTCTGGCATTGCACACATTGCACAGCAGGGGAAGGGACCTTCCATGTTGGCCTCCATGGAAGGTCCCAACAGAATGGCATCAGGGAGCAAAGGCTCAGCTCTTGGCCAGTAATATGGTAGCACAAGCTTCTTGAAAGAGACCTGGACATCAGACAGTGGAGGTGGCCCAGTATGGAGGAGAATGCATTCCACATCCTTCAAAAGGCTGATAGTCAGAAAGAGAACATGATGCAGATCTCTTAAGAGAAATTCTGGGATAGTCAGGCTGCCACTCATGTGCAGTCCTCCTTCACCATGCTTTCCCTCTCCAAAAAAAAGCAAGATAAGGCTTAAGAAGTCGCAGTCTGGCTCTATAGCTTGGAATAGATACGATTTAAAACAATTATCACCATGTCATTAGTTTCTAGAATGAAGTAATATATGTACAGTATGCATTGAAAATTTTATTGATACCTTTATATTTAGGAAGCTTTTCTACATACATACAATAGATTATGAAGCTAATGAAATTCACCGAAGACAAATGTAAGGTACTACACTTAGGGAAGAAAACCCAAATGTATAAATACAGAATGGGGGATAACTGGCATGGCAGCAGCACTGCTGAGGAGGATCTGGGAATTGTGGTAAATCACAACCTCAGCCTGGGTCTAATTTTAGGTTGCATTAACAGAGGCACAGCATGCAAGTCACGGGAGGTGACAGTACCGCTCTACTCAGCGCTGGTTAGACCTCAGCTGGATTACTGTGTCTAATTTTGGTCACCAATGTATAGAAAAGATGTAGATTAACTGAAAAGAATCCAGAGGTGAGCGACAAAGATAATCAAAGGGATGGAATGCAAGCCATAAGAGCAACGACTGAGGAACTGAGTATGTTCAACTAGGCAGGGGATTAGACACTAGATGACCCTGGCAGTCCCTTCTAACCTTATGATTCTATTTCCATAAATTTCAAAATCTCAATTTCATCTCTAGAATACCTCAGCTGCTTACACACAGCATCAACTACCATTTATATACAGGTGACTCAGCTATCTCTCCACTCTTGCACTCTCTTTCTTTTTTCAATCTCAAATTCAAAGTAACTAAAAGCGAACCTTTTCCTATCATCTCTCCATTACTTCCTTTCTTCACTATTGTTAATAACTTCATTCTACTAATCACACAAATTTACAATCTGTGTGTCATATTATCTAAATTCCTCCATCTCACCACATTTCCATACTGTCAACAATTCCCTCCCTCTCTCTACAAAATCTCAGTAATCTGACACTACCTTTCTGACCCTCTAGTCAAAATTCTTGTCTTTGTGTTGATCATCCCCTACATCACTACTGCAATTTCCTCACTATCTGTTCACCCGTATCATGGTCACCTTCAAGGCTCAACTCTGCTCCCCTCCTCTCTCTACCCATTCATTTTGCATCACAAGTACCTTTGTAGCCTACTCCTAACTTTTTGTCTTTATGCTTTTTTCCACACTATCCTTTAAGCCTGGGGATGAAATTTTCAAAATTGCCTAAGTGACTTAGAAGCCTAAGTCCATATAAAAAAGCTATTTAGATACTCAATGAGACTTAGGTTTCTGAATGCCCATGTTATTTTTGAAAATAGAATGTAGGGCCTAAAAATCTTTAATATCTGCCCCTTAGGCTTCTAAGTCACTTTTGGGCTTTTGAACATTTTACCCTTTTACTCACTAACAAGCCCACTGTGACCCTCTTTACATTCAAATCCCTCTTTAACATTCACCACTCTGTGAAATCTGTCAGAATTAAGCCTCCTAAAACATGCTTTCATATATTTCTTAATAAACAACAGTACATCCTTATATTGAAATAACTGTACACAGAAAGCAGACAATCAGATATTTAAAATATCTGTAACTAATATATTGAAAACATATACAATCTTACCTGTCGAATTTTTAGGTTTGTTTCCCCATCTAAATTTGATGTTTCAATGTAGCACATGGCTTGTGGCTCACTTATTTTAGAAAAGAATAAAGCAATTATCTTTTAATATATCACAGTAACAAATATAACAATTTCCTGACATGTAAAAGCTCTCTGTAATCTCCGAACATATAATTATATATTACATTTCCTTTAATAAAAGCCTTCAGATAAAAAAGCTCCTAGGGACAAATAGTTGTGCAAAATTATTAAGTCATTCACATTTTCAGAAAATGTCTGCCATAAATATATCAAAACTATGAAGAAAAATGTGTATATATAATTGGAGTTTTCCAAAAACTTAGAAAGCTTCCTATTCAAGGTTCACATGTGCTCACAAATTTACATTTAACAGCTGATCAGAATATTCCAGATATTTAAAGTTCATTTACAAAAGGTCTATTAGTATATTTCTTTATAACAGACATGCACAACTGATATACTGCCATTGAGCTCCCAAAGATGTCTTGCCTCTTTTTATGTAAACCCTGTTCTCAAAGAATGAGACTACAAGTTTGAGTTTATGCAAGATATTGCAACTGGAGTCATGCATTTATTCAGACTTATGCTGATAAGTGGTTGATACCATACCACCCCGTCATGTATTGTAATTATACCATATTACCTATGTCAACAAACTTAGGCTCTTAAATATTAACTAATAAATAATAGTAAACATTTGTATACCACTTTTCATTCTTAGTAAGACATTTTCAGATAGAAATTGAGTAAACATTATTAGTCCCATATTATAGATGGGAAAATTGAAGCACAGAAACATCAAGTGACTTGCCTAAGGTCACATGGTGAGTAAGCAGCAGAGTCAGGAATGATGGTTCAAGATTTCTGAAATGTTTTACTCAGCTGTCAGTTCCTGGACAGGAGCACAGAATCAATAATTTAGATCTGTGGTAGAAATTTAGCTTTGTTTTTGTAAGGGCCCAGGAAGTCATTAAAAACACTGGAAGTAAATAAATAGGAATTTAATCTCTACAGTGATTTGCAATCTTGTAGGTTTTAATAGAAAACGCTTTTACTCTCCTTTTTTAAAGAATTAAATTGGAATTTCAATATTATTATTAAATAAATACATATAGAAAGTTTAAAGCATGTTTTCAATCAATGATGAATAGTAGCCAATGTGTCATTAACTTTATCTTGCGGCAAATATTCTGAATTCTTTAAAATGTATTGATTACTTCTTCATATTTTGACTGTATGCTAGTATTAAAATATAACATTTAATTATCAAAAACCTCTTATTTTAAGATTGAAGAAACACTTCAATTACTCATTGATTTTTTTCTTGGGCAACTTTTCTAAGAATGTAAATGACAGACTTCCACTTAGACTGTTTTTGTATAGCTGATTCAATAAATGCATGTGTCTAATTCTAGCATTTTTCATTAGTTTAACAGTCAAAAATAAACAAAACATTTATGAAGCACTTTGAAAAAGCTAAGGCAGCAAAGACATTACAAATAAGAGACAAGCAAAATAGCAACCATTTTAGTAGAATGCAAAATAAACAGATTACAGTTAGATCAGGGCAGGCTGTTTGATTTGTTAGTGAAAAACAAAACAAGATGCAGCCACAATACAAACACTAGTATACAGCTGAAGTATATCAAAGTAACATGCAATTTGTCACTACACACAAGAATGGAGCTATTTTTCCATCACATGCAGGACAGAATGTGCAACATCCAATTTTGTGCAGAGGGTCCTATAAAAATGTATCAAATGTTAATCATTTGTTATATTATATAATTTATTGAAAATGAGTTGTCTATGGTTCAAATGTATTCCTCTCAACTTGCCTAAAGTACAACACTGCAAAGTTATACTATGGTTTCACAGTGACAGTTTGTTTTATGAAAATTTGCTTAAAATTTTCCGTGAATATAATACAAAAATATACTAGGGAGGAGTGAAACACATTCAGTATTTGGGAATGCTACCATACATTTATACATTTCAATAACCTACACAAATATCTTTATGAACTAAATCTTTTCTACTTCTATAAAATTCACCTCTGTAATGTGTTTGTTTTAAAGACAGTTGATATATCAACATAACTATGCAGACAAAAACTGAACTACATTTTTCAAATTTGGTACATGAGGACCCACATACACATTTCATGTGCAACCAGTTTATTCTAACCTTGATGACAGACTGATGAGATCAGCTGGGAGATGCTCCCCATTGGTCACTTTCACTATTTCCCCTACTGCCACCTACATATCCCAGTTTAAAAATGATTAGAACAGAAAAATGAGTAAAGGGAATAAATCAAATGGACAAAGACAAAAAGAGACAAAGTCTGAAATTATTATACAAAACAATACATGTTAATAGACACGTTTGATGACAATTTTTTCAAAATCCATTTAAATCAGGTCAGAGAGCAGAAGACAACATATAAATTGCTGCTCAACCAGCTTGCTTTACTTTAAACACAAATTCTAAGTTTCAGAAAAAATGGATAATGAAGTTAAAATAAAATGTGAGCATACTGTGTTCTCAAATCACTGCTTATATAAAGGTCCCAAAGCAGAGGTACAGTAGAATTAGAAGTAATATTCAACTTTTTCTGAAAAGGTAGGAGGACAAGAATCTTTACATGTAGATAAAAAGTCCAATTTAATTAGCATCCAATCATAATTTATAAACTTTGATTCTAAGTATTATTGATACCCAAGTATTCTAATATCCAAATACACTTAGTACTGTCTCTATACTGTATGTTTGTACAGTGCCCAGCACTGCAGAGCTTTGCCTCTAGGAGCTACCATAATAATATTATATTGCTTGGAAAATAATGACCATTTGACAATATTTTATGTATCTTAATATACAGACTGGATATATCTTTTTGCGACTGAACTGACAAATTCAGAGTGGACTTGCATCACAAAGGCTCCAGCAAACAGAAAATGGACAAAAGACTAATGACTTAAAAAAAAATCAGTATTCTGATCTCTGTTCAACATATAAAAGCCAGGAGCTATTTTCTTGTTTAATTTTAATATAATATTAATTGCAATAAATTATTTTTTCATAGCTGTTTTGACAATTAAAATGAGAAGTTCATATCATATACAGAAAAAGAAAAAGAAAAGTCATTTTAAAGGTAAATCGTTATTACGTGGCTCTTTGGGGGAAAATCTGTCTCCTCTCCCTAGTTTTGTGACAGGTCATTTCTTGTATTAAACAATCCATAGATTGTAATTAAGGAATATACGGTCTGTCTCTCTCTTTTTGATTTTAGATTATCATTAGGAAACGGTAGTCTTAACTGATGATCTACACTAATAGAAATCCCAAATTTACAACAACTCAACTCCTTCCAACCCAACCACCTTTTATAGACTACAAAAGATCCTAATCTTGCAAACACTTTATGCACATGCCTAACTTTATGCACAAGAACAGTTTATTAACTTCAATGAATTAAGCACATGCATAAAGTTTAACTCCAAACATGCACAAACACTCTTTTAAGTTATAAATGCTTCCATTATAAATGCTAGCCACTTGCAAGGTCCTTTACAGTCAATCCCCACCTGGCCTATCATCTCTCATTCGCGATCAAGTTGTCAACTTAGACTTAGGGTTTCTAGTGCCTCAAGGCACATGAGGCAACCCATTTTGCCCACTGTCTGTCCAAAGCAAAATGTTTGACTCCATTATAAATTGTCTCCATGATGGCAACATCCTTCTGGATCGTCCTGAAATAGATTGGTCTTTGTTGTCCATGTCTTCTCTTCCTTTCAGGTGGAATCTAGTCTAAGATAGACCTTATGCTTCTGCCTCAGGGTAGAGTGCTGACATGGCCGATCCACTATAGCTGTTCCTGTCTGATTACTGAGTCCATAGTCTGCTGACCCATGCAGCGCAACACACTTCCAGATTGTACAACCAATCTCTCCAATGAATTCCCAATATTGTTCTCAAATCAAAGCCAGTGAAATGCATTCAGCTTCCTGCCACATCATCTGCCACATTTCCAAGGCATACAGTAGTGCAAGGCTACCCTTTTATCAATCTACAAATACCTCCTTAAAAAACTCTCCTTTGCCATGATTCCTACCAAAAATTTGACAGCTGTTAGGCTGCTAGTGTGCCGAGATCATTGCCTATCGTGCGGACCAATATTGCCCGTTTACCTGTACTTACACCCCTTCCCCCCCAGCTTTCTGCATCCATTTGTTGTCTCTTGGTTTACAGACTAAGTTTATTTGGGCAGGAACAGACTTTTTGTTCTGTGTTTGTAGAGTACCTAGCATCCTGGTCCATTACTAGGGCTCCTAGGCCCTATGGTAATACAAAAAATAAACAGTATCAGAAAATAGATGCATACAACTGCAAATCAAAATACATAAATTATTCTGAAGCATTTAAATAATTCTTATTTCAAAGTATTTGTTAGAATACTGCAAATAGCGCGTGACCTGATCAAACAGATTCTGAAAAAAGAGCATCTTTAACATAGTAAAATCTGGATTTCATAAATGAAACTGTCCAAGGAAATGATGATAAACAACCTCTAAGAATATTCATTAAAATAAAAATAATTGTTTATGCTATTTATGATTTTATGCAGTGTTGATGTTATGATTAATATAGAGTTTTTGTTTCATGTTTGAAGACAGAAGCTTTATATAATTTGAAAACTTGGTTTGAATATACAAATATTCTATTTAACGTCTACATATTAAAGAATAAAAATAAATTCTCTGTTCATAAAAACATCATATCATAGGTAAAATTTCATGATAATTTGGTGGTTACTCTGTTATGGTCAAATTTACTTTTGTGTTAATTTACACTATCAAAATTAGCAACTATTCATAAAAACAGACTTTTGTTGTATGAGGCAAAATATCAATGTATCTTTAAAAATGACTGAATTTGTTATGAATATAGTGAAAAGTTAATTTGGCTAAATTCAATAATAGACATATAGTCAAACATTTAGATCCATGCATTATACCAAACAACAGAATTAAGTTTAAATGCATTAAAGGTCCTGGTAATATAATACCCCTAGGGCAGGAGTGGGCAAACTTTTTGGCCTGAGTGCCACATCGGGTTTCGGAAATTGTATGGAGGCTGTGCCTCCCCAAACAGCCAGGCATGGCCCGGCCCTACCCCCATCTGACCCCACCTGCTTCTCACCCCCTGACGGCCCCCCCAGACTCCTCCTGCCCAATCCAACCTCCCCTGCTCCCTGTCCCCTGACAGCCCCCAGAACCCCCGCCCCTGACTGCCCCCCCGCCGCCCCATCCAACCCCTCCTCTCCTTCCTGACTGCCCCCTGGGACCCCTGTTCTCCGCCCTCTGACCGCCCCGACTACTATCCACACCCACGCCCCCTGACACCCCCCCCCCCCGAACTCAACTGCCCCCTTACCGCCCTGCCTGGAGCACCAGTGGATGGCGGCGCTACAGCCATGCCGCCAGCTGGAGCCAGCCACGCCACCGCGCAGCACAGAGCACCAGGTCAGGCAGGGCTCTGCAGCTGCGCTGCCCAGGAACTCGCAGCCCCGCCACCCAGAGCATTGCGCCAGGGGCGCAGTGAACTGAGGCTGCGAGGAAGGGGGAACAGCAAGGAAGGGGGCAGGGGCTAGCCTCCTGGGCCAGGAGCACAGGGGCTCGGCAGGAGGGTCCCGCGGGCCATAGGTTGCCCACCTCTGCCCTAAGGGATTAGTACACCCCTCAATGTAATTCTAACAAAACTGACGATACAATTCCTTTTATTTATTATATATGCCAAGCATGAAAAAGTGTTTAAGATTTTAAATACCCAAATACAGATTTTTTTTTTCCAATACTAAATGTAAAATGATGGGAGAGGTAAAGAGTATTTCTGTTTATTTCTTATTTCCTTGGAGCAATCACAAAATTAATGCAGGGTAGAGAAACCAGCCTCTACATTGTAAGCATCAGTGGGCATCTCTACCTTGATGAGAGAAGTACAGTGTCAGCAGGTATATACTCTTTGCCTTTTATTATAACTATATCTCCAACATCTACCTGTAAGAAAACTGGGAATTGGTTAACAGTCAAACACACATCTATCTCTAACTTTTACGCATAGGTAAATTCTCAATTTGCCAAAAAGACCGTTAAAAATTTAGGCAATGATTTTCAAAAGAGTCTACGGGTATTAGGTGCCCAAATCCCACTAAAATAAGGCCTAGTCTCATTGTATTCCTGGCATTGAATATATTCCACTTTAATCACCCTTAATACTGGGAACTCTTATTATCGTTCTATAGTCAGATTTATATTTAGCCTAGTTACACAAAAGGAAATCAGTTTCCCTAAACTCAGAGTTCTGTTGTATCACAGCAGATGCCTGCTCCTGGTTCCAGCTAATTTGTAACCCATGCAAACAGATGTGAATCTCATGACGTTAAACCTTTCCTGTTTGCAATTAGATGATTCCACAGGGGGGGGGGGGGAAGATCTGATTGGATCAAATTTACTGAAACCTCAGGTTACACAGATCTATGAAAGCTGGGGTTTTTGACAAACATTTGCTAATAAAAACATAAGAACAGCCATATTGGGTCAGACCAAAGGTCCATCTAGCCCAGTATTCTGTCTTCCGACAGTGGCCAATGCCAGGTACCTCAGAGGGAATGAACAGAACAGGTAATCATCAAATGATCCATCCCTTGTTGCCCATTCCTAGCTTCTGGGAAACAGAGGCTAGGGACAACATCCATGCCCATATTGGCTAATGGTCATTGATGGACCTATCCTCCATAAATTTATCATCTACTTTTTTGTACCCTGTTATAGTCTTGGCTTTCACAACATCCTCTGGCAAGGATTTCCACAGCTTGACTGTCCGTTGTGTGAAGAAATACTTTTTGAACAGAACTTTTGAATGTTTCCCAGCTTTACCAGCACACTGCTCTATTACCTCATAACAATGCCTTAAGTTTTTAGTATTTTAAACACAAGGTAAGCTTTGCAAAATATGTTAAGTAAATTTAAAAACATTTTTACTAATCTTTGCTCACTATATAAAAACTGAGCTATTTTCTTGTCTATTAATTTTAATAATGCTAAAGGTACGTGTACAGATATCCCATATGCCAGTATCCCAAAATCTGAAGACATTCAGGCAAAACATTCATTGAAATATTATTCAGGCAAACCTTTCACTGAACTATTAATGACAGTTTTGCCTGAATGAGGAATTTGGTTTTGGGCCTAAAAGTACATTTTACTAAACAAGCTACATTTAATATTCTAGAAAGTGATACTAAAAACTGAACATTTTAATGCTTTCCATCATACTTGTAAGTTAATTCATATGACTGTCATTTACTCTGATATAAAATATAGAAACTGTATCAAATGATAGTATAAACATAAAATTTACATCCCTAAAAACAAAAACAAAAAACCAAATACACACCTTTTCCCAATGGACAATCTCCCAAGCACCATTTCTCAATACTGAAAAGCAAAGACACATAATTAGACTGTACAACAGTCAAACTTCTGTTTATAGGTGACACTCCTCATGTGTTGACTGTTACTAAAAATCATGTGTATAAAATAGAGCAGTATATTCACATGACATTTTACTGAACACACATTCACTGCTATTTCAGGTCAAGCATAGAAATACTAGTGAATAATTGCAGATACAACATAATTGGCATCATAGAAACTTGATGGGATAATTCATATGACTACAAGAAGGCAGACTTTAGCTGCATTTTCTCTTGTTATCTTTCCCTCCTCATTTAGTAATGGACCTACCCTGTCCCTGGGTCTTCCTCTTGCTTGTATTTGTATTTGTAAAATGTTTTCTTGTTACCCTTTATGTCTCTAGCTAGTTTAATCTCATTTTGTGCCTTGGCCTTTCTATTTTTGTCCTTACATTCTTGTGGTGTTGTTATTTTAAATACTCATCCTTTGTAATTTGACCTAGTTTCCACTTCTTGTGGGACTCCTTTTCAAGTTTCAGGTAATTGAAAATCTGGTTAAGCCAGTGTGGCTTCTTACGATACTTTCTATATTTCCTACGTATTGTTATAGTTTGCTCTTGTGCCCTTAATGTCTCTCTGAAAAACTGCTAACTTTCCTGAACTCGTTTTTCCCTTAGACTTGCTTCGCACGGGCACTTACCTACCAATTCTCCGAGTTTGCTAAAGTCTGCCTTCTTGTAGTCCATTATCTTTACTCTACTGTTTTCCTTCCTACTGTTCCTTAGAACGATGAACTCTGTCTTTTCATGATCATTTTCACCCACGCTGCCTTCAACCTTCAGATTCTCAAGTAGATCAATTCCTCCCTGTTTATCATAAACTAATCCAGAATAGCCAGTGCACAAGTCACTTTCTCCACCTTCTGTAATAAAAAGTTGTCTCTAATGCATTCCAAGAAGTTGTTGGATAATCTGTGCCCTGCTGTATTATTTTCCCAACAGATGTCTGGGTAGCTAAAGCCCTCCAATCACCACCAACTCCTGTGTTTTGAATAATTTTGTTAGTTGTTTAAAAAAAGGTCTCATCCATCTCTTCTTCCTGTTTAATAGACCCCCTACCATGACATCATCCTTGTTTTTAACCCCTTTTATCCTTACCCAGAGACTTTCAACAGATTTGCCTCCCCTTTCTGTCTCAGTGCAAGTATATACATCTTTGATAGCAAGGCAACACCTGTTTTCCCTGCCTGTCCTTCCTGAACAAGCTGTACCCTTCTACACAAATATTCCCATCATATGAATTATCCCATCAAGTTTCTATGATGCCAATTATGTTGTATCTGTGATTATTCACTAGTATTTCTAGTTCTTCCTGTTTATTCCCCATACTTCTTGCATTAATTAATTACAGCATAAAATGTGTATGAAGCAGAATGAAATAAAAAGTTAAGGAAAATTAAGACATATTTTAATATGAGATTTGATGAGCGATGCTTCCAAAAATATTAGATTCTAGAAGAAACATGATCTGAACTGAAATCTTATAAAATTATTATAGGAAACAATCTCAAGAATACTCTCTGATAAAAATGCTGACATGATTTTCTAGTGTACAGAAGAACCCAATCAATTGGCAGTTTATAAACACAGATAAAGACATGTTCCCTGCCCTGAAGAATGCAGCATTTAAAAAAACAAAACAAAAAAACAAACAATCTAAATTACTGGACAATATATCAGGTGAGGTAAAGTGTGGGCATTACTAATGAGAAGAGAATAGGTATTATTTTGAAGAACTGGAATTTAAGTAGGGATTTGAAGGAGAGAGAATGCAAGGCAGAGAGGGAAAGGAAGACTGTTCCAGATATAAGGAACACCATGCTAGAAGGTTCCAAGCTGAGACTGGGAAATAGGGTAAAATGAAAGAATTGGGCACTGGGAATGGAAAGGAGGAAATAAACGCAAATATGTTGGTATGGCAACATTATATGAGGCCTAATAAGTGAAGACGAAAAGCCTGAATTTGATGCAACAGGAGACAAATACATTTTAGGTTTTCAAAGAGGTGGATGATATGGTCAGAACTGAGAGGAGAGAACATAACTTTTGATATAGTATTTTGATTTGCCTGGAGATGGAAAGCAGAGAAAGCAAGAAGGCCAAAAGAAGGTTGACATGTAAGATGGCCAAGGCATGAGACAAGGTTGCTGCAATGGAGATAGTAAGGAAAGGTGGATTTTGGTGATACTGAAGAGGAACAAGCAACAAGATTTAGCAACCATCTACATATGAAAGGTCAACTAGGCTGCAGACCTGGGAAATGAAGAATAACATACCTGTCAACTGAGATAGAACAGGGAGGGATCCTGGTGAAGAACTGGACTCTAGGATAACAAATCTGGCCTTGAATTCAAGAACAACGGTGGCTCTGACATGTTCACAAGGTCAGGAAATCAAGGCCTCCTTGGTTAATCGGGGGGCTACTAATATAATTGCGGCTTCCTCCTTTCTGATCCTCCGTATTACACTGGTGATGTTGAGCAGTGAGAGGAAAGCATAAAGTAAGCCCTTTGGCCACTTGAGCAACAGGACACCTATGACAAGAGCATCTATGCCTATGCCAGTTTTCCTGCAAACTACTGGTGAACCTTCTAGTTTCCTTTGTCTGCAAAAAGGCCCACAATAGGAACTCCATATTTTTTGATGATCAATCAGAAGGATTTGTTTTGAAGACCCTATTCTGCATCATCAATTTTCCTTCTGCCCATTCACTCGGCCTTCACGTTGCTGGTGACCTTTGATATACAAGGTCCTGATAGACCATAGATGGACCTCCACCCACTACATCAATGATGCTGCTTCCTTTTATAGATCCCTTGATCTAGTATTCCCCAATGGTTTATGTACACCGTTTATGTATTGTCCGTTATTGCCAGAACATAGCCATTTGGCAATGCTGGGGTCAGTTGTTGAACAGCCTATATATATTGTTCTCAGCTCTAGAAAATGTATGCTTTTCTTTCATTCCAAGAAGGACCATGTCCCTTGAGCCACCAACTTCTTGGATAATGCTCCTCACCCTTCCAGAATGGCATCAGTTGGTATGACACACCTCTCTGGCTCCAACATGGCCAACCCCTACCCCCCCAGAATCTCTTTGGACTCATCACCATCCAGGGATTTCAACACTAGTGACAGAATGTTCACTTTCCAAGATGGAAAAAAAATGGCAGGGAATGGCCAGCAGGAAACTCTGGAGAGTGCTTATATGCATTCTGCCCAAGGCACTATCCCAGTGCAGGACATGATCATCCCCAGATCACTAATTAGGGTGCCTACTGATGTCCTTGGGCACCTCCTCAGGAGGGTAATCTGTTCTAGTTCCATCTTTTGGCTGCCAGAAAGATTTTGTGGGCCTCTGTGTCTATCAACATTCCAAGATGAATTAGGCACTGAGATTCTTGACGATGACTCTTCCCAACATTTAGATCTTGAACCTGTTGGATAGGTTTTTTTTTTTAATTTCTGGATCAATTCTCTCTTCTTCCTCCTTAGAATCTTTTCTAATGCGCTCATCTGACAGAATACCTAAGTATCTAATCATCTTTTGTAACATCTTAAATGATTCAGCTGAAAAAAGATCCTCCTGCTTCACTTCATCTTGTGATTCATCCTCTGAGACAAAAAGAGTTCACCTTCCTTCTGTAAAGAAGATCCTGACCTTCCTCTTGACTTCTTTTTTCCTCTCTTGGACTTACACTGAACAGATTTCCTAGCCTTCCTTTGGTGATGCCCATGAAGATGAGGATGAAAATGAATTAAATGAGGAGGATGAAGAAAAAACAGACACAAATAATTCTATTCCTTTTATTATGCTTTTTCTTCCCATGTATGAAAACCTTGTGAACAGGGCCTTTAGCTTTGGTGCCATCCAGTAATGAGTTCAAGGAACTACTATCCCCAGAAGAAGGGATAGTAATTTCTGGAAGTAATTTATTGAATCCCGTTTCCATTTTTTAAATTTGACACCTTTTGGGAAGGTGGGGATTGGAAACTTGAATCAGATGAGGAGTCCTATGAACCTCTTCTACTAACAGGCATCTCCTTATCTGTGTCCTTTTGAGAGCAGATAGAATGCCTGTAGGAGATACTGCACCTGCTGCCTGGAACTCACAAGATGGCAGCCTCTGAGGTAAAGTCTCTTTTTACACCAAATTCAAGAGCTCCAAGAGAGACTTTCTTCCTGAGGGGAAGATTCTCTTCTTTTCCCCTCATGCAGAATTCTTAACTTCCTCTAGGAATAAGGGAAGAAAAATGAACTACCCAACCAAGGAAGGGAACGGGGAAAGGGGGGAGAATGATTATGAGATCTGCATTGCAGGAGGATATGCATCCAAAACGGTCTTACCGGCTGCTCCTTGCTCTGTCTGTGGTGTATTCAGCCAGTATCAGTTATGTTTTCCATGTGCTGGGCCACTGCCCTTTGATGTAACAACAAAGGCTCTCTTCATTTTTCTGCCATCCTTTGAGACATTTGTAGCATGGCTGTCAGATTCCCTGCTGGTAAGGAATGCCTGAGGAACTGCCTCCTGGTTTCCGGGTAAGGTGGTCAAACCCAGTGGATGACCTGGCTGATGTGCACAAGGCACAAACCTCTCCTTCTGCATCCTCTGACAGGAATAAAGAGAAGGAGGAACACAGCTGTGGTCTCCCATTTGGGCCTGTCTCAGCCATACTCCTAGCCTGTTACACAATCAGGTGGGGAGAAGGGGCATAGCAGCTCTGTGGTAACTCCAGGCAGCAGACAAACCAGCTGTTCATGTTTATTTGGTGTGTGTGTGGCTTTTTTAAAACCCTCTCTCTTGCAGTACGTGCTGGATTCCATGGCTCTGCCAGTAGCTACAGGAGACAGAACAAAACTTCGGGAGTCCCTCTGGAAGATGGGGGCTAGTCCCTTGTCAGCCACCAATTCAGCTTTGATTCTGACCTTTACAGCTACAGAAAGGCAATGTCCCACATTAAGGAACTGTGGATCTAGTCATAAAAAAAAAAAAGGAAAAGAATCTGATCTTCTGCTTGCTTGGTCTGTGGAGCTTCAGAGTCAGTCAGGAACTGCAGTTTGGGGAACCAGGGGGTGTCTTCTGGCTCAGGTACTGTTATGCCAGTGGGCATCATGCTCTGGTCAACTGGCTGGTCTGTGGCGTCTGTGTCTCCAGTTTCCTTGGTAAAGTGTTGTCGTCATGGTGATCTTGGGACAAACACACTTTTTCCTCACGTTCTTGGTCTAAACACGTTCTTGGTCTTCTAAGGTTCAAAATCAAGAGGTAACATCCCACAAAATCTCTTTGGCAAACTTCTAGGAAAACCAGGAGATCACAAGTTTTGCACCCTGCACAGCATTGTCCAATCCTGTAAAAGTGAGGTGAGTGTGACTATATCCATCCTTGAGGCCGTCCTTCCTAGAGAACTGCTTCTTTGTCAGATCCACAAGTCCACGTGTTTCTCCCAGTCAAGCAATAATAGGGGAATAACAAGAGATGACGACTCCATCAGAATTGTTTCAAACTCCTTTTTACTGGGTCAACAGTCAGGGCCTATAAAAGGCTTCGTGACCATCATTGTTCCATGAATTAGAAAAGTTGTTCCTTACTCATCCACACATCTTATGCTTACACTTTCTCAAGGCTGTAAGACTTCATCACAATAAGAAATTACAGAACTGTCACCCTGTCTGGGAAACTGGGGAACTATGTGTAAGGTTATCAAACTTTTTTTATAGTAGTATTTTTGTAAACTACCGTACTTGTATTCAAAGGGTTTATTTTGAACATTTGTTCAGCTTTATGGATAATGCCCTCTATTCCAAATTTATATTTTAATTTGTGATATAATACTGTGGTGTTCGAACTATTTCAAATTTGTAAATTCTAAACATTTAGATCCCATAGTTTAAAATTACCTCCACAATTGCATGCCTATTTTCACATAAAATTCAGTAAATTGTGTGTACACAAAAACATCTGGAGGTATAAGTAGCTATTTGCATGGGCAACTGTGGCACACACGTAAGAGAGAAATGGATGTGTTTTGCAATGTGCATGCATGCACACACATACAAATCAGGTCTTTACATTCTAAACATCTAAAAGTGTAAACTTTTATGCTTTTTGATTTCAAACATAATACTGACAAATCTGAAACCAAAGAACCATAAAGAAATACACACAGCATTCAGATTGAATTTTTTCTTTGCTGCACAATTTAGAGATTTTTTAAATGGTTCCTACCTTGTGTTTGTTTCTTGTTCACTGCATTATCAGCTTTATGTCTTTTCTGGAATAAAAATGCACAACTGTTAATTGAATTAAAATAGTTATTTTGTTAACAAGGTAAAATGTACAATTAAGAAAAAATATTATGCACACACACTTCCTGTATTCCACTCCACTCTCACA
Organism: Chrysemys picta bellii; assembly: GCF_011386835.1. Classification (NCBI taxonomy): domain Eukaryota; kingdom Metazoa; phylum Chordata; order Testudines; family Emydidae; genus Chrysemys; species Chrysemys picta. The sequence continues at coordinate 97,426,087 of NC_088795.1, read as the reverse complement.
AGTGAGCAAAAAAACAGGCAGGATTATTTCAAGTTGTTGTTAAACAATTTTTGGATCCAAAAGTTTAGGTGACGTCTGATCAAAATAAAAATTCTAACAGAGTATGGAGTCTAATTCTCCCCTAGAAGGAATAAGGTCTGGAAAAGAGACTAATGGCTTGTCTATACTGCTGCACATTTCAGACTATGGGCGCATGACTAGGAGTGCGTGCCAAGTGCTACGCTGAACTCCCCCATATGGATGCTGTGGGCATGACCAAATTGGTTCCTAGTTCACATTACTGTAGTCTTTTTCAAACAGGACTGTATTAATGAGAACTAGGAACCTTTTAGTTTGCACCTGCAGCATCCACACGAGGGAGTTACAGTGCAGCACTTTGGTGTGCACTGCTATTCACACCCTCATAGTCCGAACTATGGGACAGTGTAGGCATAGCCAAATAGATTAGTTTAGGCAGAACTCACATTATTTTAGGCAAAAATTTTGGATCAGGACAGAATACAGTGAAGGCAGACATCAAAATCTGCAATTCACTCACTCTTCTTGTAGATGTACTGTGATTAAAAATGCCATCTCTAACCGGTTGAATACTGTGCTCTCCCAGAGCTTCAAAAGGTCCATCCATAATCTTCGTAAGCACTTGTCAGGGACTGCAAGTCTTGTACCTGGGTCCATGGGAGCTAATGAAAGCTCCAGCCTGCTACCCAGCAATCTGCTAACAGTTGCTAGAGCAGAAGCTGAAACCCAATAGAGGAATCCAGCCCTGGAACTTGACTGTCAGGATGCTGGGGATCTTGACTGGTCCATAGCTCCCATATAAACCCAGCATAGGAACAGGAAATTGTCCATGCAAGTGGGATCTACCCTGCTCTGGACTGTGTGACTTGTGCTTCCTGTTTAGCTGGCTTGACTTCCCGGTGTCTTGACCTAGCCGGACTCTAGTTATCCATCCATGGTTCTACTTTCAAGTATGTCTCCTCCCGCTGATGTCCTTGTAACCTGATCCTGCCTGCTTCCTAATGCTCAATTCTTGGTTTGCCCTCTCACCTGTCTTGGACTCTGACTTCCTGCTATCTGACCTGGCCTGCCTCCCGACTCCTGCTTTGACCACTAGGTAAGACTGCCCATGTCCTGGTCATAACAGAACTAAATTGAGATCCCATTTTGCGACAGGTTCTCTGACAGACATTAACCAGTAACCAATCACTGAAGGAATCTTCTGATGAAGGATGGCTGAGATGATGCACAATGGACTTTGATCAGTGACAAGGTACAGTAATTAGTCCAAAAAGAACGGTTACTTAGTACTACAGTTACTGTGGTTCTTCGAGATGTGCTGTCAACACATATTCCACTCTTGATGCATATGCCCCCTATGTGTGTCAGATCCTTTCTGACTAGCAGTATCTGTTGCAACGCTGACTAGGTCCCTGATGTTCTCTTGGCTACCATAGCTGAAGGCATAAGGGGCAGGAGGCTGCAACCACTACTCAGATCCTTCACTAATAAGAATCCTGAAAAATGGGAATCCAATTAACAGGGATGCAGGGCTGGTTGAGGAATCTGTGTAAAACACCACATCTCGAAGAAAAATGGTTATTCCCCTTCTCATAAATGTTGTTCTTTGAGTTGTGTTGTTCATGTCCATTCCAATCAGGTGTGTGTGCGCGCATGTGCACGGCAGCCAGAAGATTTTTCCCATAGCAGCATCCGTCGGGTAGGTCTGTGCGCCCCCTGAAGTCGCGCCTTCATGGGTCTCAACATAGAGCCCTGCCGACCAGCCACGCTCTCAGTTCCTTCTTGCCGGCTACACCAACAGCGGGGAAGGAGGGTGGGTGTTGGAATGGACATGAACAACATATCTCGAAGAAAGAAGTTACGAGAAGGTGAGTAACTGTTTTTTCTTCTTCGAGTGCTTGTTCATGTCAATTCCAATCAGGTGACTCACAAGCCCAAGTTTAGGTGGTGGGGTTAGAGTCTTCCACTGATTGGAGCACTGCTCATCTGAAGGTTGCATCGTCTCTGGCCTGCTGGGTAATTGCATAGTGCATGGCGAAAGTATGGATGGAGGACCACTGCCGCCCTGCAGATTTCCTGAGTGGGAATCTGAGCCAGGAACACTGTAGATGAAGCCCGCGCCGTGATGGAGTGCACAGTGATTGGAGGTGCAGGAACACCTGCCAGGTTGTAGCACTCATGAATATAGGACGCTATCCATGATGAGATGTGCTGTGATGTCACAGGCTGACCCTTCATTCTGTCCGCCACTGACACGAATAACTGGACCGATTTTCTGAACATTTCGTTCTCTCGATGTAAAAGGCTAGCGCCCTGCGGACATCCAGAGAGTGGAGCCTCTGTTCCCTGCCGCTGGAACGAGGCTTACGGTAGAATATCAGGAGAAAGATATCCTGGTTGATGTGAAACTGCGACACAACTGTTGGGAGGAAAGCAAGATGAGGCCTGAGCTGAACCCTGTCCTTATAGAACATGGTGTAGGGAGGCTCTGACGTTAGGTGCCTGAGCTCAGACACACTGCTTGCCAAAGTTATCACTACCAGGAATGCCACCTTATAAGAGAGGTAGCGCAGGGAGTATGTCACTAATGGTTCAAAGGAGGGTCCCATGAGTCTAGAAAGGACCAGATTGAGGTCCCAGGCAGGGACAGGCTGACTGACATTAGGGTATAGCCTGTTGAGCCCTTTTAAGAACCGGCTGACCATAGCGTTAGCAAACACGGAGTGGCCCTCTGTGCCTGGGTGGAAGGTCGAGATGGCAGCTAAGTGCACTCTTAGGCCTGGTCTCCACTAAGCCCCCACTTCGGACTAAGGTACGCAAATTCAGCTACGTTAATAACGTAGCTGAATTCGAAGTACCTTAGTCCGAACTTACCGCGGGTCCAGACGCGGCAGGAAGGCTCCCCCGTCGATGCCGCGTACTCCTCTCGGCGAGCTGGAGTACCGGCGTCGACGGCGAGCACTTCCGGGATCGATCCGGGATCGATTTATCGCGTCTTAACCAGACGCGATAAATCGATCCCAGAACATCGATTGCCTGCCGCCGGACCCTCCGGTAAGTGAAGACGTACCCTTACTGATGACAACAAAGGCCACAGTTGCTTCAGATGGAGGAGGTAGTCCAGAGTAAGTGTCACTGAGGATAGCGCGGGGACAAATGGCACTGCGCCGACCAGACTGAAAATCTCTTCTACTTGGCAAGGTGCATGGCTCACGTAGAGGGTTTCTGCTGCCAAGGAGAACCTGTCTAAACTGGTCTGAACAGGAAAGATCCATCAGGTTCAACCATGGAGCTTTCACACAGTGAGATGAAGCGTCTCAAGGTTTGGATGTTGCAGCCGACCTTGATCTTGTCTCAGAAGAGACCCAGGAAGAGCAGCAGGGTGATCACGGCTTCCACACACGTCTAGGAGAGATGTGTACCAGTGCTGACGGGGCCAGGCTGGTGTATCAGTATGACCTGAGCTCGCTCACTCGTTCTCTCCAGATCTTTAGGAGTACCTTGTGAATGAGTGGTATGGGTGGAAAGGCGTATAGGAGAGAACCTCCCCAATGGAGAAGGAATGCATCCGTGCTGGAGCCCAAGCTGTGATTTTGGAAGGAGCAGAACGGCTGGCATTTTCCTGTTGTGTCGTATGGCGAATAGTTTTATCTGGGGAAAGCTGCACCTCTGGAAGATTGAAACCGAAACATCCAGGCAAAGGGACCACTTGTGGCTGTGAAATGACCTGCTGAGGTGGTCTGCCAGCTCGTTCTGTACCCCAGGGAGGTATGACACTTGCAGGTGTATCGACTTCTGTTCTACACAGAAGTCCCACAGCATGAGGGCTTCCTGGCACAGGGGAGAGGAGTGTACACCCCCGTTTGTTGATATTGAACACTGTTGTTGTATTGTCTATCACGACTGATACTCATTGTGCCATTAAGTATGCCAGGAAGGTCTGGCATGCTAGGCACACCACTCTGAGCTCTCGGAGGTGATGTGGAGGTCCACCTGAGATCAGAGGCCTTGAGTCCTGTGGTCTCCCAGATGTGCTCCCCAGCCCAAGTCTGATGTGCCCATCACTAGCGACAGGGATGGCTGCAGAGTGGCGAAGGAGACCCCTGAGCATACCTCCTGAGGGTTGAGCCACCACAGGAGGGAGTCAAGGACCGGGCGAGGCAGGGTCACAATGGCGGGCTGGGCCATACACTGATGCAAACCATGACTGAAGAGGTCGAAGCCTGAGTCTGGCATGCTGCACCATGTAGGTACAAGCAGCCATGTGTCCAAGAAGCTTCAGACAGTTTCTTGCTGTGGTGGTGGGAAATTGTCTGAGGCCTCAAATGATATCATTCAGGGCCTGAAACATTGTTTCCAACAGGTATGCCCTGGCTTGGATCAAGTACAGTACTGCCCCTATAAATTCTATCCTCTGGACAGGGGACGGAGTTGATTTTGCTTCGTTTAGAAGATGACCCAGGTTGTCGAAGGTGGCTCTGATGAATCTGACCTGACCTTCCACTTGGGTCCTTGAACGGCCCCTGATCAGCCAGTGGTCAAGGTATGGAAACACCTGTACCCGATGCCTGCGCAAGAACGCAGCGACAACTGCCATGAACTTGGTGAAGACTCGAGGTGCTGCTGACAGGCCAAACAGAAGGATGGTAAATTGGTAGTGGGTACTGTTGACCACAAACCTGAGGTACTTCCTGTGGGGCTGAGTGATTGCGATATGAAAATATGCTTCCTTCAAGTCGAGGGTGGCATATCAGTCTGCTGGATCCAGTTAAGGGAAAATGGAGGCCAAAGAAATCATGTGGAACTTGAGTTTCTTCACGAACTTGTTGAGTTCTCGCAGGTCCAAGATAGGCCGGAGGCAGCCTTTGGCTTTCAATATTAGGAAATACCGGGAATAAAATCCCTCACCCCTGTGCTCCTGAGGAACCTCCTCCACTGCCCCTAGAGATAGTAGCGACTGCACCTCCTGGATAAGGAGCTGCTCGTGAGAAGGGTCCCTGAAGAGGGATGGGAAGGAGGGTAGAAGGGCAAGAAGGCACAATTGGATAGAGTATTCCTTCTCTACTGTGCGGAGCACCCAGCAGTCCGAAGTGATATGGGACCATGCACAGTAGAAAGGGGACAATTGAGAGGAAAAGGTAAGGCGGGGTAGATCCAGCTTTTGTTCTGGTCCACCGTACCTTGAAAAGGCCAGTTTGGGGCTGGAAGGTGGTTTGGGTTGGCCAGAGCCCTAGCCTGAGGATGGGTGTTGTCTTTTCCTGCCACTCCTGTTCCTCCTCCGAGAGCTGTCCGGGGGGTTTTACTGATAGAACCTCAGAGGAGGTTGTGGCCTAAAGTGTTTTTGCTGTGTGGCGGGAGCGTGCAGGCCCAAAGACCTGAGGGTGGCTTGTGAGTTTTCAGAGTTTTCAGGCTATGCAGCCTCTTGTCTGTCTTTTCAGAGAAAAGAGTCACATCCTCAAATGGGAGATCCTGAATGGTCTGTTGGACCTCATAAGGGAGCCCCTAGACCCTTCTCATGGCCACCCCAGTAGCCATGATCCTAGTGGTGGCATCAGCACTGTCGAACCTGGCCTGGAGGGAAGCCCAGGAGACTAGCCTTGTCTCCTCCACCAAGGCCGAGAATAGGCTCAGGAGTCTGAAGGGAGGAGCTCCATAAATTTGACAATCGCCACGCAGGTGTTATAAGAGTACCTGCTGACGATGGCCTGCTGGTTCAAAATACGGAGCTGAAGACCCCCTGTAGAGTAGACCTTTCTCCCAACAAGGTCGAGTCACTTAGCCTCCCTATTTTTAGGGGAGGGCCACGCTCATGCTGATTAGCAGTGTCCACAACAAGAGAGTCGGGAGGTGGGTGGGAGTACAAATGTTCGTACCCCTTGGAGGGCACGAAATAATGCCTCTCGTTGCACTTGACAGTGGGTGGCAAGGAAGCTGGGATCTTGCCACAATAGTCTTAATAAGTGGTCGGGCAACATGAGAAGGTCCTGAGGGGATGAGGATATCCACCATGGGATCAGCCTCCTTGACCATCTCCTCAGCCTTAATACCCAGACCCTGAGCAACCCTTTGCAGCAACTGTTGTAACACCCTGCTAATTCAAGTGCCAGGGTTATGACTGTCCTATGCCTCGTCCGGAGAGGAGGAGGAGGAGGAAGCCCCTATAAGCAGCGGCTGCTCCCTGCCATCAGCTCCCAAGGGGTCCCATGACACTCAGGAAAACGACGGTGCCAATGGAGTGCCCATTGGCACCTGGGCTGTCAATGCCAAACTCGGTGTTGATACAGGCATTGGAGACACTGATGGTGCCACCGGTGCCAAACCAGTTGCCTGAGCCGACGAAGGTGGCAGGGCCGTTGTCTGTGCCACTGTCGGTGCCAAGGTTGTCATCAGTGCCGAAAATGCTGTCGGCGCCAAGGTCTAAAGAGTCGTCAGTGTCGAGGCCAGTGCCGGTGAAGGTGCCGCGTGTGAGTAGGTGCCAAGGTGAGCTGCACAATTGATGGCGGGACGAATGTGGCTGAGGTCACCGAAGACACTGCAGAGCAGTGCCCTTGGATCCCTCCCTGGCTCTGCTGAAAGGCCGAGGGGGTCCAGAATGGCCACTTTGGTGGATTCTGCCACTGCGGTGGCCACGCCTAGAGCTCTTGCCTGTTTCTCCTTGACCTCAATCATTGGCTCCTACTCCTCTCAGTGATAGGAGTCAGACTCTGACTCGGAGGTCTCCAAGACTGAAGACCACGGAGGAGCCGAGCTTTGGTGCATCGAGAGCTTGGGGAGCGACTAGGCTCTCTGTCAGAGTGGGCCAGTGTCGAAGGACATGGAGAGGAGGAATGCCTGGAGATCACTGCCGGCTTCCCTCTTGACTGCACCTGGGGGTGGGATGGGCCCGCCAGCATCAGAGGTTCCTCCCTCCTAGGGGGCGAGAACGGTGCTGTAAGGTGCAGCAGCTCCCGAGGAACTTCAAAAGCTTCCGGCGTTGAAGGAAGCAGCAGTTGCTGGCCCATAGGGACCGGTGAACGTGGGGGGCCCGAACTAAACTACCTCGCCTGGGCAGGGATCGATGTGGCTCTAATGGGGGATCTCGAGCTGTGGCCCGCCTGGGGTCTCACTTCCTTAGATTTAGCCGGAGGTGAACGACTGTCCGGCTTCTTTTTCTTCTGAGGCACCAGCGAGTGAGACCAGTGCCTGCTCTCCGCTGGACCTTGGGAGGTGCCATGCTGGGGCCGAGTGTCCTGGGACGAGTCCTTTCTTGGCATCGAACTCGCATACCACAGCTCCGGGGAGCTGGAAGGGGGTAGAGACCCCCAACAACTGGAGTTGAACACGCTTGCTAAAGCAAGGGTTACGGGAGGTTCCAGCCTACTGTCGCTGGCAGTAAGAAGGAACTGAGGAGGTGGCTGGTTGGCAGAGCTCTATATTGAGCACCATGAAGGCACGACTCCAGGGGGCGCCCAGACTGACCCAACAGATGCTACTAGCGGAAAAATCTTCCAGCTACCGTGCATGCGCACACACCTGATTGGAATAGACATGAACAAGCACTCAAAGAAGAACCACAGTTACTGTAGTGTAGGTAATGATTCTTTCTTCGAGTGATGTCCACACCAATTCCACTTTTGACAACTAACTAGCAGTTCTTTCAACAGAAGAAGTCCTTACTTGAATAGTGAATTTATGTCAGCCCTGCCAAATGTGGCATCTGATCTGGATGCTGGACCTGAGAGTAGTGAGAGGCGAATATGTTGATTGAAGCCACTCTCCATATGTCAGGTATTGAAACATTTGAAAGGGAAGCTCTGGAGACTGTGTGCACCCTAGCCAAATAGGACCTTAGGGATCTTATTTGCCCCCTGATAGCAAGTCCTGATCCAGTCTGAAAACCACTTGGATAATCTCTGGGTGAAAACAGGCTCCTAACTCCTTCTGCGAAAGGTATGAACTATCTGTGGGATGTTCTAAATGGTTTTGCTCTGTCCAGATAAAAATATAAAGCTCTCATCACATCCAAGGTGTGTAGTTTCATTTTGGCTGCAGTAGAGTGATGTCTCAGGAAGAAAACTAGCTGGCATATGGATTGGTTAAAATGAAAATCCAAAACCACCTTAGGCAAGCAAGAATTTAGGATGATGCCTAAGTGTGATTTTGTCTTTACAGAATATGGTGTAAGGAGGCACTGATTCTTCCAGCCGAGGTGATAGTTACCAAGAATGCTGCCTTTATGGAGAGATGATATAGGAAAGAGGTTACCACGGGTTCATTGGAGGCCCTACTGTAAAATGTAGATGGAACACATGGGCCCAAAGAGTCAAAGGTGTTAGCATGACTCTGAAATTGTCCATCATTAAACAAGGTTCGGGGTTTGTTATATAGAGACCTCGGTTTGTTAGTTTCATGGCAACCACACTAAGAAACTCTTCCCAAAGTTTAGAAATTTAACTAAAATATGGAAAAGAAAGGAAAAAACTACAAAAATTTATGAAGCAGTTTAAAACTAAAATTAAATAATTATATGAGAAACTTAACCAATACATATCCTCTTTTAAAATGGGACTTTGCTATCAGCTGGAGTCCCTTATTTGAGTTGGAAAACACTTCTTAGCAGGGATGGATTAGTTTTGTGGCTCATTTCCAAGATATGAAACATGGTTACTTCTCTTGCAGGAAGAGACAGGCGTGAGTGGAAGACAAACAGACAGGCGTGAGTGGAAGAAGACAGAGGATAGCAAAGGTGGAGAAAATACAGCTTTTGCTGATGTTCTTGAGATTACAGGAGGCAGGACAGTCATAGACAGATGCTCTGGGTGGGCAGGTCAACCACTACAGCAGTGCTCTGGATCATGGAACGTAATCTGGTTGGTCTAGTCCCTCTTCTTTATTGGTCCCTCTTAGGCTGGGCAGAGCTGGGTAGAGCTGGATGGGCTGTCTCAACTCATGGTGGTGGTGCTATGTGGTACAGCCAACCTTAGAATCAGATCAGACAGAAAGCCAAAAAAGAGGGGGAGAGAGAGAGAGAGAGAGAGAGAGAGAGAGAGAACACGAAGAAAAATAGTGGGGCAGAAAGGAACACATAATGGAAAGAGTGACAAAGCAAGATATTGTGTGTCCCTGACTGGAGTCTCTGATGGTGTGGCAGTTATGATCAGGTGTCCCCGTTGGTGTGTTAAGGCCTGGACTTCTCGATGATGCAGTGACCTTTGGGATCCTCTGGCAAAGGAAAAGTCCCTGGAGCAGAGCAGGATGAGACAGAGGTCTGATGCCTTCCTGCTCCTCCAGCAATTCCCAGTCAATTAGCCAGTCTCCATCCCCAAAAAGTGCTTTGTAAGAGCCACAAAGAGGAATGGTGGGTGGAATAGTCCATACTTTCATTATTTTGTTAATCAATCAGGTCTAATTTCCTACATACCAAGTTTAGTCCATTTACTAGGTATGGCATGAACACAGTCCTTAAATTATATTATTAAGGCTCTTTTGTTTAGACTAACTCAGTTTGTTTTTCTCTTTTACTAATTTTTATAAACAAAAATTATGTAGCTGTCTGAGTTGGACTTCTGTTATCTTTTCCCCATCAACATTTGCTAACATTTGTTATTACAGGTGATTAAACTATTTTACAAGTTTCCATCCACTTTCCCACAGTTAGACTCACAACTGAGGTAGACCTTCTAGGCCCCAATTACAACAACCCCATGAGACCAGTTAGGACCAAGCAGAGCGAGAGGCTCCTTGACTGAGGGAAAAAACATGGGAGAGGCTCTTTCGAGATGTTGTTACAATAAGACAAGCAAATACAGTGTAATTCTGCACCAATGGGTGTTTTAATGAAATGGCCGCTAGATGTAGTCTAATCAAGCTGATACAGAGTCTGAATCGCTTTAGGGAGAGTCCCAGATTGCTCATCTCAATCCCAGCTAAGGCAGAAACTGTCCCTGGGTCACCCAAATGAAGAACCCCCAGTGCTGTTGGGTAAGGAGGACAAATAAGAATAGGTCTCCTCCAGAGGAGGGTCAGCCCTGGGTCGATGTGGTACACAATGGAATGAAGCTGAAGGAAATGGCTGGGTCAGAATCACATCTCCCAAGCAATCTAGGACACGAAACTCCAAGCCAACAGAAAGGTTACCTCTAAATTTCATGCTTTCTTCAGCAGCATGTAGCGTACATATCTGTGTGGCCCCCAAGCAAGAATAAATAGCAGTGTAGAACATAAAGCACAGCTCTCTACTCACCCATGCCATGCCTCCCTGTCTACACTGATATTTTTAGCAGTGTAGTGTTCCACTGCTTCCTTGCTGCTGGAGCCTTTCTTCCTGCCGGAAAAGACCCCAGAAGTGAGGAAAGGCTCTGGAAGGGGGAAGGCAGCAGGGAGAGATTCCGAGGCAGCTGTCTGCAGCTGGAGCCCTTCCCTGCTGCAGGGAAAGACTGCGTAAAGCTGGAGCCCTTCCCCACTTAAGGGAAAGTCTCAGGTAGTGGGGAGCTGCTGAAGCCTTTCCCACTGACCGATATGGATATGTGTAGCTACACACCACAGTGTGGATGCACCTGATTTTCATTGCAGCATGTAGCTACATGTACATTATATGCCACCAACACTAGTGTGTAGTGTAGACGTAGCCTAAAAGGCTTCAGTGCTGAGATCTCCAGATCCGAGATGTCTGGTATCAGAATGGGGAATCGATGCTGAGGAAGTGTTTGATACAGAGGCAAGGTGGTAGTTGCCAAGGGTCTCAGTGCAAGGGATGACACTGGAGCAGCTGGTACCAACACAGTGCCAAACTCAGCATGGTCCTTTGGAATGAAGGAGCCATCTGTGCCCTTTGGTGCAGAGGCATCAGAAGAGGAGCTCTAGACTGCATGTCCTAGCACAGGAAGCCTGAGGAGAAGATCTAAGTCTCTTACTTGGAGTCAGGGATGGGTGATTTGTGTCTGGAGTCCTGACCAGAGCAGTGCTCCTTTTTCCCCTCATTCCAGAAAAACAATGCATCTTTTGTGAAGCGGACATATGAGAGACAAGAGTACCACAGTTAGCCACTGCCAAAGCCAAGATCAAGACGGCTGATCTTTCCAAGGCTTCTTGGGACCATATGTTGGGGCTGCATAGAGTTCTTCTTTAAGAATAATTTTAGCCTCACCTCCTTGTTCTTGAGGGTCCTTTAGACAAGGAGCAGCATATTGATCAACGCTCTGTTGCATGATTCTCTTCCAGGCAAATAAGAATGGCCGCACAGGGTCAGAACAATAGTCCATCTAGAATAGTATCCTGCCTTCTGACAGTGACCAGTGCCAGATGCTTCAGAGGGAATGAACACGACAGGACAATTATCAAGTGATCCATCCCATGTTTTCCAGTCCCAGCTTCTGGGGTTAGATCTCTGATTATCTTGGCTAATAGCCATTGACAGACCTCTCCTCTATGAACTTATCTAATTCTCTTTTTAATGAAGTTATGCTTTGGCCTTCACAACATCCCCTGATAATGAGTTTCCCAATTGAATGTACATTGTATGAAGAAGTACCTCCTTATGTTTGTTTCAAACCTGCTCCCTATTAGTTCCCCTGGTTCTTATGTTAAGTGAAGGGGGAAATAATACTACTTTATTCACTTTCTCCATACCATTCATGATTTTCTAGACCTCTATCATATCCCCCCCTTAATCATCTCTTTTCTAAGATCAACAGTCCCATTATTTTTAATCTCTCTTCACTTGGAAGCTGTTCCATAGCCCTAATAATTTTTGTTGACCTTCTCTGTACCTTTTCTTCTTCTATTATATATTGTTTTAGATAGGGCAACCAGAATGCACAAAGTATTCAAGGTGTGAGTGTCCCATCGATTTATGTAGTGGCATTATGATATTTTCTGTCTTATTATCTATCCCTTTCCTAATAGTTCCTAACATTCTCTTAGCTTTTTTGAATGCCACTGCACATTGAGCAGATGTTTTCAGAGAGCTGTCCACGACAACTTCAAGATCTCTTTCTTGAGAGGTAACAGCTAATTTAAACCCCATCATTCTGTATGTATAGTTGGGATTATTTTTCCCTATGTGCATTACATTGCATTTATCAACATGAATGTTGCCCAGTCACCCAGCTTTGTGAGATCCCTTCATAACTCTTTGCAGTCAACTTTGGACTTAACTATCTTGAATAATTTTGTAACTTTTGCAAACTTTGTTACCTCTCTGTTTACCCCCTTTTCCATATCATTTATGAATATGTTGAAAAGGACTGGTCTCAATAGAGATCCTTGTTGGACCCCGCTATTTACCTCTCTCCACAGTGCAAACTGGCCATTTATTTCTACCCTTTGTTTCCCATCTGTTAACCAGTTATTGATCAATGAGAGGACCCTCCCTCCTATCCCATGACTGTGTACTTTACCTAAGAGCCTTTGGGGAGAGACCTCATCAGAGGCTTTCTGAAAGTTCAGTACGCTGCATCTACAAGATCACTCTTGTCCACGTGTTTGTTGACCCCCACAAAGAATTCTAATAGATTGGTGAGGCAGGATTTCTCTTTACAAAAGCTGTGTTGACTCTTCCCAGACATATTGTGTTCATCTATGAGTCTGATCATTCTCTTCTTTACTATAGTTTCAACAAATTTGCCTGGTACTAAAGTTACCAGCCTGTAATTGCCAAGATAGCTTCTGGAGCCTTTTTTTTTAAAATCTTGATTAACATTAGGTATCCTCCAGTCACTAGTAATTCTGCAATCTCCTATCTGAGTTCCTTCAGAACTCTTGGGTGAAATAGCATCTGGTTCTAGTAACTTTTTGCTTAATTTATCAATTTGTTCCAAAACCTCCTTTACTAACACCTCGGTCTGGGACAGTTCCTCAGATTTGTCATCTAAAAAGAATGGCTCAGGTATGAGAATCTCCCTCACATCCTTTGCAGTGAAGACCGATGCAAAGAATTCATTTAGATTCTCCACGTCTGGTGTGTCACTGTTAATGACCATGGTGGAATCAAAACAACAGACAGGTCTTGAAGCCAGGAGATTTGGAATCCCCAATGATGTAGGAGTACCAACCTGTATAGAGGAGGGAAGGTCTTAGGTGAGGTTTTTTCTTCCTTTTTTCCCCAACAAAAACAAAGGGAAAAATAAAATGTAAGAAATAAAAACTTAAAGCTAAATAAGTTATTGAAGTGTGTACGACAAGCTATGACGCACGAAGCACAAACACTGCTTGTGTTCCATCTTGCTCCAGGAGCAGTAGGAAGGAACTGAGTGAGGGATGCAGGCATCCAGCTCCATATGTCCTTATCTATGATAGTAGAGAGGGTGTGAAAGGTGCAGGCTATTAAAAAAGAATCTAATCTTGTATACACCAAGAGTGGAATTGGTGTGGACAATTACTCAAATAATAGATTGTTATCCTTTAACTACAGAGGAAATCTTCTCCACTTCTGGAGTAACAGTTCAGTGTCAATTGTTTCCTATATTAAAGAAAAACACTCTGATGCCATACAGAACATGGAAATAGCCAATGTCCTCTGCTACCAGATGCCACAGTTCTTACATAGACATCTGACACATTGTATGAAGTATGGAAGACAGTTTAGAAAGCATGTGATCTTCAGCAGTGATGTCTTCTGATTCTTTCTCCCATTTCTTGGGGAGAAACCTGATAATATATATCTATGGCAAATGCAACAGGGGCATAAAAAACAGAGAGGGGCGAGGAAAGAAAAGGTGATGGAAAGAGATGATAGTAAAATGAGCACATTTTCACAGTAAGCATTAATCATAGATTCATAGGACTGGAAGGGACCTTGAGAGGTCATCTAGTCCAGGCCCCTGCACTCATGGCAGGACTAAGAATTACCTAGACCATTCGTGACAGGTGTTTGTCTAACCTTCTCTTAAAAATCTCCAATGATGGAGATTCCACAACTTCCTTAGACAATCTATTTCAGTGCTTAACCACCCTGACAGTTAGGAAGTTTTTCCTAATGTCCAACCTAAATGTCCCTTGCTGCAATTTAAGCCCACTGCTTCTTCTCCTATCCTCAGAGGTTAAGGGCTTGTCTACATTATCTGCTGGATCGACAGGCAGTGATCGATCCAGCGGGGGTTGATTTATCGTGTCTAGTCTAGACATGATAAATCGACCGCCGAGCGCTCTCCCGTCAACTCCGGTACTCCACCAGGGCGAGAGGCGCAGGCAGAGTCGACGGGAGAGCATCAGCCATCGACTTACCACAGTGAAGACTCCACGGTAAGTAGATCTAAGTACATCAACTTCAGCTACATTATTCACATAGCTGAAGTTGCATAACTTAGATCAATACCCCTCCACCCGCAGTGTAGACCAGGCCTAAGAAAAAAAAATGTCTCCCTCCTCCTTATAACAACCTTTTACATACTTGAAAACTGTTATCGTGTCCCCCTCTCAGTCTTCTCTTTTCCAGACTAAACAAATCCAATTTTTTCAATCTTCCCTCATAGGTCATGTTTTCTAGACCTTTAATCATTTTTGTTACTTTTCTCTGGACTCTCTCCAATTTGTCCACAGCCTTCCTGAAATGTGGTGCCCAGAACTGGACACACTACTCCAGTTGAGGCCTAATCAGTAGGGAGTAGAGCAGAAGAATTACTTCTCCTGTCTTGCTTACAACACTCCTGCTAATACATCCCAGAATGATGTTTAGTTTTTTTGCAACAGCTTTACACTGCTGAATCATATCTAGCTTGTGGTCCACTATGACCCCCAGATCCCTTTCCGCAGTAGTCCTTTCTAGGCAGTCATTTCCCATTTTGTATGTGTGCAACTAATCGCAGCTCAATGCCTGTCTAGCCACTACCAGATGGCAGAAGTTTGTAGGCATCATGGCATAGGAGTCTAAAGACGGATCTGAAAGAGAATAAAGTTGCAGCTTTATGGATTTTTTTAAAGGGAATTTTGCTATGCACAAGAAGTTGCATAAGAGAAAATGTGAAGGTGTCTGAGGGAGAAGCTGACTGGTAGGCAGAAAGGCTAGGAACATTGCTGAAGGGAAGGCAATACTCTTACAGGCTACTCAACAATAAGAAACTGAGGAGGTCCCTGTCAATATGGTGGCATCATCTACAAGTTATACAGGGAACAAAAATCAATCTGTGTAGCTGTACTTCAGGGAGCCTGAAAGGTCCTGAAAAGAAGCCAGATGTGGAACATGAAACCCCTTAGTCAAATGAACTGACCAGGTGAGCCTCAAAGCCATTCTCAGATGGCACCAAGGACAGCCTCTGAAACCAAGACTCCAAATAAAAAGACTCATGTACGTACTCCAGACCTGAAGGATGCCTTTTACTGGATCCTTTTAGTGAAGAATGGGCACAATGTGAAACATGGAGGCATTTGGGCATTAAGAAACCCCAGCATCCACAAAGTGGGGAGAACCTGATGCAGTCCTAAGGAATGAGCATTGCTGGAAGATCAAGGAAGCTAGAACAGAGACCTCCAGTCCACAACAACACTCCTACTTCCTCTTAATCTTATGATTGAGGCAACAGAAGAGCAAAACTAAAGCTACTGCAAACATATGATGCAAGTTTGATCACAGACCAAAGGAAGTTTGGGACTGATGTGAACCCACTTAGCCAGAACTTTTCTGGTACCAAGATGGCCTCTAGCACAGATGGAGCTTGTCAGCTACCATCCAGGCACCAAAGACTGTGGGTTTTGATTTCACCATGTTAGACAGAACTGTACCTTACCCTGATGATGGATCAAAGGGTTATGGGGCTGTGTATCTGGCTGTGGAAAAATGCAGCAGCATAAAATACACCAACTTTTTTGCGGGGGTGATCACCCTAGAACTGCATGGAGATTGTCTGGAATCAAAACTGCACAAAAGCTATGCAAAGTTATCTATCTAAAATGTATTAACTATTATCTAACATGTATGATCTATAACTCCTCTAACCAGTTAACAGAACATTTTTCATCAAAGACAAAGAAAACACTCTTTGTGTATGAAATGAAGACCCATATATGTATAGCTGCTAGCTGTGGAAAGGAAAGAGAAATGAGGCTGCTTGGGATTGCTTAGCCTCTTAGAACCTTAGCTCTGGGAACATATCTTATTTGTAGGAATATGCAGAAGCTACCTCAAAGAAAGGTGTAAAATTCAGCTTTCTTGTACTGTAGCAGACAAACAATAAAAAGGGATCTTCCCTCTCTCCCCTCACCACAAGAGTCCAGGCTTAAAGTACTGACCTAGGATGGCCCTATGCTAAGAATTGAGACAGATTGGAACTTAACATACTGTTCTCACCAGGCTCACTCTGCAGCTCCTCTTACACTATAGTTTCTTATCACCTCACACCCAATGCTAACCACACTGATCTCACCTCAACAGGGGAGAAAATAGGAGCCTCCAACTACCACCAGTAGACTTCCCTCAGGGGTAGAAGGAGCCACTACCAACTTCTTTTACTACTGAAAGAAATTTTGGGCTTGTCTGCACATTGATTTTGCAAAGATCTCACTACACTGGTGCAACTCCCCTACTGTGGATGCAATTATATTGATAGAAAGGGGTTTGGGACATACTAGAAAAGCTGGGGCTTTCTTCTTTATGACCGTATACAATTCTCATTTCTAGCCCTGAAAGGACATGAGATATTAGACTTGAAAGCCATCAGACTTCAGAAGTAATTTTGGGGAGAAGGGATTCTACATCTAGAGGGAGAAGTAAATATTTCTCTAGAAAGAGGATACAAAAATGCTATTTGAAGCTGTTTAGAAAGTTAGAATAAGTCCTGAGGAGATGGATTGGTGGCAGGTAATGAGATTATAGGCATGTGATAAAATGAACTGGTATGCAATAGCAATACATTTATCACACTCCTGTACAATTTACCACATGGATATCGCCTCCTGGTATCATCTATATTTTCATAAACTATCTCCACCGTTGTTCAAGGTTTTCATCTGTTGTTTAAAGCAAGATATTTTACATATTTCTAGGGTTTAGGAGAATCGCCTCATACCAAGCACTAAATGCTGAGTAACTTGAGACTGTAGATATATTCAATTATTTTTAATTTTAGAGATGCATAAATATTACACGTTATTTATTTAGGAAATAATTGTATTAAATACTTACAAGATCTTCTATGATTTCTTTGACTGCTGCTACAGCTAAAATAAACAACAGAGGAACCAATGTTGTATAACGACCTGTTGGCGACACATCTGGAATTTGCTATTAAAACAAATATAAAATACATTTTTCTTTTAAGTCAAAGTGCAGTTTGATTATAATAAACAGAACTTAGTAATGCAAAAGAATGCTACTTTATTCAGGTTCACGTACAATTCCATTTTCTTCATCTGCACATTTTAGTCCTTCTTACTACCGAGCCTATAATTGCTTACTATTTTCAATCTCCCAAATTCATTAAACTTATACCTGTTCTCATAAAATCAGAAGCAACATGTAATTAATATGAAAAATGTTTCTATTTGGGCAACTGAATTATAAAATGAAGGCATAAATATATAGGAACTTATGGTGAGATATTTTGCAGCATTCCCCTCCATCTTCCCACCACAAGGGCTGATGCTATATCTGATTTCAACACCAAGTCTGGGGAAGACACTGAGCTTTCCAGTGTCTCAGTAAAACTCTTTTGTTTAACATAAGAGATTGTTTAATACTTTTGTAATGTAGTGCTGACAGTTTTCCATCTGATGGCTATCAGACAGACCCAAAAGACATAGTATAGTAAAGCACATGAGTGGTTACATTTTTAAAAGTACTCAGAGGAATTATTCTCATGAGTGAAGTTATGCATATGCTTCAGTGTTTTCAAGAACGGGGATCTAAAGTTCAACTGACCCATGACCAGTGGAATCTATTCACTATTTTCTTTGGAGTTAGATGTAAGTTGTGCAAAGGAGGACTGCATTTTACAAAGCACTGTGTTCGGGGGGGGATAAAAATTATGTATTAAAAAATCAAAATCAGATTTTTTTACTTGTGTGTTCCTAGTTCTTTGCATTCTTATTTTATAGTCTTAAATTGCAGTAGATGTTTTGTACTTGTTTCTTTTATTAGTGTTTCCTAATTAACAGAATTTCAGATTTTAAATAAAGGTTTCTCCTGCTAAGAAGTTTCATATTTAAAATGTTCATTATACCAGAAAAAGGCAAGTCCTACATCCTCATTAACACCTTTGATTGCAAGATCACAAAAAAACTAAAAAACCCACAAAACAGATAGCCTATACTATACGAATGTGCATGCATGAGTATAGCTGGGTGATCTAATGTTCACAATGAACTATTGTGTGTGTTACAGGAACTACAGATAGAGGAGCTACTTAGTTCTATGGCAAACACTGATAACTCTGGTTATCCACATTCATCTGAATATTTGACAAACACTCATGATAGAGGCAGAAGGTGTGAGAGTGAATATAAGTGCCACGTGACTAGTGTTATGGTACAAAATGCAGCCAATATCACTAAGATGAGGAAAGCTTTCCTCTTTTGTTAATTGTTTATATTGACTAATTAATATACAACAACACTGATTTAGGTGAATTTAGAAATGTTAAATATAAATGTAACTTTGTCACTATTCCTGTCCAGAGTTCAAACTTCAGTCATTAAGTATGGCATATATAATGTATCACACCAACTATATGGTCTGCCTTTACTTATCAACTTAAACAAATGTGAAATATTTTAAATCAATGCAGTTCAAAAGTATTGTGTGCTTTTTTTAAAAAAAAGCACTTCTGAGTAAGATGGACTTCAGGTGGATGAAGCACATAAATAGTCCCCTCTCTAAGGCAATCAAAGTTCAACAGTTAAATAATGGAAGAATTAAACATCACTCTGCTGCACTTGGTATAGTAATTGGTACTAGTACTAGTTAATGTCAGAGTCACCTATGTAGAAATGTAACATGAGAATCTCAAATTTTAAAAATAAATGTCTATTTTAAATTAAAAGAACAGGAGTACTTGTGGCACCTTAGAGACTAAATTTGTTAGTCTCTAAGGTGCCACAAGTACTCCTGTTCTTTTTGTGGATACAGACTAACATGGCTGCTTCTCTGAAACCTATTTTAAATTAATTACTTGGTTTTGATACGCATCAATATCTTTGACTGCAATGGTGTCAGATCTTAAGCTAAGATGGATCAGGGCTGATCACTTCCTGAAGATCCTTTCTACAAGTAGCTGTGTTGGTGATTCAGTAAGGTTGTATGTTTTCCTCTCAATCAGCACTCTGCTAATTGACCAGTATTAGAGATGGAAGTGCAGTCTTCTGGAAGAGACTTCAAAGTGAGGCCCTGTCCATCTGTGTTCAAAGATCTTCTGGCACTTTTTGTAAAGGAAGAACCTTAGTCCTGATCAAATACAGGTTGGTAAACCAAAAATATTAGTTTCTTTGTCTGAAATATTAATTTATCATGATGGAAGAGTTCTACAATGAGAACAGGTCTGTTAGCCCATCAATTAAGTTCAGGCCATAATGAGAAATAAAAATTCGAAGTAAGGAAATATTTTCTATAAATAAGACAGTTGCAAAATGAGATGTATAAATATCCGGTATTTCACTAACATTTTATTCTTAATTCATTAAAGCCGTATCACATGATTTAATTAGATGGACACATGGTATTTCTGTAAAACATTCAAATAGCTATAATAGTAATCCATGGAGTGTATTAGCACTTAAATGTTTTGAAATTCAGACTTTTTTTTAGTTGAGCTTACCTGAAGTAATGCAATAAAAAGAAAAAATGCATTAGCAGCTCTTCTGAACTGGGAATAAAGAAACCTTGGCAGGAATGTGATTATGTTGTATTTTGCAGTGCTAAAAAAGAAAGACAAAAAAACCACGTACAATTATTATAGTACCAACAAGTTACACACACACTTTCCTTATTATTCCTTGAAGTGCATGTCATGACAGTACCTTACAATCCAGGTGTTCTGAAGAACAATAAATTTGCTTCAAATAAAAGTCGAAAGAGGGTGTTAAATGAATCAGACAGTGCCTACATTAAGAATCACTTGGAGTTCCAAACCTAAATGATCTCCATCTCCCAAACCACAGCACTTGAGTAGACTCATAAACATCATTATTGTATGCAGCGTTGTTGTAGCTGTGTTGGTCCCAGGATAGTAGAGAGACAAGGTGGGTGAGATAATATCTTTTATTAGACCAACTTCTGTTGCTAAGAGAAACATGCTTTCAAATTACACAGAGCTCTTCTTCAGGTATATAGTACCATTTCAAAATTATCTATCTGCTAGCAAAGTAGCAGACAGTATCATTTCAAAACTGGTCCTGAGGAAGAGCTCTGTGTAGCTTGAAAGCTTGTCTCTCTCACCAACAGAAGTTGGTCCAATAAAAGATATTTCCTCACCCACTTTGTCTCTCATAAACATCAGACAGCTTTACTAGTGAGCAAGCAGATAGTACAATTTCAAAATTATCTACGTACTTTCATACTATCCCAACAATTGTACTATCTGCTATTTTGCTAGCAGGTCATTTTGAACTGGAAATATGGACTCTAAGACTATCAAAAGGAAAAATACGGTGTGTGTATAACTTAAAAGTTGCCTCATCAATCATTTGAATACTATTTCAATTTTAGCAGTGCCTAAATGCTCCTAATAACTAAGCTATGAGAAACGTTCACATCAGTTCATATGTATACTATCCTACAAGTCCTGGTTAGATCTGTAGGATTGCACCCACTTAACAATAAACTATTTTAAGAATGCAAGAAAACAAAACACAAATGTGTCCTAATGCTAAGTTATGGAAGATGACTACATTTGTTTGTTTGTTCTTAAAGTTCAAGATAAATATTTAAGGGATTTTTATGATAGACTAACTGCTGTACAACAAAGCTCTATGTCCTATGCAGAACATTACAAATGGATTATGCACCAGAAATCCAACCATTATCTGACAGATGTCATGCCTTATTCATTTTAATCTTTCAGTCTTTACGCTGTTAAATTTATTGAGTGGTTGTTTCTTACTTTAATTATAATGAACATGAAAGCAGCTGATCAATACTGCAAACGGGTTACAAACACAGTGACTACCAAATGTCAGCGTATGAACTTATCTGACTCAACATGCCTAAAGTAGAAGGGAAGTTGTAAAAAATGAACAACTGAATAGACTGATAATTTTAAACAATTTTGAAAAATAAAATGTAAATATTGTCAAGAGTTAAGTTACAAGATGGAAAGATTTTATGCTCATTGCTAAGGCTGCAGAAAATTTGTTTCTTCACTGTATAGTGAAGAAAAGCAAATTTACTTTCATAAAGCTTTTGTGGGTTTTCATTTTATTTTCAGTACTTCTTTTTTTTCCAGTGAATTTCTTATTCAGAAAAATTGTCCATGTTGGGGAGGAAAAAAAAATCAGAACCTTCCTGTAACTCATAAGACTATGCTTAGGGACCATTACACTCTATCCATTCATTCCCTTTTGATTGCAGATTTGGAGAAGGATAATATGCTGAATCACTGTGCATGTTAGATACAATAGTATAGTAACAGATGGCATGGTAGATCTGGAAAACAATACCATGTTTCCCAAAGATTCCAGACTGACCCAGACAGCCAGCCTCAGTGAGTCTAGCTAGTTAAGCATATGTCTAGACAAGCGTTTCTCAACAATGTGGCCACCGCAGAGGCACCGGAACAGCAGGCACCAGAGGGCCATGGCCCCATCGCTATTAAAAGTGGGAGGTCTATGCCCCTCCCACTTTTTACTGGCCATAAGAGCGAGCGACAGGGGAAGGGGCAGAGAGGAGCAAGAGGGAAGTAGGGTCGGGGGTGGGGGAGAGGCGGCACAGGAGCAGGGCCCCGGGGGAGGAGGCAGTGCGGGGGCAGGGCCTTAGGGGAAAGGGTAGGGTGAGGCCTCAAAGAGAAAGGGCAGCACAAGGGCAGGCCTTGGGGGAAGGGGTGGTGTGAGGGTAGGGCCACAGTTCAGGCACCGGTGGCCCCCCCACACTTTTAGGGAGCTTCCGCCGCTCATGGGCCACTGCACGCAGCCACCGGTGGATTTTTGTGTGGCTACAACAGCCTCCAAACCATGGGCAAAGATGGGGACAGGGCACAAAGCTGTGGCCCCTCCCTGCAGCACCCAGCTGTTGTTCTTGAATAGCTGTTACCAAGGGCAGCGAGATACGCCACCTTGGTGTTTGCACTAACACTGCCAACAGGTATTGGAGCCCTGCACCGTGCAGTCACCTCATGGGCTGCACCTTTGGAGACACACAGAGCCAGTGTGCACAGCACTGGAGGCAGTTGTGGTGTTCAGTTTCTGGGGCACTGCCCTGTGCAGCCCTCCTGCTCCTGTCCGGGACTCCACAGGCAGCCAGTGAGTTCCCGACCCACCTTCCCCAGGGCGGCTCCCACTGAAGGGCCACGGGAGGCAGGGACAGAGAGACGGATTTGTCAGAGCTGCCACCAGCAAGAACTGGTGGACTCACTCTGAGGCCACCAAAAATTTTGTTGTGAGAACCCCTGCTCTAGACAGATTTCCTACATTGTGCTGTAGTCTACTACTGGGAAAGTTTTGACAAATAATACATTATGCACATAGTAACAATAAGAATGATGTGCTACACTCCTTAAGGAACCTCAGCTAGAGACTTTTAATGAAATTTATAAAAAATTCTATATAAAAGTATATAAAAAAACTTCACATCAGAATAACTTGCAGAACAAAACAGTTTATCTGCTTCTGGAAGCAAAAAGACCCCAACACCAGGACCCAGTTTAGCAATGGCGCCGGAAGAAACAAAGAATCACTATAACACATCCAGGATATGGAAAATGTGTGCAGTTCTATAAGGAAGACCAATACAACAGAGTAGACCATATTTATTTTATATTAAATTTAATTTTACATCGTTCCCTCATTTTCAGTTTTCCATGTGTATCAGGTTTATGTACGGATAACTCATACCTATACCACAGATGTTGTCCCTGGAGAGGGATGAAGAAGGAAACTAGGTTTTGGCAACTGGGGCAGGGTCAGTTGGGACTTGGCACCAGTGGAGGTATGGGAGACTTTTGTGAGATAAGCACATCAGTCACATGTTTCTGGGAAAATGACAAGCACTGTGTGTCTGGAGACTGGGTTGTAGGTGGTCATGCCTAGTGGTTGGAATGGGAATCAGGCCTAATGGTCGAAGACCCCTGAAATGTGCTATGATTACCAGGCAGGAGAATCTTCAGCTCACACGGAATGAGGGGGGTGGGGCAGAAAGAAAGTCGGGGGGGGGCAGTGCTGCCTGCCTATGCAGTGCTGCATTCTGTGCCTGCTGAGCAGCAACTTGGGCCTGCCAGGCAACCCTATCTCCAGCAGGGAAAGACTGGCAGGGGAGGGATCCATACTAGCCCTTTGCTGTACGCAGTAGCTTGCTGGCGGCTCAACGTATATGCTTGTGGACTTTTTGCCTCCCTGTGCTCATCTCTCTCAAGCCTTGCTTCTGCTCTGCTCGTCCACAGATCCAGCCCAGATTCTGCCCTGCACCCAGCCTTATTCACACCCTTGAGCAACCTGGTTATATTGAAGTAATTCTGTAGACTAGACCAGGGCTCAGGAAGACAGCACTGCACTGATTTACATTTGGTTAGCACTTTCCAGGTTATCTTTACAATCACGAGGGCTAGATTTTTTTTAAAATAACAGTCCAAGTTTAAACTCTAGAGCACAATTCTGCAGTAATGGGATGGAGGATTCTGTGGAAAGTCTGATGGAAATTTCAGCAGCTGAGATTTACAGACTAGATGGGTCAATGCTAAAATGTAAACATCTGAATTTCAGGCTCAGAACTATTAATGAATGTTAAATGAAGCTGGCCAGACAGAATCTATAGCAATAGTGAAGACCCTGAGGACATCAATCACCATCAAAAGGCTTTGTGTAAAGAAACACTGGAGAATTCTGACAGTTGAACTGATAATAGTCAATGTTAAAGAAGATTTACAGTTGCTCAGAATTATTTTAGGTATATGTCTGTTAAACTGAGACAGAGAACAAAGGACAGCTTAATTCATCTGGTAATGTTGAACTCTATGCCTTGTAACCTCAAAATAGAGCAAGACATCACCTCAAAGACACAAAGAATGAAATTAAACTATCAAAAACTAGCACACAGTCCATCATACAAGATAGCTGTATTCCTGCCTACATTCATAGCACATTCCATATATGCTTGGGAACTACCAGTACTCACACACAGAAGTTCAAGGCACAAAAATTGGGTCTATTTCACAAGAGCAGACAGGAAGGAAAGCCCAGCATGAATCCACAGTATTCTGAACTGATTTATGAAAAGAGCGCCAAGTTTTTTCACATGACAAAAAAAAAAAAATGAAGAAACGAGGGCTGTCAATTAATCGCAGTTAACTCTCACAATTAACTCAAAAAAACCCCACAGAATACAAAGTGTACAGTGCTCATTTTATTTTAATTACGAATATTTGCACTGTTAAAATGAAAACAGAAATAGGTGAATTGAAAAATACTCATACAAGTACCGTAGTGAAATTTCTTTATCGTGAAAGTACAATTTACAAATCTAGATTTTTTTTGTTACATAACTGCCCCCTAAAAACAACAAAAAAGTAAAACTTTAGAACCTACAAGTCCACTCAGTCCCACTTCTTGTGCGGCCAATCGCTAAGAGAAACAAAATTGTCTACATTTACGGGAGATAATGCTAAACGCTTCTTATTTACAACGTCATCTGAAAGTGTGAACAGATGTTTGCATGGCACTTTTATAGCCGGCATTGCAAGGTATTTACGTGCCAGATATGCTAACTATTCATATGCCCCTTCATGCTTTGGCCACTATTCCAGAGGATATGCTTCCATTCTGATGACACTCCTTAAAAAACTAATGCGTTAATTAAATTTGTGACTGAACTCCTTGGGGGAGAATTGTACGTCTCCTGCTCCATGGTTTTACCTGCATTCTGCCAAATCATGTTATAGCAGTCTCAGAGGATAACCCCACACATGTTGTTCATTCTAAGAACACTTTCACTGCAGATTTGACAAAATGCAAAGAAGGTACCAATGTGAGATTTCTAACGATAGCTACAGCACTCAACCCAAGATTTAATAATCTGAAGTGCCTTCCAAAATCTGAGAGGGACAGGGTGTGGAGCATGCTTTCAGAATCCTAAAAGAGCAACACTCAGATGCCAAAACTACAGAACACGAACCACCAAAAAAGAAAATATTTAGCGCATCTGGCACGTAAATATCTTGCAACGCCGACAACAACAGTGCCATGCAA
The DNA here is from genome assembly GCF_011386835.1 of Chrysemys picta bellii. Lineage (NCBI taxonomy): Eukaryota > Metazoa > Chordata > Testudines > Emydidae > Chrysemys > Chrysemys picta. Next base: position 97,400,773 of record NC_088795.1, on the reverse strand, counting down.
ATGTCCTCTTAGGGCTCCTAACGAACAGTTAAAAAAAAGAAACCAAGATCCTACAATAATCCAACTTTCACCCCTCCCATGGAATTCCTTCGTCTTGGTCATCTGACTTCTTCAACAACCACTTTTGTGGAAAGATAAACAAACTGCTCCTGCTTCCTCCGGATCGCTTAGTCTTCTAATGCATAGGCCTGTCTATAGTCCTCCTTCCAAACATTCTTTGCTGAAAGTCTCTAATTCCTCTCAGTCCTGAGACCTATATTTCCCAAATTCCCTGGTTATGGGTTGAACAAAGAACAGCATCACGCTGGGCCTGTAGCTTACCTTAAAGGGCCAGCACACCCTGTTACTGTAAACACATACCTAGCATTACTTTCATTACCCCACACACCTATACAATGGTGATAAGGTATGGGACAACAAAACATGTCACTTGTTACATATTTTGGTGTGACTCCAGTTTAAAATACTATTCCTTGTGACAGTACTGAATCTAGAGATCAGTGTGGTCACTTGCATGCAAATATCCAATAGTTATTTTGTTACAATGCAGATTTCTAGTCTGTAGTCTGAGAATAAACCAAAAGTTTTAGACTACCGTGTACCCACAGTATACTTTTTAAGTATACTACAATTAACAATAGTATGCAGAATGCTTCTCTGCTCTTTCAAACATTTTCACTGCATTGTAAATTCAAAGAGAAAGTTTGAGAAAAGACTTTTGATTCTATAGCCAAAGTAGTTCTCTAAGTAATTTCCAAATAACGTTCTGTACCCAGTTTTATCGCGTTACTCTCTGTGTATCCACCCATTCTATCCTTCATGCCTTTTTCATGCTATTCCATACAGGCTGAAATAAATCCCACTTCAAGTATATTCACTCTTTCGGATGTCTCCTGAAAATCCACTTTTCATATCATTAGGCAATTAAAAACTTCAGAAACTAAGGGCATGTCTAAACTGCAATCAGCGGCGTGACTGCAGCATGCGTAGACATACCTGAGCTAGCTTTAATTTAGCTTGCTCAAGTAACAATAGCAGTGAAGTCATGGTAGCACAGACTAGCTGCTGAAGTACGGACCCAAGGTCTGGGGAGAGTTTGCACAGCCCATGGTGCCTCACCTTCAGTGCTATTGTTACTTGAGCTAGCTATATCAAAGCTAGTTCAAGAACATCAACAGTGTTGCAATCACACCTCTGCAGGCATAATCCAAAATTCACTCACAATCAGACTTATTTGTTTTAGCCTTTGTTCTGCTCTACCTTTTCCTGTATATGTTACATCCATTTTCTGTTTAAACTTGTTAACTGGGCCAGGAACACTCTCTTTACTTAGTCTTTGTAAAGTAACATTCAAAGTTATGGCACTAAATACATATTTTTAATATTTATTAACACTAATACATTATAAAAACTTAATACCTGACATGATTATTGCAGAATTTGGTCAACTGGGGCTGATTGATGAATACAGTTCTCATTTCCTGTTGATCAGCGAGTGAAGTTTTCTCTGAAACATCATCTGTCTTCCCGTAGCCTTTAAAATATAAAATATTTTTTATATATTTTGTCAGTTGAGTGTCTGCATATTAGATAAGTAAAAGCGTATTTTCATTTAGTTATTAATGAAAATAATTGTATAAAGACAAAAAGTGTACCCCTTAGCTGTCTTTGGGTTTCTTGTTTAGTGTTCACTCATTAAAAATTCATACCTTATAAAAAAATCCCAGAAAAAATCTATGTTAAATTTGAGTTAAGTCTGAAAGTACCTATCAGAATTCAGGGTAAAACATATTACAACGATGTTGTAATTATCCCCAAATCAAGCACTGTAAACAGAGAACATTCAATAAATTAAGGTTACACTTGTGTATTGTGCACAAATATTAAGTCATCCCACATATCAATTTCAAAGCTCGTCTTCCTTGTAACATTAACCATTACATTGTCACTGAATGTAAAAACTCTAAAGTGTAAAAGGGAACATTACAACTACATCTTTCTAATACATACTAGTTCCCCATTCTTTGCCTATGTTCACAGGCTATCTTTGCCTAATTTACAGACTGTAAATTCTTTGGTGCAAGTACCATGTAGCTTTCTGAAATGTTTGGAACTTCACAAAGTTACAGAACATATATACATTCATAATATCATTATTATTAATAGTACACCAGAGAAGAAATATTTTGGTTAATCTTTGCTAAATATATCTTTGTAGAGTTCATGGTGAAATTATCCTATCAGAAAAAAGGCTATCAAGTGCTTCAACTGAACAAACGAGGAAGACTAGCCTAAGGCCTTGTCTACACTAAAGGGAAAAGTCGATCTAAGCTACACAATTCGAGTGATGTGAATAACGTAACTCAAATCAACGTAGCTTAGACCTACTTACCGCGGGGTCCAAACTACGTGACGTTGACTCCTCTTACTCTTCTCGATCAGGTGGAGTACAGGAGTCAACAGGAGAGTGATCGGTAGTTGATTTAGAGGGTCTTCACTAGACCCACTAAATCGACTGCCAATGCATCCATCACTGCAGCGTTGATCCTCCGGTAAGTGTAAACAAGCCCTAACTAACCTACAGCCATAAACAATAAAAATGATGGAATTGCCTTGTTTATTAGTAAATTAATAATAAAACCTTGGAACACCCATCACTACATACCTCTAGTTATACTGATCACATTCTGTCTACTCTACAACAGCTTTCCAGATGAACTTTTTAAGCTGCTACAAGTCGGTTTTTCTTTTTTATTGAACCCTGACCAATCTGCTTTATCAGAAGAACAAAAAAGTTAATAGTATAGTTATCTTCCTCTAGACAAACTCATTTATAATTTAGTGTTTATGTATCTGTGTAATTAACATTTATTAGCAGTGGAGCTCTTAATCTACATCTCTCTTAGCACCCAAAAGAGATGATTAGATCAAAGCAATCTGCCACAAACCATGTTTTCCGATTCCAGGGTACAAATAAGAGATGTTTGGTTAAAGAAAAAAAGGACACGAAAGAATTTTGGCAGTACAGCTGATGTAAAGATAGTTATCTGTCACTCTAGCTATGATATCTGTATCACTATCTATCTACCGATATATATCTATACACACACACACACACACACACACACAGTAATTGCAGATTAATTCAGCAATTGAGTGGTGATAATTAAGCTATGAGACACAGAGGGAGCGAGCATTGTTAGGCATGAATAAGGGGATAAAGCATCAAGAAGCAATGATAATCCAGCATAATGTATGCTCCATTATGTTTTACTAGAATTATAAAATGGCTTGACACAAATACTACCTAAAATGTACTAGGGGTATATTACCACCTGTTAATGTTTTTTTCATTTCAAATACATTAATCCAGACCAATGAGCTCCAGCTTCTTGTCAGTGAATGGTATACATTATCACCATACTCAGTGTTTTGGCACCAAATGCTTGAAGTTCTGCCCAGTAGCTCTGAGGAAACCTGCAGCTGAAGTTTCCACACCATACAGTGGAGACAGGATAATAGTAATAACAACAAATTATAAAATTTAAATTAGATTCTATTCTGAAAAAATGACGTCAAAAGGCATTGTGCAATTTCCATTGTTAATTATCCCTCAAGAATTGCTTGTAAAAATGGCAGAAGGCACAGTGGTTGGTGGAGTGGTAAATAATGATAAGGATAGGTAAATTCTACAGAATGATCCAGACTGCATTGTAAACTGGGTTCATTTGAACAACATGAATTTTAATACTGCTAAATGCAAGGTTATACATCTAGGATCCAACAATACAGGCCATACTTACAGGTTGGGGATATATTTTGGAAATCAGTTGCTCAGAAAAGGACTCAGGAATCAAGATGGATAACTAGCTGAACATGAACTTGCAGTACAATGAGACTGAGAGCAAATGCAATTCTTAGATGGGTAAGTAGGGGAATATTGAGTAGAAGCATAGAGATGTTATTACTACTCTATATGACATTAGTTAGGCCATTACTGTAATACCGTGTCCAGTTTGCATGTCCACATTTTTAAAATAACATTGCCAAATTGGAAAAGGTTCAGAAAAGACCTACAAGAATGAAATGAGTTATGGAAGATTTGCCTTACAAACTCAAGAAGCCTCAGGTAGCCTGATGGCCTTGATAAAGGTTATGCCTTTGACTTACAGTTCAAGAGATCCTGGGGTAGTTATGTCGGTGGAAGTAAAATTATTACCAGCTGCAGTTCTTTGGCCTGTGTTTCTGGAGGAGGTCAGACTAGATGATTAAAATAGTCCCTTCTTGACCTATTTAGCTTAAAAAAAGAAAAGGTAAGACAAGTGACTGAATCTATAAGTATCTATTAGCGATGCTCTTTTAATGTAGTGTGTGTGTGTGTGTGTAAGTAATTACCTAGGTTTTAAAAAAGTAAACTGAAAAAAAGGAAGTACCATTGTATGGCATCATATTAACACCCACATCGGTCATCAGCCCGGTTGGAACCTACAGATATACCTAAACACTTATAAAAAAAAAATCTTCTAATTCTTTGTGTGTAATATATTTCTAGCATGAACTACATATACCCATAAACCACACTGTCAGGCAAACAGGTCTGCATTTAAGCTCAGCAATAGTGGCAGGTTGATGGCTGCTCAATGCGTATGCCCACAGCTGTGATCACTCCTGTACCTGCCTTGCTCCAGCTTGTTCCCAGCCTCATTCCTATCCTGCTCCTGCCCGGCTTCCCTGCTTGCTCCTGACTCTGGTTCTGACCCCAACCCTCGGCTTGACTTCAACCACTAGGCCTGACCGCCACTGCTCTGACCACTAGGTATGACTGCCCATGCCTTGGTACTTGACAGTCACATATCAATACAGATCATTCTCCAATCCACCTGCCCATTATGTGCCACAGACACCAGCATCATGTGTCATAAATTTAACCACCAAATGCAGACCAGCAACTTAACCCTTGTGCATGTCAATTTCCTGCTATGGTCAAGATGCCAATCTTCCTATCTTAATCTCCATGGATGAAATTTACCTCTTTGTAGAGGGCCAATACAAGGCTTATGACATATGGAATTTTACCCCATATGCACTCCAGAAACAGGACCATTCACTCATTTCCTTGTGAGGCAGACAGTCCAAAGTACTTTACTCTCTTTGTCTGTAGAATACCATTTATACCATCCCTATGGACCATCCCAGTGCAAGTCAGATACAGACCATATATTCACTTTTT